>NW_027468640.1:32630752-32693252 GCF_046254945.1 Alosa pseudoharengus
TATCAAACGGGTGGCAGGAGACCAACTAGCCAAAGTAACGCTGCGAGCAGGGTTCGAACCTGCGCGGGGAAACCCCATTGGATTTCGAGTCCAACGCCTTAACCTCTCGGCCATCACAGCTTATTGCATTCGAGTGCGACATGAAAAAAAAGACATGCAAACATGCTACCTGGTGGATGGCAATCGGAGGGACAAGCCTAAATTCACACACAGCAAAAGTAGGACCACTGTCATTACTGAAAGACATTCCATTACTTTTGCAGTTTGAAACGGGGACATGTAAGAGGCCGTAAAGATGTGATGGAAAATTCCACACCTGTTATCTCGCCACAGGAATCAAGACGTCCGTGCTTAATCCCGTTTATAAGAAAGGACTGCGCTGCGAGCAGGGTTCGAAACTGCGCGGGGAAACCCCATTGGATTTCGAGTCCAATGCCTTAACCTCTCGGCCATCACAGCTGCAAGCCTTGACTGTACAGACAAAAATCAACAGAGAGGCAAACTACACACTCCAGCGAATGAGAAGGCAAGAATAGAAACTCATCCAGTTTGCCTCCAGTGACACAAAGTCCTTTTTGCAAGTACAAATGAGAGAACTTTTCAGAGGGTTATACATACACGCTCGTGGGAAGCTTGGTTCACTTGGAACAACTGATAGAAATGGCCATCGCAATGGTAAATTTACATGAACAACATGCCACAGCTTCAGTTAGAGAAGACACTGCTATAAAGAATTGGCTGGACGGTATGTTTCAACTTCCTTTGCCAGTTTCTGTCTTGGGTATTAAACAGGTGGCAGGAGACCAACTAGTCAAAGTAACGCTGTGAGCAGGGTTCGAACCTGCGCGGGGAAACCCCATTGGATTTCAAGTCCAACGCCTTAACCACTCGGCCATCACAGCTGCACATCAGGTGTATGGCTGTACGGGCAAAAATTGTCAGAGAGGCAAATTAAACATTCCAGGAAATGAAAGGGCAAGAATAGAAACTCATCCAGTTTGCCACCAGTGACCCAAAGTCCTTTTTGCAAATACAAATGAGAGAAGCACATGAAATGTGCAACTCTTCATAGGGGCATAAATACACGCTCGTGGGAAGCTTGGATCCCTTGGAACAACTGATAGACATGGCCATCGCAATGGTAAATTTACATTCACAACGTGCCACAGCTTCAGTTAGAGAAGACACTGCTATAAGGATTGGCTGGACGGTATGTTTCAACTTCCTTTGCCAGTTTCTGTCTTGGGTATTAAACAGGTGGCAGGAGACCAACTAGTCAAATAAACGCTGCGAGCAGGGTTCGAACCTGCGCGGGGAAACCCCATTGGATTTCGAGTCCAACGCCTTAACCTCTCGGCCATCGCAGCTTATTGCATTCAAGGGCGTCATGAAAAAAAAAAGACATGCAAACATGCTACCTGGTGGATGAGCCTAAATTCACACATGGTAAACGTAGGACCAACGGCATTACTGTGAGACACGCCATTACTTGTGCAGTTTGAAACGGGCACAGGTAAGAGGCCGGGTAGATGTGGTGGTAAATTTCACGGCTTGTTGTTTCGCCATATGAATCTAACCAGCCGCTCTTCATCCCATTTATAAGAAAGGACTGCGCTGTGAGCAGGGTTCGAACCTGCGCGGGGAGACCCCATTGGATTTCAAGTCCAACGCCTTAACCTCTCGGCCATCACAGCACGACTTGACTGTGTAAGGCAAACAATCGACAGAGAGGCAAACTACACATTCCAGCGAATGAGAGGGCAAGAAGATAAAACTCATCCAGTTTGCCTCCAGTGACCCAAAGTCCTTTTTGCAAGTACAAATGAGAAAACTACATAAAATGTGTAACTTTTCATATGGGCATATACACGCTCGTGGGAAGCTTGGATCCCTTGGAACAACTGATAGACATGGCCATCGCAATGGTAAATTTACATTCACAACGTGCCACAGCTTCAGTTAGAGAAGACACTGCTATAAAGAATTGGCTGGACGGTTTGTTTCAACTTCCTTTGCCTGTTTCTGTCTTGAGTATCAAACGGGTGGCAGGAGACCAACTAGCCAAAGTAACGCTGCGAGCAGGGTTCGAACCTGCGCGGGGAAACCCCATTGGATTTCGAGTCCAACGCCTTAACCTCTCGGCCATCACAGCTTATTGCATTCGAGTGCGACATGAAAAAAAAGACATGCAAACATGCTACCTGGTGGATGGCAATCGGAGGGACAAGCCTAAATTCACACACAGCAAAAGTAGGACCACTGTCATTACTGAAAGACATTCCATTACTTTTGCAGTTTGAAACGGGGACATGTAAGAGGCCGTAAAGATGTGATGGAAAATTCCACACCTGTTATCTCGCCACAGGAATCAAGACATCCGTGCTTAATCCCGTTTATAAGAAAGGACTGCGCTGCGAGCAGGGTTCGAACCTGCGCGGGGAAACCCCATTGGATTTCGAGTCCAATGCCTTAACCTCTCGGCCATCACAGCTGCAAGCCTTGACTGTACAGACAAAAATCAATAGAGAGGCAAACTACACACTCCAGCGAATGAGAAGGCAAGAATAGAAACTCATCCAGTTTGCCTCCAGTGACACAAAGTCCTTTTTGCAAGTACAAATGAGAGAACTTTTCAGAGGGTTATACATACACGCTCGTGGGAAGCTTGGTTCACTTGGAACAACTGATAGAAATGGCCATCGCAATGGTAAATTTACATGAACAACATGCCACAGCTTCAGTTAGAGAAGACACTGCTATAAAGAATTGGCTGGACGGTATGTTTCAACTTCCTTTGCCAGTTTCTGTCTTGGGTATTAAACAGGTGGCAGGAGACCAACTAGTCAAAGTAACGCTGTGAGCAGGGTTCGAACCTGCGCGGGGAAACCCCATTGGATTTCAAGTCCAACGCCTTAACCACTCGGCCATCACAGCTGCACATCAGGTGTATGGCTGTACGGGCAAAAATTGTCAGAGAGGCAAATTAAACATTCCAGGAAATGAAAGGGCAAGAATAGAAACTCATCCAGTTTGCCACCAGTGACCCAAAGTCCTTTTTGCAAATACAAATGAGAGAAGCACATGAAATGTGCAACTCTTCATAGGGGCATAAATACACGCTCGTGGGAAGCTTGGATCCCTTGGAACAACTGATAGACATGGCCATCGCAATGGTAAATTTACATTCACAACGTGCCACAGCTTCAGTTAGAGAAGACACTGCTATAAGGATTGGCTGGACGGTATGTTTCAACTTCCTTTGCCAGTTTCTGTCTTGGGTATTAAACAGGTGGCAGGAGACCAACTAGTCAAATAAACGCTGCGAGCAGGGTTCGAACCTGCGTGGGGAAACCCCATTGGATTTCGAGTCCAACGCCTTAACCTCTCGGCCATCGCAGCTTATTGCATTCAAGGGCGTCATGAAAAAAAAAAGACATGCAAACATGCTACCTGGTGGATGAGCCTAAATTCACACATGGTAAACGTAGGACCAACGGCATTACTGTGAGACACGCCATTACTTGTGCAGTTTGAAACGGGCACAGGTAAGAGGCCGGGTAGATGTGGTGGTAAATTTCACGGCTTGTTGTTTCGCCATATGAATCTAACCAGCCGCTCTTCATCCCATTTATAAGAAAGGACTGCGCTGTGAGCAGGGTTCGAACCTGCGCGGGGAGACCCCATTGGATTTCAAGTCCAACGCCTTAACCTCTCGGCCATCACAGCACGACTTGACTGTATAAGGCAAACAATCGACAGAGAGGCAAACTACACATTCCAGCGAATGAGAGGGCAAGAAGATAAAACTCATCCAGTTTGCCTCCAGTGACCCAAAGTCCTTTTTGCAAGTACAAATGAGAAAACTACATAAAATGTGTAAGTTTTCATATGGGCATATACACGCTCGTGGGAAGCTTGGATCGATCCCTTGGAACAACTGATAGACATGGCCATCGCAATGGTAAATTTACATTCACAACGTGCCACAGCTTCAGTTAGAGAAGACACTGCTATAAAGAATTGGCTGGACGGTTTGTTTCAACTTCCTTTGCCTGTTTCTGTCTTGAGTATCAAACGGGTGGCAGGAGACCAACTAGCCAAAGTAACGCTGCGAGCAGGGTTCGAACCTGCGCGGGGAAACCCCATTGGATTTCGAGTCCAACGCCTTAACCTCTCGGCCATCACAGCTTATTGCATTCGAGTGCGACATGAAAAAAAAGACATGCAAACATGCTACCTGGTGGATGGCAATCGGAGGGACAAGCCTAAATTCACACACAGCAAAAGTAGGACCACTGTCATTACTGAAAGACATTCCATTACTTTTGCAGTTTGAAACGGGGACATGTAAGAGGCCGTAAAGATGTGATGGAAAATTTCACACCTGTTATCTCGCCACAGGAATCAAGACGTCCGTGCTTAATCCCGTTTATAAGAAAGGACTGCGCTGCGAGCAGGGTTCGAACCTGCGCGGGGAAACCCCATTGGATTTCGAGTCCAATGCCTTAACCTCTCGGCCATCACAGCTGCAAGCCTTGACTGTACAGACAAAAATCATAAGAGAGGCAAACTACACACTCCAGCGAATGAGAAGGCAAGAATAGAAACTCATCCAGTTTGCCTCCAGTGACACAAAGTCCTTTTTGCAAGTACAAATGAGAGAACTTTTCAGAGGGTTATACATACACGCTCGTGGGAAGCTTGGTTCACTTGGAACAACTGATAGAAATGGCCATCACAATGGTAAATTTACATGAACAACATGCCACAGCTTCAGTTAGAGAAGACACTGCTATAAAGAATTGGCTGGACGGTATGTTTCAACTTCCTTTGCCAGTTTCTGTCTTGGGTATTAAACAGGTGGCAGGAGACCAACTAGTCAAAGTAACGCTGTGAGCAGGGTTCGAACCTGCGCGGGGAAACCCCATTGGATTTCAAGTCCAACGCCTTAACCACTCAGCCATCACAGCTGCACATCAGGTGTATGGCTGTACGGGCAAAAATTGTCAGAGAGGCAAATTAAACATTCCAGGAAATGAAAGGGCAAGAATAGAAACTCATCCAGTTTGCCACCAGTGACCCAAAGTCCTTTTTGCAAATACAAATGAGAGAAGCACATGAAATGTGCAACTCTTCATAGGGGCATAAATACACGCTCGTGGGAAGCTTGGATCCCTTGGAACAACTGATAGACATGGCAATCGCAATGGTAAATTTACATTCACAACGTGCCACAGCTTCAGTTAGAGAAGACACTGCTATAAGGATTGGCTGGACGGTATGTTTCAACTTCCTTTGCCAGTTTCTGTCTTGGGTATTAAACAGGTGGCAGGAGACCAACTAGTCAAATAAACGCTGCGAGCAGGGTTCGAACCTGCGCGGGGAAACCCCATTGGATTTCGAGTCCAACGCCTTAACCTCTCGGCCATCGCAGCTTATTGCATTCAAGGGCGTCATGAAAAAAAAAAGACATGCAAACATGCTACCTGGTGGATGAGCCTAAATTCACACATGGTAAACGTAGGACCAACGGCATTACTGTGAGACACGCCATTACTTGTGCAGTTTGAAACGGGCACAGGTAAGAGGCCGGGTAGATGTGGTGGTAAATTTCACGGCTTGTTGTATCGCCATATGAATCTAACCAGCCGCTCTTCATCCCATTTATAAGAAAGGACTGCGCTGTGAGCAGGGTTCTAACCTGCGCGGGGAGACCCCATTGGATTTCAAGTCCAACGCCTTAACCTCTCGGCCATCACAGCACGACTTGACTGTATAAGGCAAACAATCGACAGAGAGGCAAACTACACATTCCAGCGAATGAGAGGGCAAGAAGATAAAACTCATCCAGTTTGCCTCCAGTGACCCAAAGTCCTTTTTGCAAGTACAAATGAGAAAACTACATAAAATGTGTAACTTTTCATATGGGCATATACACGCTCGTGGGAAGCTTGGATCCCTTGGAACAACTGATAGACATGGCCATCGCAATGGTAAATTTACATTCACAACGTGCCACAGCTTCAGTTAGAGAAAACACTGCTATAAAGAATTGGCTGGACGGTTTGTTTCAACTTCCTTTGCCTGTTTCTGTCTTGAGTATCAAACGGGTGGCAGGAGACCAACTAGCCAAAGTAACGCTGCGAGCAGGGTTCGAACCTGCGCGGGGAAACCCCATTGGATTTCGAGTCCAACGCCTTAACCTCTCGGCCATCACAGCTTATTGCATTCGAGTGCGACATGAAAAAAAAGACATGCAAACATGCTACCTGGTGGATGGCAATCGGAGGGACAAGCCTAAATTCACACACAGCAAAAGTAGGACCACTGTCATTACTGAAAGACATTCCATTACTTTTGCAGTTTGAAACGGGGACATGTAAGAGGCCGTAAAGATGTGATGGAAAATTTCACACCTGTTATCTCGCCACAGGAATCAAGACGTCCGTGCTTAATCCCGTTTATAAGAAAGGACTGCGCTGCGAGCAGGGTTCGAACCTGCGCGGGGAAACCCCATTGGATTTCGAGTCCAATGCCTTAACCTCTCGGCCATCACAGCTGCAAGCCTTGACTGTACAGACAAAAATCAACAGAGGCAAACTACACACTCCAGCGAATGAGAAGGCAAGAATAGAAACTCATCCAGTTTGCCTCCAGTGACACAAAGTCCTTTTTGCAAGTACAAATGAGAGAACTTTTCAGAGGGTTATACATACACGCTCGTGGGAAGCTTGGTTCACTTGGAACAACTGATAGAAATGGCCATCGCAATGGAAAATTTACATAAACAACATGCCACAGCTTCAGTTAGAGAAGACACTGCTATAAAGAATTGGCTGGACGGTATGTTTCAACTTCCTTTGCCAGTTTCTGTCTTGGGTATTAAACAGGTGGCAGGAGACCAACTAGTCAAAGTAACGCTGTGAGCAGGGTTCGAACCTGCGCGGGGAAACCCCATTGGATTTCAAGTCCAACGCCTTAACCACTCGGCCATCACAGCTGCACATCAGGTGTATGGCTGTACGGGCAAAAATTGTCAGAGAGGCAAATTAAACATTCCAGGAAATGAAAGGGCAAGAATAGAAACTCATCCAGTTTGCCACCAGTGACCCAAAGTCCTTTTTGCAAATACAAATGAGAGAAGCACATGAAATGTGCAACTCTTCATAGGGGCATAAATACACGCTCGTGGGAAGCTTGGATCGATCCCTTGGAACAACTGATAGACATGGCCATCGCAATGGTAAATTTACATTCACAACGTGCCACAGCTTCAGTTAGAGAAGACACTGCTATAAGGATTGGCTGGACGGTATGTTTCAACTTCCTTTTCCAGTTTCTGTCTTGGGTATTAAACAGGTGGCAGGAGACCAACTAGTCAAATAAACACTGCGAGCAGGGTTCGAACCTGCGCGGGGAAACCCCATTGGCTTTCGAGTCCAACGCCTTAACCTTTCGGCCATCGCAACTTACTGCACTCAAGGGCGTCATGAAAAAAAAAAGACATACAAACATGCTACCTGGTGGATGAGCCTAAATTGACACATGGCAAACGTAGGACCAACGGCATTACTGTGAGACACGCCATTACTTGTGCAGTTTGAAACGGGCACAGGTAAGAGGCCGGGTAGATGTGGTGGAAAATGTCACGGCTTGTTGTTTCGCCATATGAATCTAACCGGCCGCTCTTCATCCCATTAATAAGAAAGAACTGCACTGTGAGCAGGGTTCGAACCTGCGCGGGGAGACCCCATAGGATTTCAAGTCCAACGCCTTAACCTCTCGGCCATCACAGCTGCACGCCTTGACTGTACAGGCCAAAAAATTGACAGAGAGGCAAACTACACATTCCAGCGAATGAGAGGGCAAGAATAGAAACTCATCCAGTTTGCCTCCAGTGACCCAAAGTCCTTTTTGCAAGTACAAATGAGAAAACTACATAAAATGTGTAACTTTTCATATGGGCATATACACACTCGTGGGAAGCTTGGTTCACTTGGAACAACTGATAGAAATGGCCATCGCAATGGTAAATTTACATGAACAACATGTCACAGCTTTAGTTAGAGAAGACACTGCCATAAAGAATTGGCTGGACGGTTTGTTTCAACTTCCTTTGCCTGTTTCTGTCTTGGGTATTAAACAGGTGGCAGGAGACCAACTAGTCAAATAAACGCTGCGAGCAGGGTTCGAACCTGCGCGGGGAAACCCCATTGGATTTCGAGTCCAACGCCTTAACCTCTCGGCCATCGCAGCTTATTACATTCAAGGGAGTCATGAAAAAAAAAGACATGCAAACATGCTACCTAGTGGATGAGCCTAAATTCACACATGGCAAACGTAGGACCAACAGTATTACTGTGAGACACGCCATTACTTGTGCAGTTTGAAACGGGCACAGGTAAGAGGCCGGGTAGATGTGGTGGTAAATTTCAAGGCCTGTTGTTTCACCATACGAATCTAACCGGCCGTGCTTCATCCCATTTATAAGAAAGGACTGCGCTGTGAGCAGGGTTCGAACCTGTGCGGGGAGACCCCATTGGATTTCAAGTCCAGTGTTTTATTCTCTCTATTGTGGCAGTGAACATATTGCTGAAAAGTTGGTAGTGTTGCAGAGAGAGAAGCGCAATTAAAATCTCCAGAGATTGCTATAAAGGCAATTGGGTACTGAGTTTGAAGTCAGTAACTGAGGTGATGAGGTCTCAGATGAAAGGGGGATGTATACAGCCATAACGATGGCACACATGAACTCCCTCGGTAGATAATAAGGACACAAACTCATGGCTAACAGCTCGATGTCAGGGCTACAGAATCTCCTTCACATCGACATGTCCAGGGTTACACCATCTGTTGTTGATGTACACAGCAAGCCCCCCCCCTTTCTTCTTACCGCTCTGTCTGTGATCTTTGTCTGCCCGTACAATCTGAAAGCTTGAAACTGTGACGTTTGAGTCTGGAATAAGTTCCTGCAGCCATGTCTCGGTCAAACACATAACACTGCATTCACGGTACTCCTGTTGTGTCCTCGTGAGCACTCCAAGCTCATCCATCTTGTTCGCAAGGGACCTGATATTTCCCATGACGATCGAGGGAAGAAAAGGTTTATATTTGCTCCTCCTCGCTCTCCGTATGACACCAGTCCTGCATCCTCTTCGTCTCCTCTTTAACTCGCTGGGGATTTGTGATCTCGCTCCAGGCAGTAGTATGGGTTTGGAAAGTGCAATCAGCTGGTCGCGAAGGTAAACAATATTCCCATTGGCATGGTAACCAGGAATAACAAATGTAAAAAAGCCAGGAGAATCAGCAGTAATCTTTCCAACAACACAATAGCCATTTCGGCAAGAGAAATGTCAACCAAATGAGGTGTTTGGCCATCAGAAAGCACAACTAAACACACAAAAAAAGACAATTACATAAAAAAATGTTATCGGAGTGGCTGTAACAGGCTGCCACTAGTGCGGCGCCTACGTAACTTCTTCTTCTTTGGGTTTATTGGCGGGTTACGCTTCAATGTCGCATACCGCCACCTACTGGTACAAGGAGATTCTGCTATTTAGGGCTTAAAATCGGGCATAGAGCCCTGAGTTTTTAAGATAACTCAATGTTAACTTCCTAATATCACCCTCCATTCCCAGTACTGTAGTCTGATTAAACTCAGCGCAACCAATTCTCTGCAACTCTGTTTTTCACTGGACCCTTTCAGAATGGTACTTTGGACATTCAAATAATACGTGTTGAATGCTTTCGTCTTCACAAGAACACCAAGTACTGAACTTCCCTGATGCCCTTCTCCCAGTCCTTAAATGAGTGCTGTTTAACAGTGTGTGGCCTATTCTCATTCTGGCCATGACAACCTCATCTCTCCTGTTGCCACCCACCTTAGCCTCTCTCCCGACCTTCCTTTGAATGTTATATAGATGCCTTCCTTTATTTTCTCTTTGCCACATGACCTGCCACTGTTTCACCATTGCCCTCTGTACCAGCACTTTCATTTCCCCTCTTCCCAAGTGGAGAGTTATCTCAGGCTCTGGTCTCTCTAAGGCTTTTTTTGCTAACGTATCAGCACGTTCATTCCCTCACACTCCAACATGTGCTGGAATCCATAAAAACTTAATCGTAATTCCAAGTCTTTCTAATCGGTATAAGTACATATATACTTCATACAGTATATCCATTCTGCACGATCTGAATGACTGTAGACTACTTAAAACTGAGTCTGAACAGATCACCACCCTTTCTGGCCTTGCCTCTTCTACCCACTCCAATGCCTTAGCTATGGCAATTATTTCTGTGGAATAGACAGACACCTCATCAGTCAGTCTCCAGAAGGAGCCAACTCCCACACCTCTGACCACTATGGAGGCTCCTGCTCGCCCTGACTCTGGGTCCTTTGAATCATCAGTGTAGATTTCTCTGAATGAGTGATAAGTGTCCCTTATATAGCTCTGTACATACCCAGACAAAGACTCAACCTCTGCTTCTTCATGCACCAGTTCTAGCATGGCCATATCTACTGCTGGTTGGGGGAAAAACCAAGGTGGGACTGGGGAAATCGCCACCTGTACCCAGGACCCAATGCTCCATCCAAAACCCCATCCCTTTTTAACCCTTAGAACCCGATTGACGCAAAGTGCGTCAAAAAACACACCCTTTCTTCTCTGTTACATTGCTCCGCGACTGTTCATCACAACGAGATAAAACTTTTATTTTATGACGGAAAAGAAGTGGGGCTTTCCAAAGAGACTACGCACTTGTCTGTACGAAATTAAAAAAAATCATGAAATTAAATCAAATTGCATCATATTTACAGTCTATACTTCTCTGCGTTCACCTGCGCACCCACTACTCTTGTGTGAATTACTCACGAACCCGTGATCGCATAGATATGGCAAGCATATCAGATGAAAGAGGAGAAACAGGGCTATCCATTGGTACCATGGATATCGATCTTTCTGGTTTATAAAAACAGACGAAGTGACTGCAAAATATTAACGTCATGTACACAAACCAACGCTGCACACCCATTACTCTCGGAGTAATTACTCGCGGACCCGTGATCGGATATATATGCCACGTATGTCAGATGAAAAAGGAGACACAGAGCTATCATTTGATACCAAATACATCCTTCTGGGTTATAAAACAGACGAAGTAACAGCAAAATAATAACTTCATATAGCTGGACTTACCCTACGTTTTTGTCTGTTTTTGTGGCAAAGCATGTTTATAATCCAACGCTATCGTGTGTTTCGCTATGGCAAAACATGTTCATAATCCGGTTTTGAGATCCTAGCAAATTCCTGCATGGCATCCAACTCACATTGCATCCCAATTTGTTCAACAAAGAAACACCTTTTTTGCCTTTACTTTGTTCATGGCAATGCAGTAAAAAGTCACACATGCTAACAGGCAAACTTGGGTCAAGTCAGGTCAGATCAGTTCGTGTCACAGATATGGAGCACAGAATGGTCATTTTTCATCGCTAAATAAAAAATGGCATTTATTTCCGTAAATCACACACCACATATTTCTGTAAATTGCTCAGCCTCAGAGTATCCCTCCAACATGGCAATTATATTGCTCGTTTCAGGACAGTCTGCCCTACACACACATGAAATGCATGTAGAGCTATGAGCTTGCTGTGGTGAGATACAGGTCAAAATATAAGAATTTTTATAATATGATTTTTATATTTTAATTCTTTAAAAATCAAAATAAAATCAATGCTAGTACTAATACATGAAGCAGATCTGGATAGCCTAGACTCTGCTGAAAAAAACAATATATAATATGTGTGTGTGGCACTTACAATGACCAGAATAAATCCTTATGAATAAAGGTAGTGAAAATGCCCTGAAAACAGCTTAGGGTTCTAAGGGTTAACTGTATATTCCCAGCATGGCTCCAGTATTGTTTGCACTATATGTTCCACTCCATGACCTCCCAAATTTACCCAATAAGCAAGGGCCAATTTCCTCCTCCTCAACACCAAGGGCATTTCCCCAAGTTCCACTTGCAGGCTCACCACTGGGGATGATCTTAATGCTCCACAACATAGCCTAAGTGCCTGAGACTGGACCCTGTCCAATACCTTAAGCTGTGTAGCTGATGCTGAGCCATATACCATGCATCTATAATCTAGTGCTGACCGTACAAGAGCATAATACATTGTTAATAAAGAAGATCTATTTGCCCCCCAGTCAAGCCCACTTAGACATCTCATCACATTTATGACTTTTTTACACTTAGTTTCTAACTTCTTAATGTGTGTTGACCAGGTTAATTTGTTATCGAACCAGAGCCCCAGATATCTTACCACATCCACTCTCTCCAATGGTTCCTCATATAAATACAATTTAACATTGTTAGCCACTTTTTTGTTGGTAAAGAAAACACAACATGTTTTGGATACTGAGAACCTGAACCCCCAGTCTCCTGCCCACTTTTCAACCTCCTTGACAGCCTGCTGGACTTTGTTGACTATAAAGTTGACATTCCCCCCCCCTTCTCCAAAGTGCTCCATCGTCAGCATATAGGGAGACCTCCATGTCTGGGCCTACACACTTAAAAATATTGTTGATCATTATATTAAATAACACAGGGCTAATGACGCTACCTTGTGGGGTGCCATTCTCTACCTCTGTTGCCACTGACAGTTCTGCTCCTACCCTAACCTGTATTGTACGCCCAAATAAAAAACTTAAGACCCAGTTGAACATACGGCCTCCTATTCCCAATCTTTTAAGCTGCATCATGAGCCCTTCCTTCCAGACAAAGCCTACAGAGCTGGGGATGAAACTGGCATGAGAACAGCGAGAGCCAACCTGTCCCGTGGCATCAAGGAAGCAAAAAAGGAATACACTCACAAGATAACCACCCACTTCAAAGACAGCAGGAACGCACAAAGCCTATGGCAGGGCATTCAGGCCCTCACGGACTACAAGCCCACGCCACAGAGCTGCGAGAGCAACATCCCTCTGCTCAACAACCTGAACCGCTTCTTTGCTCGCTTTGAAGCACAAAACAGCACCTGCCCACAGAAGACCCATCCCCCTCTACATGAGCAGCCCCTGTGCCTCTCTGCCGACAGCGTGAAGAGGACACTTGCTGCTATCAACACCCGTAAGGCAACAGGTCCAGACAACATCCCTGGTCGTGCGCTGAAGGACTGCGCAGGGGAGCTTAAGGATGTCTTCACAGACATCTTTAACACTTCCCTGAAGCAAGCCATCGTCCCATCTTGTTTCAAAGCTGCCACCATCATACCTGTGCCGAAGAAAACTGCTCCATCCTGCTTCAATGACTACCGCCCTGTGGCACTGACACCCATCATCATGAAGTGCTTTGAGCGGCTTGTCATGTCACATATCAAATCCATTCTCCCCCCCACCCTGGACCCCTTCCAGTTTGCATACCGAGCCAAACGGTCTACAGAGGATGCAATCTGCTCTGCCCTCCACCCAGCCCTCACCCACCTGGAAAAAAGAGACTCATATGTGAGATTGCTGTTTATAGACTTCAGTTCTGCATTCAACACCATAATACCACAACAACTCATCTGCAAACTTGACAAACTGGGACTCAGTACCTACCTCTGCAACTGGCTACTGGACTTCCTCTGTCAGAGGCCTCAAGTAGTACGTGTTGGCAACAATACCTCAAGCAGCATCACACTGAGCACAGGGGCCCCCCAAGGCTGCGTGCTCAGTCCGCTGCTCTTCACCCTGCTGACGCATGACTGCACTGCAACCTACAGCAACAATCACATAGTGAAATTTGCTGACGACACAACTCTGGTGGGTCTCATCACCAAGGGCGACGAGACTCAATACAGGTTGGAGGTCGACCATCTGACCACGTGGTGCAGGGACAACAACCTCCTGCTGAACGTCAGCAAGACCAAAGAGATTGTTGTTGACTTCCGGAGAGGTCACACCCAACACCTGCCACTGACCATCGACGGTGCTGTGGTGGAGAGAGCGAGCAGCACCAAATTCCTGGGGGTGCACATCAGTGAAGACCTCTCCTGGACCACCAACACAGCATCACTGGCGAAGAGAGCTCAGCGCCGCCTGTACTTCCTGCGGAAACTCAGGCGAGCAAGTGCTCCACCAGCCATCATGACCACATTCTACCGAGGCACCATTGAGAGCATCCTCTCCAGCTGTATCACTGTGTGGGGCGGAAGCTGCACTGAATACAACAGGAAAGCCCTGCAGCGCATAGTGAACACAGCTGGAAGGATTATTGGTGCTTCACTCCCCTCCCTGAAGGACATTTACACCACCCACCTCACCCGCAAGGCGACCAAAATTGTGAGTGATGCAAGTCACCCCGCTCACAATCTGTTTGATCTACTGCCCTCTGGGAAGAGGTACAGAAGCCTGCGCTCCCGCACTACCAGACTCACCAACAGCTTCATACACCAAGCTGTTAGGATGCTGAACTCTCTCCCTCCTCTCCCCCCTCCACCCTCAGCTACATAACATCCTGGACATTGGACCCACAATGGCCGCCTGCACCACTCCACTTGCACACTTGTACACTTTGCAACTTGTTGTTGTTGTCCTGGAAACACAACACTTCTGCTGCTCTTACATAACTTGCACCACTATGCCACTTTATTTCTTACTTAGGTCAAACAGAACTACCTCAGCCTCTTATTGGCCTGACTTTGCACTAGTATTTTATTTTATTGACTGTCTATGCACAATTTCAACCAAATTTTGCTGCTCTTATTTTTTCATTATATGTGCCCTCTTATTTACTTATTTACTTACTTTTTTGTTTACTTGAATGTTATGTTTGTCTGTGGACTTAAAATTGGTAAAATA
Organism: Alosa pseudoharengus; assembly: GCF_046254945.1. NCBI lineage: Eukaryota > Metazoa > Chordata > Actinopteri > Clupeiformes > Clupeidae > Alosa > Alosa pseudoharengus. The sequence goes on from NW_027468640.1 coordinate 32,645,587, forward strand.
TGTCTTGTCTCCACCGTGGGATAGTGAGAAACGTAATTTCGATCTCTTTGTATGTCTGGAACATGTGAAGAAATTGACAATAAAGCTGACTTTGACTTTGACTTTGAAAATATCGTATGCCTTCTCTATATCAAAGAAAACTGCCACTAATATCTCTTTCATTGCTAATGCTTTTTTAATATCTGTTTCCAGCCTAATCATTGCATCAATAGTTGACCGCCCCTTCCTAAATCCACTTTGGTATCTGGCAAACAGGCCCCTGCCTGTGAGTCTACTAACCAATATTCTTTCCATCAGTTTACACATGTTAGATGTTAGTGCAATTGGCCTATAGCTAGTAGCTACTGATGGGTCCTTCCCTGGCTTGGCTATTGGTGTGACCACTGCATGCTTCCATGCTACTGAAACCTTACCCTCTGCCCATATTCTACTAAACACCTCCAGCACTTTCCCTAATACTGTATCAGACACATGTTTCAGCATGATGTAGCACACTCCGTCCTGTCCTGGTGATGTATTAGAAGTATTTGCCAAAGCACTTTTAAGTTCATGTAGGGTAATTTCTTTATCCAAAGGACTCTCAAACTCTGTCTGCATAATACATATGCTTCCCCATTGCCTTTGTGGTGGATTTTATGAGTTTCCTGATAAGATATTCTGTAGTTATAACAAAAGATGTTCTGTAGATTGGGACATAGTCTGAAGTCCATTTGCTTTGTCACAATTCTTCTGAGTACATTAGTTACTTATAATTTGACACCACACCTTAACAGTGTTTGTCTATGTGCCATCCCCTCCTCGCCCATGTTAGCTGTACTATGTGCCTTTGCAAATGCATTCTTCAGCATTTCTGCTTTTTCCTTTGCAGAGCTGGCCACCTGGTCCCCCTCTACTAAAACTGGAATATTTCTTGCTTTGGACACGCCCATCATTTTCTTGATCGATCATACCTCACACCTCTTGTACTTGCACATTGGCCGCTATCTGGCTGCAGTACTCCCTCCAGCATTTCCTTTTCGCAACCTTAATGGTCCTCCTTGCTATTGCCCTTGCCCTCTGATAGTCCAGCACTTTCTCTGGAGTGAGTGTCCTACGCAGCTCTCTAAATGCTCTATTTCTAATATGGATAGCTTCAGAGCATTCTTGCGTCCACCATGGCACAATCTTTTTCATATGCCTCCCCACAGACCTTGGCACAGCAGCTGCACTAGCACCAAGTAACATATCTGCTAAGGCTTTAACTGTTTCGTTGACGTTTTCCCCCAGTGTGATATGTTCGACCTGAGCTTCACACAATTCATTAAATTTTTCCCAATCTGCTTTTTCCCAACACCACCTCCCTGAGGACCAGATATCTTCTCTACAGACCTCTACTCCTATTTTGCACACTATGGGAAAATGGTCACTCCCTACTGTATCATTTAATACATTCCATTCACATACTCCAGCTAATGAGCTAGATACACATGTCAGATCCAGCATTGTTAGTGCACCTGTAGTGATATTAATCCTAGTTCCCCACCCATCATTCAAACAGACTAATGCTTGATTATCCAAGAACTCCTCTACTACCTCACCATTCTTGTTAGTTGTTCCACTTCCCCATAAAGTATTATATGCGTTGAAATCCCCGCACCATACCACCTTCCTGTCCCCAATTTGTATTATTCCTTCCAGGAACTCCTCAGATAGATCCCTGCATGGATTATAAAAATTCACTACCACCACATTTCCGCCCCAAGTCCACCCAACTTCTATAGCCACACATTCACTCCCCTCACTCACTTGTAGTTCCTTATATAAGAGTCCTTCTCTCACAAATGTGCAACATCCTCCCCCTTGCCCATCTCGTCTGTCTTTCCGCACTGACAAATATCCTGGGATAATGAACTGCAAATGTGGTACTAACCAAGTCTCTTGTATACATAGGAGGTCAGGCAATACAGGGAGATCATAAACTAATTTTTTAAACTCCTGGCCATTAGCCATTAGGCTTCTAGCATTCCATTGCAGTATTACCAATGGCTTTGCCATCATTCACCTCCTTGCGACGGCTGCATTCTTCCCTCCTGCAATATTCTTGTTACCTCCTCTATATTCACTTCTACCATGTCTAAGTGTGTCCTTGCTGCATTTACAATTATCTTAATACGGTCAGTGCGACTCTCTGTTTGGGCTGAGCAATTGATCACATTAGCTAGGAAAGCTAGAAACTGTATTTTATCTACCAGCATTGTACTTGGTTCTAGATCTAGAGCTTTGCTGGGGCACAGGCCCCCAACTCCCAATACATAAAAAAAAAAAATGTGCATGCAATATGAAATAAATGGCTAGCCTACGGGTAGGCTACAAGCTTCAAAATCATTATTGTCACTGTCATACTGTAGGACCAGCACTCTCTCCCTCAATTGTTGTAGCAGCCACTATCCAGCAACACATAGGCATAAGTAGGCCTATAGGTACTCACTGCATGAATTTAATAGGCTTTCCTACTAACACAAGGGAAGCTTATTTTTAGTCAAAATTGAGATATACTTCCCTCCCAGGCAAGGGTCCTATAGTCATCCTGGCAATACTGCAGTTCTTTGTAGCTTAAATAGCCTACTAAAGCCTTCATACTGACTTTTGGTGATAATTTCCAAATGTAGCCTATAATAATCTGCACAGAATCAGCATAGCCAATATTATAGGCTACTCTGATTCTGTGTAGATTATTATAGGCTACATTTTCAAATGCAGCAAACTTATTTAAGTTTGAAATTAAACCATAGATCAAATCACAGCACTGGCTACCGACATAAATGTTAATGTTACCGTTAATGTGGGCAATTATCATACCTCCCTCGTCCTCCTCATCTCTCCTCACTGTTCCTCTCCCTCTATCCATCTCTGAATAGTTTATTAGAAGGCTATGTTTAGTTTTACAGTAGGACAGCCTCACAAACAGTATAGGCTACTTTTACAGGACTCTCTCTACAGTATAAGTAAATCATTATTAATTCTCCGCATGTGTGCATGCAGCCTACGCATGGTGTGAGTGTGTGTGTGAGGGAGAGAGCACAAGCTGGTAAACTGTTGCTAAATTTAGGCTACAATGATGCTAAGCATTGAAAATCAGATGCTAATTATGTGGGCAACAGTCTCTAACAGCGATCAACTTGCAATTTTTTCTGTCAAACAAGTTGTGAATTTGTTGTAACATTAAAACAGGGGACGACTTACTCTGCGCTCAAAGTGATGTGATGAGCTCCATCGGTTTCCATTGTACAACAAAACACTCGGAAGAATCATGTGAACGATTTTCATTGGTTGTTGCCTTCAATCTTACCCAGCTACAGAGGTGCTATTTCCTGATTGGTTATTATGACCCCTTTCTTTTTTTCCTTGTTTATTTTTATTGGCTGGTAAGTGACAGGCTCGAGTCATGACTAAAGCAGGCACGGAGATGCGCTCATAAATGCTGTTTCCATCGAGAGCAGCGCTAGAATTTTACTGGGGCACTGGAGACTTTTACTAAGGCACGTGCCCCAGTGAATAAGGTCTAGTGACGCCCCTGTTCCCCCATCCTGATTAGCTGCATTTTCCATTACTGCTGCAGACCTATTTACTTTCTTGACTTCTCTGACTGCCTCTGTCAGACTCTCTGTTTGTGGTTTGTCCTCCTAGTGTTTTGTCTATTTGTCCCCCTCTGCAGGAGCTGTTGTGTACCACTGCTGTCGGTCTGAGTCTCCGCCCTTCCTCTGTCTGCTCCTGGTTCTCACCTGCTTCCACTGGTGTCTCTGATCTGCCTACCAATCAGCGTCAATCAGCCTGCATCTGATCGCAATTTCAGCTGGCTTTAAAATCCCCATTACCAGTCTGCCTCTCTGTCAGAATGTTCCGTCTTCTCGTAGCAGTTCTCGAGTGCGACTTGCCTGCCTGACTATGAGTTTTTGCCTGCCTGGTTTTGACCTCTGCCTGATTTTATTCGACTGTGTTCTCTGCTTGAAGATTTAGTACTTTTGCCAAGTTTTTTCTGTTTTTTGCCTGCCTGTGTTTTGTTGCCGGTGAATGAAGACTGGCCTACTGCCGTGAAGGAGGATTGACTTTTGTGTTTCACCTGCACCCTCTCTGAAGTGTCCAGTTGCCTGTGCCCTGTTCTCCTGCTGGGGTTTTGCCTTCTACGACTTTGACTTGTGCTTTTTCTGAAGACTGCGTTCTGTTGAAGATTGGCCCAGTGTGTTCCCTGTGGATTACTCTCAGGACTGTGGAAGCTCTTGTTTTTTTGTCTCTGTTAATAAATCTCCTCATCTGAGTCAATTCTGGGTGTTTGTCATATCTGAACCTGAGTCCCACTCTCTGAAAACGTGACAGCCTCAGCATATGACACTCCATTGACCACCTTATATTTCTGTACTTCCTGACCCTGTTGCTGAATTGCACAACCTTTATAAGCTGCGCTGTGTGCCCCTCCACAGTTACAACACTTGGGTGCTACTCCTTGCCCACATTGCCCATACTCATGATCCCCTCCAACGACAGCACCTCCTCTCCCATTTACATACTGCTGCTACATGCCCTAATCTTTGGCATTTAAAGCATCTTAAAGGGTTAGGAATGTACTGTCTGACTGGGTAGCTAACGTATCCAATCATGATTCTCTGCGTGAGTTGCTCATCACTAAAACTTAGCAAAACTGTTTTTGTTGGTATTTTCTTTCCCACCTTGGTAGTGTTAAATCGAGTTGCCCTCACTAATGTGCCACCCTCCATGCATGACTTCATTACATCTTGGGCCCGTCCCAATACCTCCCCTACCCCTAGATTTTTGCCCTAACCCTCGTTTTTGCGCGTGCACGTGTAGGGCTAGGGTGTCACATTACTTTAGGGAGCAAGGTGAAGTGCTATTTTCCCCTTAAAATCAACCCTCAAAATATAGCCAGGACCAATGCATGCTTAAAACGAAGTGGGAGATGAAATTACCCAGGATACCGTGCGAGCTCAGTGAGTCGGTCAATGTTTTCATATATTTCCGCAAATAAGCATATTAAAATTTCGAAATATGTTGGAATATGTTAGTTTGATGCATATCTGATGGACTGTTGAGTTTTGAACACTAATGTTAGAAAATATCTCACAAAGCTATCTGACGATGTTCATGATATCTGCTGATTGCTTTGAGAGAGTCTGCCCATCAAATAACGTTATAAATCAATCTGGGTAGTTTTGTCAATATTTAGGATGTGTGTTCTGGCAACAAATGTCTTTGTTGATTAACCAGACGTAGATAAACCAGCACAGCCCACACAACAATGACCGCTGGAACGGGCATGTTCCTGAATGAAAATAGTAGCAGGCTACTACCGGTTAGTGTTGTCACGATACCAAAATTATGACTTCGATATGATACCTGCCATAAATATCACGATGCTCGATACTAAAACGATACTACGGCGAAATCCTAAGATATCTGGAGAAGAAAGGACTCATACCTCCTCCAAGTGTATTGAGTCATTTGTGTTAAATTTGGTGCACTTTTGTAGTGTGTAGGTCAATTCTGGGTTCTAAACTTCTAAACTTCCTACATAATTATTATTTTTTTATAGTCAGTAAAATAGTAGGCCTACTTTGTGTGATTAAGTCCTTTATTGTTTGTTATAGTTCATTTGACAAATGACAAACTATGAACTCAGTAAATTCCTGATGATTAATTTGATATTAATGAATGAAGTAATACATAAATCATGAATTAATTCATGTACCCTTACCGTAAAGTGTAACTTACTCTGAGACTACATACATTACCAACCTAATTCGCTTCAATTGTGTAAAATGTAATGTAAATCAGGTTTTATGGCCAAGTATACTTTGGTATACAAGGAATTTGGTCTCTGCATGTATCCCATCCGTGAATTAGTGAACACACAGGTCACACATTGAAGCACACATTAACCTGGAGCAGTGAGTAAAATAGTAGGCCTACTTTGTGTGATTAAGTCCTTTATTGTTTGTTATAGTTCATTTACATTGTGTTGTGTTTTGGCAATAAAGTAGCTTTAAATAGCCAAACTAGGCCAGATCAAGGTCAGTGTTAAAATTACTGCATGCAAATCACTGGATGCTATGCAGAGGGGCCATCTGATGTACAGTTTTGATGGGTTTCATCAGGTCCCTTTCCACAGGTGTATTAATCAAGCACCATGCAGTCTGCATTGATAATCAAGGTGCTTGATTTTATACACCTGTGGAAAGGGACTTGATGAAACTCATGAATAGGCTACCCTAGGCCTTCCCGTGTTCATGGGATTTCTTTGACAGCAAAGGGGAAAATGTGAGGATAGTCTTCTTTGCGCCCAGTGTACAAGTACGACGTTCCAACCACTCAGGTCTTCGTCAGATAAGCCTACACCATTACCTGTTGCAATATATCTGTGTGCATTCCTACATTACGTCTATTTCTTTGATAACATGATTTGCTACCACGTAGGCTACTGTAACAATAAGCCACTATTATTAGGACTCAACACGCTTTGGTGGTATTATGCTGTGGGCTTTAATTAGCCTATCCTACATCTGGGCAATAATTATTGAACAAATTGCAGTCTACATGCCATGACAAATATTACCAGTAGTAGGCTACTGACCGAACATGAAATAGATCGTTTACAAGTTATGGTAATGTTATTCTGGCGTGAACATTGCGCTTTCATCACGTTAGCACCCTATGATTACAGCTCGTTATGTCTCGTCAAAAAGATTACAGCTTGTTATGTCTCGTCAAAATTCATGGATGAAGGAAGGTTCGCTTTATCCCAGATAACCATACTCGTTTCACTTAGGCTAGACTAAAACATAAGAGAAGAACTTGGCACTAACCATGTAGTCGTGTTTTCTATAGCATAATCGTTAACCTGTCGTTCTTTGAACTCTTTAAAAATGTTGGGATATGTCTGCGAGGTGTTTAGCCAAGTTCCATGCGTAGCCTACTGCTTTTAAATGACTTTGTGTACCTGATGGCTTGCCTTCACTATTCGCGATGTATCCGAAATAGTTGCAGATTTCACTGCACCTTTTGTTTTATCCACAAGGCCTAGAACTGTCGGCAAAGAACTATGTTGACGTTGGCTGCCCACTCACTCACTCAGAGCTGCCTGCTTAGACACGCCCACTTGACTAGATGCGTGCAAGGAGCAGTGAGAGCAGCAGTTCACACAGACACAGAACGTTATTATTTTAATAAAGTATCGATTCTAAAAACGTCTGAAATCGTATCGTTTTTTGCGTGAAGGCATCGCGATACCTTTTTAGTATCGATACACCGTGCAACACTACTACCGGTAGACACGTCTGCGCTGCGCGTGACGTAGGTGAGCACGTTCGCTATGCTAATTTGCATATAGCGGTGTCCTAATTCATAGGGAAAGATCTTCACCCCCACTTCCCTTGTCGAGGGGGCTTTAATGTTGAGGGCAATCAAAACCAAGTGGAAGTTTTAAGGGGGGAGAAATGGGACGGGCCCCTTCTGTGATAGACAACGGAACACTCGTAATGACTCCCCTTACCTCTGTACGTGACCCTGGCTCTGTGCACTCCACCTCATCCTTCCCCAGTCTAGTCAACCACAGGGCTTTTTCCTGCTGCTGTCTAGTTTTACAAAAAACAATAACCTTGTCAGCGCCTACATACCTTGCAGATGCTACCTCACCCATTGCCTCCTTTATCACTTTAAGTCTCATTGGATTGGAGATGTCATGTTTACTTATATCGGTCTTAAACTTAATGAGTACCTTATACTCCGCTCCCTCTATCCTTCTCCCTTTGCTCACAGGGCTCTCCCCTCCACTCCTTGTCCTCGCCCTCTTTCTACTATCCCCTAGCCCTAGTCCATAGTTCAAAAAGTTTGTAAAGCCATTATGCGACTCTCCCTCCATTCCCTCCTCTCCCTCAGTAACAACCTCCTCCATCGTGGGCGATGTGTGCAAAAGAATGAAATAAAGCAAGCGTGCGGGCCAGCCGACGGCTGTCGGACCTACACCCCCGCTCTACCAAAACAACTCAAAACAGACTCACAAAGTAAACAAAAAAATGCTCACCCGCCCACTTGGAGTTCTACTTCAAACTGAGCTCTACTACCTGCGGTCTCTGATCTTCCTGTCAGATTGTCACTGTAGCAGAATCTCCTCGAACCAAAACACCCACGTAACTTCCCTTTGAAAGTGTTGGTGCACCGAAGTGCGGTCATTCAGTGAACGGCACAGATCATCCGCGCCTACGTAACAAAAAGTACAATCTAATTTTCTTAAGACTACAGATCCTGTTCCACTGCTTCCTCTGCCCACAACTGTTTCAAAATAAAAGTCCTTAATTCAACTCTACTCAACTATTTAACTGTACAGCCCCGGTGATTCCAAACAACTTTTTTCAACAACAAATCACATTCTCAAACTCCCCTCACCCTCCCACTGAGACCACCGAGGAGAGGTGCAACATGCACATCACTTTCTTCAAACAAAAAGTTAATACCATCCGCTCTCACCTCTCCACCACTGCTGTCCTGCCCCACCCAACTGCTGACCCACCTCTTGAGATTGCACCTTCTCCGATGCCACACAGGATGAAGTGGAGGACATCATCAAAAAAATTAAACCATCCACCTGTGCCCTGGACCCTTTCCCTTCAGCCCTGCTGAAGACAAACATCTCTGCCATCTCTCCATTCATCACCAAGATCATAAACCACTCTCCTGGCCGGCCATATCCCATCTGCATTAAAAACTGACATCAGACCTCTACTGAAAAAACCCACCCTGGATCCAGATGTTCTCTCCAACTACAGGCCCATTTCCAATCGTCCATTCCTTTCAAAGGTTCTGGAAAAAATAGTTGCAGCACAACTTCATGATCACCTCAAACACAATAACCTGTATGAAAACTTTCAGTCTGGTTTCCGCCCTGGCCATAGTACGGAAAGAGCCTTGGTCAGGGTCACCAACGACCTCCTGATGGCAGCAGATACTGGTTCCCTATCACTACTCATCCTCCTGGACCTCACAGCTGCTTTTGATACAGTAGACCACAACATCCTTCTCCACATGAATCCTCGTCCTCATGATGGGATCTTGAGTCCATGTACTAAGGTTGGTTTTGATACATGAAAAGGTTGCTGAGATATGAGCTCACTTCCTGTTTGGCGGCTTCATCGCTGATTTCGATTGGCAGTTATAACAGTTTTACGTATGGTTTTAAAAAGCACAACTTTTATGAGGCATGGTCTGAAGAGAATCTTGTCAAGTTTGGTGACGATCGGACAAAATTTGTTTCACTTTCGCTAAACTCCAATATGGTGGAAAATCCATCATGGCTAATTGCGTAAACTTGTCTTGGTCCAAGGATTCCAACAATACCTGATACCTTTTGAAAATCAGGCCAACGGGTTGCATGAACACACGTCCAACTTTGGCCTGTTTGTGGCGCTACAGCGCTGGAGGTGCCAATATGAAACTTGGTGAAATTAATCATGGGACTGTCTCATGTGCCAACGTATCAGTGTGCCAAATTTCACAACTTTTTATCAGATGGTTCTATGGGCTGCCATAGACTCCCATGGCGGAAGAAGAAGAATAATAATAGGAAAACGTAGAAACACAATGGGGCTTCGTTGCTTGGCCCGCAAAAATAAAAGCCATCGGAGTATTTGGTAGCTTAATACTGAGCGGGAGAGTGGGAAACAACTAATTAATGACTAGTCATAGGCCAGGGGTGTCTAAACCAGGGCCGGAGTGGGGCCACTTTTCAGCCCGGGAGTTTCAGGCCCAAGACCAGCCCACTTTTTCCATGGTGGTGGAAATTGAATAAATTAAGCAACAGTTCAGTTCTTACTATCCTGTAGTTTTTATTAGTACCATGTTTCAAAAGGTTATATAAGCCCATTGACGAGGTGGCCGAGTGGTTAAGGCGATGGACTGCTAATCCATTGTGCTCTGCACGCGTGGGTTTGAATCCCATCCTAGCCGATTGCATTTGCAAAGGGTGTCTTCTCTAGGGGCAGCCGTGGCCTACTGTTTAGCGCTTCAGACTTGTAACCGGAGGGCTGCCGTTTCGAACCCCGACTAGTAGGCACGGCTGAAGTGCCCTTGAGCAAGGCACCTAACCCCTCACTGCTCCCCAAGCGCCGCTGTTGTTGCTGGCAGCTCACTGTGCTGGGATTAGTGTGTGCTTCACCTCACTGTGTGTTAACTGTGTGCTGAGTGTGTTTCACTAATTCACGGATTGGGATAAATGCAGAGACCAAATTTCCCTCACGGGATCAAAAGAGTATATATACATACTTATACTTTATAATAATTTACTTAAATGGATCTCAATACAAATTTAAGTTTTTGCCTGAAATTGCACTGTGCCTATTTACAAGGGTTTTTCTTTATGCCGGATTACAAGCATCTCTGAAGTGACCACATTTCAGCCCTCTAGGTCACTTGATATCACTTAGAAACACAACTGAGCACCAGGTCTTGTGTCTGCAAAAGTAGATCAATATAGAATGAAAATATGAGTGCTTTAGACCCTTATTTGCCAAGGTATGCTCATGCGTTTTGTAAAATGCCTATGGAAACTCCACATAGGACTTTTTGTTATCCAAAATGCATACTGACAATCAAATGCTTACTGCACATGAACCCCTTTGTGTAGAAGCATAATCCTGGTCTCTTTGAGGTTTCTTGTGGACTATTTAGATTGTATGACAGGTGTTCTGATATAGACTGACTACACAAAATATGGAATAATAACAAAAAAGTCTCTATTTTTGCATTTACTTTGTTGGTTCAAAGAGTATAGTAAGATAGACTATACATCTGTACAACTAATATTGGATAATACAACATGAAGATTCAATTTCTATGGATTCTTGTGAATATTTCAGTACCCAATATGTTGAATCTACTTATTGTGCTGCAGCTACACTGCAGCCAGAAGTCAGGGTAGCACCAAAAGCGGAGGAGGGGGAGGGGGGCATTATGGATCCAATTTAATTGAGACATAATAAGATTAATCTGAGAATGTAAAGCACTATACAGATTGTACTTGAAAAAAGTTGTAATTTTTGGATTCCCAAGAGTCAAAGCTTTGAAATGGTGTATAACATTACTGTGCTATAGCAATATGGTGCATACAATTGGTTTAGAATGTTGGGGGGAGGTGGGGGAGGGGGGTAACTGTCCCGCCGTTATTTAAACGGAGAAGTTAACAAAAAATATTCCACTATTCCACAAGGATAGGTTGATAAGTTAAAGTTGGTGTTTGGTGATGTAGTAGGCCTACTCCCTCACTTCTGAGCAAACAAGGCATATATAGGTTGATCATGTAGACTACTGCTGTTATATACTGATCTTTCTTACATTAAATAATTGTAATTCATATTGTTTACTCTTTTATCCTCTCTACTTGTCCCTCATAGACTCCTCCTCGCTAATTTCGGTCTCATCATCATCATTTTCAGCAGGGACTGGCTGAACTGCTCAGAGGCTACCATTTTTACTGCATAGCCACACAGATCAAGCTTGGGTTTTGTTATCAATATTTGCATCGTATTCGCAAAGTCTATTAATCGCATTATGATGAGAAAAAGGCTAATATTTTAATTAATTTAATAAGTTGCTTGCGAATAGGTTGATAACGCTAACGTCCAATAGGCTACCCAATAATTACGTTGCTAATCATTGCCTAGGCTTAACCTACCTCTCTTACCAGTTGCAGTGTCTGTCTTCTTAAAAAAAATCTGGAAGCTTGGCACATTTGGCAGCATCCTTCTCCAATGTCTTCCTTTCTTTTTTACCTGGCCTTCAGTCCCTCCTGGCCTCTTTATAGCCTACCATCCATCCTCCCTGACGCTTAGCGCTACGGCAGGGCCAGCCCGGCTATCGGTAGGCCTATCTGAAAAAACTTTTTGGAAAAGACGGGCTATATGTACCCAACCAACTCTTTTTGGGCACATGGTAGGCTACAACCCATGCAGAGGCTAGGTGTCAGGCATAGATTGTGGAACGTGAGTAGCCTACTTTAAGAGAAGATAGACGTGACAAATGTCAATATGACTTTCCTTGACCGTCCCAAAATAGTGAAGCCAAGTACTTCCTTCTGGGTTATAAAACAGACGAAGTGACAGCAAAATAATAACTTCATATAGCTGGACTTACCCCACGTTTTTGTCTGTTCTTGTGGCAAAGCATGTTTATAATCCAACGCTATCGTGTGTTTCTCTATGGCAAAGCATGTTCATAATCCGGTTTTGAGATCCTAGTAAATTCCTGCATGGCATCCAATTCAAATCTCACATTGCATCCCAATTTGTTCAACAAAGAAACACCTTTTTTGCCTTTACTTTATTCATGGCAATCCAGTAAAAAGTTGAGAATCATTACACCATAGGCAAGCAGGCTAACACGCAACCTCCGGTCAAGTCAGGTCAGATCAGTTCGTGTCACAGATATGGAGCGCAGAAAAGGTCATTTTTCATCACTAAATAAAAAATGGCATTTATTTCCGTAAATCACACACCACATATTTCTGTAAATTGCTCAGCCCCAGAGTATCCCTCCAACATGGCAATTGTATTGCCCGATTCAGGACAGTCGGCCCTACACACACATGAAATGCATGTAGAGCTATGAGCTTGCTGTGGTGAGATACATGTCGAAATATAAGAATTTTTATAATACGCTTTTTATATTTTAATTCTTTAAAAATCAAAATAAAATCAAGGCTAGTACTAATACATGAAATGATGATCTGGATAGCCTAGACTCTGCTGAAAAAAACAATATATAATATGTGTGTGTGGCACAGAATAAATTCTTATGAATAAAGGTAGTGAAAATGCCCTAAAAACAGCTTAGGGTTCTAAGGGTTAATAACAGAAGGTGGACAACTCGTGAGCGCACTTCACTCAGAGCAGTTACATTTTTTGTTGTGTGCGTGTAAACATTCAACATTGTAAGGGAGGGTGCGCGAGCAGGGCAGCAGCACTTCCATAAAGCAATTCGAATTTGCACAATTTTTAAAAGCAGCACTGAGGTGCCGTGTTTGTGAACTCGAAGGCAGCTTTCAGTACGACAAAGCAATGATCGATCAGCTATCTGTAAGAAATGCCTGGTAGGCCTACAGTGCAACTTGGGTTGGAGTAGTGTAACAGACTAGATTATGCTACCTAATGTTTTATACAACGTAATTTATTAAATGGGGACGATATCAATTACAGCATCCATAGAAACATGTCAACACAGCAACGCAAAAGTAATATAACACATTACTTTCCATAGAGTAAAGAAGTAATGTAAGGGATTTTTTTGTGTGTGTATGTGTAATACATTACTTTTTTTGAGTAACGACCCCAACACTGTTTATGCTATACAGTATGTGGTAAGGATAGGCTAAATTTGATTTCTCCTGGGTGATGTGGGCTAGCGTACCTCTTCAAAATGCCTAGGCTTTTTTTCCATTTTTGTCTCAAACAAACTGTGGGAAAATTTAGCATTTATTTATTTATGTCTCGGTGTGTGTGTGTGTGAGGGGGGGGGGGGTGTTCTTTATCTGGCCCCTGCACTTTGAAACTCGTTCCGGCTCCCCTGTCTGTTACGTAACTGGCCAGATCAATATCCCACAAGTTTGATTGAATACTATGAAATGGTCAATGATTCATTTATTATAATTGAAGCACAATTTGTTCTGTGGAAATCACATGAATCATGTCAATCATTGAAATAGTTATCATTATTTTAGTAGCAGGCATTATTATTTGATTACATGATATTAATATTATTATAGCAGTAATAGCAATATAGCAAAAATGTTCACACAAAAAAGCAGGCAATTGAAAAAAATCTCCAGAGATCACCAATCACGTCACTCAGCAGTGAGTACTGGAGTGATGATCAGTGGAAGTAAATTCCTGTGGCTTAAACCAGGAGAAAAGTATGGATAGATTGTCTTCTTGAAGGCAATCCCTCTGTATGAGTAGATAAGGATCCACCTCTCTGCATCATAAAAGGAGACCACACCTGCCTCATAATCCACAAACACCCCCACTTTCTCTAGCTTCTCTTGGAGGCAGAGGAGAACACGCTTATTATCTAGTGCCTTGTACTTCTCATCCCTCATCCAGATTGCCCAGTATCCATTTTTAGGACTGAGGTTAAACATACCTTTCCTGGTAACAGACTCTCTGGCTACTCCTAAATCCCATTCAATCTTCCCAGTGACCTGCACCTCAAAGTAAAATCTTCCAGAGGAGAAACCCTGTTTTCCCAGAACACTGATAACAGTATCAAAGCGCTTGGGATTGTTAGGGAGATTCTGTTGTCTATTTTCGTTTTTCACTTCTTTCCCATCAGGTGACACAATTAGAAAGCGATTTGCTGTATCAGAGTCCAGAGTCACATTCACTGTAAAAGAGTAAAAATGCAAGTAATTGGTGTTAAATGGCTTCTTCTACTCTGCTTTTCAACTTATTTGGCTTAATTCAACTTAATAGCCTTCGCTGATGTCAGATGCTTTTTTGTTAGCATTGGCACTGCCAACACACATCAATTTCTAATGCTGAATGTCATATAGATATTGAAGGAACATGCCGACTTTTGAGGACTTTAGCTTATTCACCGTATTCCCCGGTGATGTTACGTTATCTATATCGACTTATCTAACTCTGGGGAACAGGGGCGCTGCTAGATAATTTGGGCCCTATGACAGACAATAATTCTGGGCCCCCTGATAATATATATATATTATATTGTATTCCCGAGCGGTGCCCCTGCTGGGAAATACGGTGAATAAGCTAAAGTCCCCAAAAAGTCGGCGTGTTCCTATAAATGACATACCTGCATATTGTATGAACTCCATCTCTGAAAGAAAAGATAAAGCTTTACTTAGGCCTGTCCTTCATTCCTTGTTTATAAGAATATTGTAGGGGTGTAAAGGTACACGCATTCGTACCAAACTGTTTAGGTACAGTAATATTGTCAGTATATATCGGTTTAGTAAAGTTTTTTTTTTATACTATGACACAACACAAACAAATACACATTACAAGTAATCTGAATCATGTAAACACTCCCTCGGATTAGAGTCTTCTGTACTTTATCCTTCTCTGCAGCCAGTGTGTTGAAACTGTCCTGTAGCTGGGAATTCTGTCTTGTAAGGTTGGTGAAACTGGTCTGTAACTGAGAAATCTCTCTAATCAGATCATTATAAAGGAGCTGTAACTGGGAATTGTTCTCAGTCATATTGTTGAAACTGGTCTGTAACTGGGAATTCTCTCTAATCAGATTGTTATAAAGGAGCTGTAACTGGGAATTGTTCTCACTCATATTGTTGAAACTGGTCTGTAACTGGGAATTCTTTCTAGTCAGATTATTATAAAAGGTCTGTAACTGGAAATTCTCTCTAGTCAGATTTTGGAAATTGGTCTTTAACTGGACGTTCTCTGTAATCAGATCATTATGAAAGGCCTGTAACAGCACATTTTCTGTTGTCAGATTGTTGTAAAGAGTCTGTAACTGGGAATTGTTTTTAGTCAGATTGTTGAAACTGGTCTGTAACTGGAAATGCTGCATTGTAAGATTGTTGAGACTAGTTTGTAACTGGGAATTGTCTCTAATCAGATGGTTATAAAGTAACTGTAACTGGGAATTGTATTCAGTCAGATTGTTGAAATTGGTCTGTAACTGAAAGTTCTTTGTTCTCAAATCATTATAAAAGGTCTCTAACAGCAAATGTTCTGTTGTCAGATTGTTGTAAAGAGTCTCTAACACGGAATTGTTTTCAGTGAGATTATTGAAACTGGTCTGTGATTGGGAATTCTGTCTTGTAAGATTGTTGAAACTCATCTGTAGCTGGGAATTCTCATTGGTCAGATCTTTATAAAGGGTCAGTAACTGGACATTCTCTCTTGTCAAATTGTTGTAAAGACTCTGTAACTGGGAATTGATATCAGTCAGATTGTTGAAACTGGTCTGCAACTGGGAATTCTGTGTTGTTATATTGTTGAAACTGGTCTGTAGCTGGGAATTCTCTTTAGTCAAATCATTATAGAAGCTCTGCAACTGCAAAAGTTCTCTGGACAGATTGTTAAATATTGTCCGTAATTGAGAATTCTCTTCTGACAGATTACTGAAACTGGTCTTTAACTGGAATTTCTCTCTGGTGAGGTTGTCACATTTTTTCTGTAGAAGAGAAATATCCTTTGTCTTGTTTGTGTAGCTTTCCTGCAGCTCATAGTTCTGTTTGTTCAAGTTGTCGTTAATTGTTTGTAGTTGTGATTTTTTCATTTTCAGATTATTGTAGCTGGACTGTAACTGGGCACTGTATTTTGTCAGGTTGTGGTAATTTGTCTGCAACCGATTTTTTTCTTTGTTCATATTTTTGTAATTGTCCTGTAATTGGGATTTCTCTTTACTCAGTTTACTGCAACTCTCTTGTAATTGTTTTTTCTCTCTGATTAGATTCTTCATGTTTATTTCTAAGTTTGATTTCAGTCTATTCAGGTTATTATAATTTATTTCCAATTGAATCATGTCTTAATTCAAATTGTTGTATTTCTCTTGAAACTTTAATTTCTCTGTGGACACATGGTACACATTTTCACTGAACAGGTTACTGTAGCTGATCTGTAAATGAGAGTAGTTTGTCTGTAATGTGGATATCTGCCTAATGAGATGGTTGAAATTGTCTTGTAATTGTGATTTCTCTGTGCTCAAGTTGTTATTACGGTTCTGCAACTGAGATTTCTCTGTTTTGAGATCATTGTTTCTAATCTGTAATTGCTGATTTTCTATTGTTACGTTATTGTAACTGGATTGTATTTCATCCTTTTTTTCTAACAAGTTGAGATAACTGGTTTGCAGGTTGGAATGTTGTCTTGTCAGATTGTTGTTTATGCCCTGTAAGTGGGATTTTTCTCTTTTCAGGCTGTTGTATTTCATCTCTAGCTGCTGGTAGTTTGTGGTCATGATGTCATAACCGGACTGCATCTGTAGTTTCTTTGTGTCGCTGGTCTGTAACTGTTTGATCTCCATCATTTTGAAACTGAGAACTGCAATGCCACAGAGCAGGATAGCACACAGCAGACCCAGACACACGACAGTACTCCTCCAGGGTCCTAAAGATGAGAGATGATACCAGTTTTATTTTTCATAATCATAAATCAAAAGCGATTAACCAGTAGTCTGTGTATGAAATTAATACCACTGTTTGTGTAGCATAGTTAATGTTGTTTTCCTTAATTTCATAATGTAGAGGAGGGTGCGCACATCTGAATGTTAAAAAGTAGGTGCTGGACTCAAAAAAGTGACAATAAAAAGGACAAAAAAGTCCGCACACTAGAGCTCCATTAATTTTTTCTTTTTATTCACCACATGTGACGTTTCTGGACACACTGCCCTTCCTCAGACATAAGACAGGTACCTAGCAGCCCATACTTATACTAATTGAACACCTGACATCACATGATGCAAGTGATTAAAGTGCCGAGTCCAAAGTTCTTAAAGTGCTAGTGTGCAGAAATGCCAGAATACAATAAAGTGCCAACGTACAATAAATAACACAAAGCACAACAGTATTTCAATACACTCATATACCACATAGTGCCACTAGATCAAATTGAGGAGTAGTGAATAATAAAAAAATTACATAAATGTTACAGGCAGCCACATCAATATGTGCGATATATACAGCATGATCAACATCAAAGAAGGAACCGATCAGGACAAAACTGACAGATTGGAATTCAGGATCAGAGAAATATTACAACATGCTACAGATCAACACAACAGTCCAAAAAGGCCAAGGCCAGTTTATAGAAAGGGACGCAAGTCAAAATCTTCATTCATTCCTCTAGGGGCTAAAGTGTCCAGTGTGTAGATCCAACACGCTTCTTTTTTTAGAAGTAAAGAGTTAATATCACACGGCCATTAAAGACTAGAATATCTGAGCATCGTTCCAATATCAGAAACCACAACACAAGCATTAATAAGCTACTGAGCTCTAAATGTGCAGAATTAGATATGTTTTCTGGCAGTAACTTTGACATCCTGTAGCTATTAATGTTCTTTTAGAGAACTAGACTTGCCAAAAATGTAATTCATGACATGGAAGGTAATTTAGCAAAGTCTTACAAGTAATGACTGAAAGATACCCCTCCCTTCCCTTTTCTCTTACCAGTTGCAGTTCACTTCATCACTACACAACACAAGAACTATACAAATAATATCAAGAGTCAAGACTAAAATGGAGCAACTAATCAACAAAATGTTTTTTTTTTAAAAAAGGTTACATTTAAAATATTTAAAATGTCCACAAAGAAAATACATATGTGCAATTATACATTGAGTACGTCATATTCACCTAACAAATTATGACCTGAGCCTTCCTGATTCTCTCTGGAGTTTGGAGATTTGCTGAGGACCTCATTGGTGTCTCTTTCTTCATGTTTGTCTGTAGAAGGTCTGTTGACTCCACCAGGGTCTACATGTCGATAGACGCCCTCAGTCATCTCCATTCTGCTCTTCTCTTCTCTTCTGGCTGCTCAGTTGGCCATGAGATCTTTTCGACTCTGTCGCATGGAGAGTGCTCCCAGTGAAGGGTAGGCCCACAATGATAGACCTTTTATACTCTTACAAACAAGGATGGAGGAAGTAAGCTGAACAACATCAGCAAAATCTGTTTACACTAAATTAAACCTCACTGAGGAATCATCATAGAGTTCACCTTCACATGGTACTGAAAGTAAAGATGGTAACAATAGATGCCTTAGGTTGTCAAAATGAGTATTAGCATAGAGGTTGATTCTTAATCTGTTCCTAGATGGCAATAAGTATCAAGTTTTATGGCAAAAATTCACATGGAGAAGTTTTAACACTGGACCCCCTCCCCCAGCCCCTTAGTATGTGCGTGTGTGTGTGTGGGGGGGGGTCACTTGGGTTCATTATAAAGTTTATTAAGGTATCTGACTGATTAAAACCTCCCCGATCAAATGGGAACAGATATGAATGGTCAGCAGAATATCACGTCATTGTACTTCCCATGTAGTCCCATTGCCTTGTTCACCCGTAGAGTTTAATATATACCAGGCCGGCAGCTTCACCCTCATACATTTTATTGCCTTAGGATAACCTTTTGCATACCTCACTAGATTATTTTTGTAAGGCTATTATTGGGGCTTTTTCGCCTTTTTTTATTGGACCATGAGAGACTGACAGGAAGTGAGTCCCTGCCTGATGCCTCCTTGCCTGTTTAGGTGTCCACAACCATGGCAACCTTGACAGGGACAACAAGGAGGCGGACATCCCCCATCCCTGGTTAGACACAAACTGCATTTTTTTGTCTTTTACTTGTACTCTGCACAATGACAATAAGGTTGAATCTAATCTAATCTTTAAAAAATGGGTACTGCAAAGGGAAAGATAGTAAAATATCTGTTTGCTTGCTTTCATCATAAACCCCTGAAGATAGTGTCACGTAGAGTTTTCATCTAATAAAGCACTGATAATAAGTAAGAAATATGGTTACGGTTTCAGTAGGGCTGATTCTGACAGTCTTTCACAGTCATTGGACTCTATCTTGGCAATCTAAAATGCATGGTCAGTGGTGAATAGCTTTACATTTAGGGGTGTGTCCAGTCCACATTCAGAGTGGTTTTGTTATCAAACGTCGGACGCTTGGCGCAAAAAGGTGGTTCTTATGTTTCTTCAGTCATGGGTGTTGGGTGTCACATCCTTTAAAGCAATGATTTACAGCGCATCGGTATTTTGATAGCCAGTGGCGCATTTGAAGGAATCTGCTTGCACGGAAATCCGTATGGAACAGGTATTCGACTAAAACAGTGATATTCAACCGGTGGTCCGCGGAGGTACTGCAGGGGGTCCGCCAAATTTTCATCTGAAGCATTTTTTTTTCTCTTCCAAAAATGAAAAACATCCTATAGGCTACATAAACATTAACAGAACATAGAAAATATGCTTTCTATTTGTTGATAAAATAAACATAGGCTACCTATGAACATGTCATGAGCAGCATTTTGCTATCTTGCGTCAAAACATGTGACCTCCATCTGCCCCAGAATCTGTGCCACTCGCAGGGCCAGACCTCTCACTAGGTAGGCTATGAGATATTGCATCCATACTCAAGCTTAATTCTTTGTTCCTCCTTAATTAAAATGTGATGGCTAACTGTAAAGCTGCATTCTAAAAACGAATGTGTTGTCCCTATCTGGACACAGAGATGTGTTAAAAATAATGCAAGTTGTGTTGTTTTCAACACATTCATTCCAAGAGTGTGATGATACACATTTTTCGGCAATTTATATTGCCGGCAACACAGGGCAACTAATGAGGGCAACAGACAACTAGCAACCACCGCTGGTTAGCTAAATCCCATTCAATCTCAATGGAACAATGGTAACAGTTTACTGGGAAAGAAATGATGTCTTCTTAACAAGCTCAGCACATAAACATAGATGTTAGTTGTTTTTTTAAGCATTTGATGAAGTAAAATGTCCATTTGGGGTTTCAACATTAACACCTAGCAGAGTAAAAAGATATAAGAAGCCTCTCTTGTCCCTCCCTTCACTATTGTGACGCTGCCATCTTTGTCGAAAATTTCAGAAGCTCACAGATGGTCATGTGATTCATTGCTAGCACTCTGATTGGATGATCTCAAAACGTTGCCCATAAGTATCCAAATCTTTCAGATAGAAATGATGTTGCCCAATCTCAATTGAGAGCAAGGGGTTACCATCGAAAACATAGCCTGAAAATATCCTAAGACTATTTATCCTGCAGAGAAGTTGCTTGGGACTGCTTGCTAAGGGCTGCTTACATCTCGTGACAGTGCGTGTTCAGCTGTACTTTAGATGCGCCTTTCGCTTTAAACCAGGTTTTTCTTGGTTAGTGGCGTAATGATTTTTAGAGGGATTTAGAGGGCGATTTTTGGATCATGTGCCAGACCACACCTTCTGCTACACCCCAGGGCGAAAGGCTTAATAAAAGTGAACTGCTTGACAGTTTGTGGTGCAACCTGGCGGTGTTGGATGGACCAAAACAAAATGTCCCAGAGGTGTTCTATTGGATTTAAATCAGGGGAGTGTGTGGGATTGTCAATGGTATCAATCCCAGATCTTCCCGGAACAGCCTGCACACTCTCACCACATGTGGCTGGCCATTGTTGTACGCCAGGAGGAACCCAGGGCCCACTGCACCAGTACAGGGTCAGACAATGGGTCTGAAGATTTCATCCTGATACCTAAGAGCAGTGAGGGTGCCGTTGTTTTGCCCATAGAGGTCTGTGCGTCCCTCCAAGGATTTGCCTCCCCAGACCATCACTGACCCACCACCAAACAGGTCATGCTGAATGATGTTGCAGGTAGCATAACGTTCTCCACGACATCTCCAGACCCTTTCATGTTTGTCACATGTGCTCAGGATAAACATGTCCTCATCTTTGAAAAGCACAGGGTGCCAGTGGCGGATCTGCCAATTTTGTATTCTGTGGCAAATGCCAATTGAGGTCCACAGTGCTGGGCAGTGAGCACAGGCCCCTTTAGAGGCCATCGGGCCCTCAAGCCACCGTCATAAAGTCTGTTTCTAACAGTGTGGTCAGAGACATTCACACCAGTGACCTACTGGAGGTCATTTTGTAGGGCTTTGGCAGGGCTGTTCCTCATTGCACAAAGGAGCAGATAGTGGTCCTGTTGCTGGGTTAAGGACCTTCTACCACTCGGCCCAGCTCTCCTAGAGCAACTGCCTGTCTCCTGGAATCTCCTCCATGCTCTTGAGACTGCATTGGGAGACACAGCAATCTTTCTGACAATGGAACGTATTGGTGTGCCATTCTGGAGGAGTTGGATTACCTGTGCAACCTTTGTAGGCTCCAAGTATTGGCTTATGCTACCAGTAGTGACACTGACTCTAGCCAAATGTGAAACTAGTGAAAAATCAGTCAAGAAGGAAAAAGATAGAACAATTATCAGTTGCCACCACCTGTAAAACCATTCCTGTTTTGGAGGTCGTCTCATTGTTGCCCCTCTAGTCTAGTGCACCTGTTGTTAATTTCGTTGACACCAAAGCAGGTGAAACTGATTCACAACCACCTCTGTTACATAACTGGCAAGATCAATATCCCACAAGTTTGATTGCCTTGATGCTATACTCCTATGAAAAAGTGTTCCCTTATTTTTTTAAGCAGTGTATGTGTAAAGACATGTGACTGAACTCACCAGCATGAACTCTGCCTGAACTGCTTGAGCAGCACTTTTGGCTGTATGGCATGTATGGCATTTGAGAGAAAATCCTCAAGATGTGTTTGTAACATAAACCTATTTTGTGCATGAGTCATTTAATAAATCAATGAATCAGAGAATTCAACTTAAAGAAGCACTTTGCAACAATTTTAGCAAAAATTACCTTAATTATGCAGGTTGAGAGCCGTTCTGATGGTTCTACAACACTTTCTGGGCCGTTTGGTGGGTGCTTCGTCTCCCCCTATCGCTTTTCCGTGGAAAAACCGAATATGCAACTTTCTGGACCCGGTCCGGATGTGACTCAGCGGAAGTATCCAATCGCGCCTTGAAAATGTAGTCAGATTGTTGGCTTTGTTGCTGTTGAAATTGTAAGTAGCCTACCCTTGGGTGAACTTCGCCTTTGTAATGTGGTTTGATAGTCTCTTGAACAATGTGTTTGCTTGACTGTTTTATTGTGAGCCCTGTATGGTTTAGCTTGTTTTGCTCGATAGCTAGTGGGGGTTTAGTGTAGCAGCCACTTGCTACCGAAGCTGCAGGGGGAGCTGTGTAGTGAAAAATGTGAGCCCAAATCTGGCGAAAACCTAGAAACAGCGAAGGAATAACCAGACCTGCATCAAAGATCCAGTAGGGGTTAAGTCATTGAGAGACCTCAGACCCAGCCTCAGACGAGTCCAGGAAGTGACGTTAATTCCGGAAATACTCTTTATGGAGAATACAGCTGGAAAAAACATGTTTTCTTTTACAGTTCATGGAAAAAATAGTCACATTAGGTAGAAGCTTTTTATTATTATTCGTAATTTACATTTATTTATTAAATAATCGATCACAATTCGCGACTGTCCACGAGATCTGCCACGGTCAGCTGGAAGGAGCTCGTGACTCATGCATAGGGAATCACGGCAGATATTGCGCGAAATTTTGGTTTATGGCTATCGTTTAGGTGTCCTTCCTATTCATTAACATGAACATGATGACTGACTAAATAAATTACTATGATGTTTAATAAACCATTGTAGGCATACAAGTTATCATTATATCACATCACATCACAGCAGAGGAGCAGCCGCTCACTGATGACCAGAAAGGAGATGGCCCTGGCATCCATCTTGAGCTGCTCCCTCACTGGAGTGAAATACAGTACAGGCTAAAAAAACTCAGTAACTAACAAACCATTACAGTAGATCCCAGGACCTAACATTAACCATGCATTGAGTGTGTTCAATTGGTGTGTGTTCTAAACCTCCACCATCAGCATTAATTAACACATTAAAGTCTCTAACCTCCACAAAGTGGACCACTGCAGGGTTGTCCAGCAGGAAAAGGCCATACAGTGCCACCCACTGGACGACCAGCGTCACTACTCTCTCTTTGACCTCCACCAGCCCAGCGCCCATGCACCATGGAGAGTGAAACAATCGTTAAGAAAGTGCGACCTCTGACTCAACCAAAACTGCATCTGATTTCCTTTCAGAAACACAGAAAACCTTAACCATATAGGGAAGTCCTACAGTGTAGCAGTTTATGTTTAAAATCTTACTATAAACAATGGTCAGTCAGTGGTAGTTTTGGAAGGACATTACTTCAGCAGGGCGGATCAGATGAGATGATAGTACGTCCCCCTCACACCACAGCTTTTGTTAGCTTCCTATTGTTTGTACAACAATTTGTAATGGCTAGGTTAGCCCAGCCCGAGTACTCACTTATTGCTGCAGGATGCATGTTCTGGTGCACCTGGAGCAAACACCTGTTTGGAGCTCCTCTTTAAACTCAGTGCTGGTTTGCCCTTCTCCTCAACATGCACAATGTTTGTATTCACATCCTTCAATACCCACAGTGTGTGAGGACACTCACAAATAATATTATATAATAATATCATATTATTCACAACAACCCAAACAAATGTTCATGTACAAACACCAAACCACCATACACATTTACTGTATAATTTCAGCATGCAGTGATGCAGGGCCATTCCCTTTGGGATTCTTATATTACCTTGAGGATGCTCATAAACTCCCTCATTCCTACTAACAAACATTTTTATATTTTTTCAATCAGGCCTGTTATATTCAATTGTTGTTAAGAGAGCCCTTCCAGATGATACATGTGGAGGTCCCATTGACACCCTGACTGATCACTGAAACACAAAGAAACCATAGGTCATGCTTGTTTCCCTGTGTCTACATCCAACATATCTCTCCTGCATTGTGGCTTAAATACATTCTCTGCCTTTAACACTGGAGGCCAGACGGGCGCTGCCCATGTTGCCAAAATCTCTTAGATCTACTGTTGCCACTGTGATTTGGAGAACATGGTGCTGCCCTGACTCAGTTAACAGAATTCTAAATTTTCAGTGCCCAAAGGTCTAAGGCTGGTATCTGCAGTTGTCACTGTGGCTTACAGCAACAAATGCTGCAAAATTAACAACAATTCAAAAATTATTCAATAAGCAACAAAGGTCCCAGTGTTCTACAGCTGCTTGGAGCCCGATTGTTGCCGCTTACCGGCTATATTTATTTCTTTGTTGTTGCAAAAAAATGTTAGCTTAATCCATGCCCTTTTTTCCTTTTCCTTTTCCCTGCAGCTGCAGCTGCAGCTGCACAATTTGTGTGTGTGTGTGTGTGTGTGTGTGTGTGTGTGTGTGTGTGTGTGTGTGTGTGTGTGTGTGTGTGTGTAGTTGTTTGAGTGAAGTTGTGAGTGTATTCCTGTAGGTGTGTATGTGTGTGGCTGAATGTATCTGATTTGGTCCACACCTCAGAGGGGGCCTCTTTGGCCATTCAGCCTCTGGGAAGGGGCCACTGGAATGCCATGGCAACCAGCCTTTCATTATCATTACTCCCCCTGTGGCCCCTGTGGCAAGACAAGCCAGAGGAAGTGAGAAACAAATCATTTCTAAAACATTTTATCACTCCCCCTTGTGGCTGTACAGGGTATGACTTGTTGGGGAGAAGGTGATGATGGTGGGGGTGGAGAAAGAGGCTCTATCAACACATTATAAAGAAGGCTTATAAAGGAATGCCTGTGGCCGGCACCAGCACACTCCATGAAAAGAGCCTTTGTGCAGGGGTTGGAGAAACATGGGCGAAAACGAGAGAAAGGAAGAAAGAAAGAGAGAGGGAGAGAGAGAGAGCGGGAACAATGGGAAATAATTAATGACTCTGCAATAGGAAGTTTGCCAGTTTTGAGAAAAGATGAAATGCAGGAGAAAAGCTCTTTGTCAGCATAACAGGCAGGCCCTATCTGTCCTTGTTGGCCTTCCCTCTTTTAGCCTTATCTTAATGTGTGTGTTATCTATCTGTATCTGTATGCATTTATTTCCATCGGTTCTTCCATGTGACATGTTCATAACTTTTTGTCAAAAACAACAAAAACAAAACCAGTTTTCGTACTTCGTTATTACTTCGTACTTTATAATCCAGCTGCTTATAGAATGTTGACATTATGCTTATAGAATTATGACATTAAAAGTAGATTAAAGGTAAACCTAGTCTGTGAAAGTAGTAGTCGGAGGGCCCAAAGCATGAAGAAGAGAAAGAAAAAGAATGAGAGAGACAAATTAAATATTCCATTCGAGACCCACAAATGATGAGAAAAAGGGAGCTGTCCTGTGCTTCTTGTCAGACCGCTCCCTTTGTTTCAGGATGGCAGCCCAAGTGTGGTCCATTCAGTCAGCCATCAATGTCTTTGTGTGTGCTGACATGCCACAGCGCCTGTCCTGAGCCGCTAAATGTGATTAGCCACAGGAAACACAATGCCACCACACACACACACACACACACACACACACACACCATACCCCATCTGACAGAAGGGCGTAAACAAGCGGGCGCAAATGCAGACGGTCTGTTTTGTGACCGGGGGTTAATTCAATGAAGATGCACCACTAGCCATATCTCATTCCTTCAGTAACCTGCTTAACTCCAGCTTTAAATGGCTTAATGAATGAGATGATCTGCTCTAATTTTGTGTGGCCGTGTGTTAAGAGTGCCCATTTGGACCACCGTGGTGCCAGGATGCAGTGTTTATGTTTACACTTGTGTGGCTGTGTGTACCTTGACAGTGATGGTATTGATTTTTGTCCATATATGTTGTATGTGAGGGTTTTTTTACATTACTTTATATTACATTAATAGTCATTTACCTTACATTCTTATCCAGAGCAACTTACAGTGAACTAACTACAATAACTACTGGACTTAAGTTCCCTACTCAGAGGCACAATGGCAAACCCTGGGATCAAACTCACAATCTCCAGGTGTTCCATTTGGAAGCTCAGATCCCTAACTAGTCTACCACACCATCTATCTGTCTCCTCATCCATCAGAGCTGCAGTGAAATGCTGTTTGATCCAGCCATTTAAAATGAATTCTTTCAATGAATTCCCGGTTTTCAAACACCACTGTACCACACTGCTAGAGGCTGCCCTTAAGCTTCATGCTTGAGCTACTCTTTTGAATGTCAGTTTAATACTTATATCGGGAGATCTCACTGGAGATGTAATTCAATGTAGCATCCACTAGGGGGGGTGCTGGTACTAAGTTAGGTGGGTGAAGCAGTCTGTTCCACCATCCCATTGTAAGGTTGAGCTGAGTGCAGTGTGCTTGAAGGTATTTGCTTGGGCCAAACCTTTTAAACTTCATTCAACCTGATATTTGGTCCTTTAGGGAATCCTTTTAGCTGAACATCAGGTTTCAGTTTGTTGTATATTAATTGAAAGTTGTTCAGGAAGACGAAATATGAGGACATTAATTATATTCCATTTGTGGAACTTACCCACAGAGCTCTTTTTTTCTTCTTTTTTTGTGGCTGCATTATTATTATTTATGGATCGATCAAGGGAAATGGGTGGGCGCATGGCATTCCGGCACAGGATGCAGGGCGGGACCTTCACCAAAATATCCAACATACAACAGGAACTCATATAACACCACACCACACACACACACACACACACACACACACACACACACACACACACACACACAGCAAAACATTGAGGGAGAGAGAGACACCCACCCACAGCACAAACTGAACCCTGCATAGCATTTCAAGGCACCTTAGTACACGGTGACAAGAAAAGATGAAAGAGATGTTCAAAGCAGTTTTCCAAGCCCAAACTCCCAGCCCCTTCTTTCCTAGCAGTGCTTCCCACTCTAACCCACATCCCCCTCCCCTTATGAGCCTTCTGGCTCTCTCTCTCTCTCCCTTCTCCTCTCCCTCCTTTCTCGCCTCTTCTCTCTCCCCCTCACCTCCCTCCTCTCTTCCTTCTTCTTTCTGCCTCTCTCTCCACTCTCCTTTCCCCCTCTCGTTCTCCATACTCTTACCCCCCCCCCCTCTCTGCCCTCCCCTCTCGTCTCTTCCTCTCTCTCTTTCTCTCACTCTCTCTCTCTCTTTCTCTTTCTCTCTCTCTCTGGTTCTTTTCCTTCCCTTTTCCTGGGTTGAATGAATGGAGAGTCCCACTAGCACAATGCATCTCGTCTAAGAGGAATGTCAGTAATGTCTGGAGTCAGCATGGGGGCCGGACTGGGGCGCAAAAGTAACGCGTGGGGAGGGACGTGCCACATTCGTCCATCCATTACATCACAGCCGCATTCCTTCCTTCTCTCCCTCGTACACTCCCTCCCTCTCTCTCATTCTGTGTGTGTATATTTGCCTTTGTGTTCCATACTGCATGCTTCTCTGCACTCTTTTTTTACTTAAGCAAAAAATTATTAGATTATTTGCCAGAATGCTATGTTTGTGTGTGTTGGACTAGAGGCGGTAGGTGACTCACTGTTACCCCTCAATTCACTGTCTCTCACTCTCTCTCTCTCTCTTTCTCTCTTTCTCTCTCTCTCTCTCCCTTGAAGCCTTGAGATGAGATGTAGAGTTCAGTGGAATGGTGGGTCCTTTGTAGAGAGAGGGAAAGAGAGAGAGCGAGGGAGAGATTGTCTACCTACATTTTAGCCACTATCAAGTCTCTCACATTCTCATCAAACTAGCACCGCTGCCCTGCTTTTGGGTCAGACACGAGACCATCTCCCCTGTGATGAGTGCCCGTGTCCGAGTCGCGTCTCTCCGACCTCACTCATGTAGGCAGGTGTCAGTGTGGGTAAAATAAAACCAGTGAGGGTCAGTCATAGCCTCTTATCTCTGACCAGGTTAGAATCAGATCTCTTTCAAATGGAATGGCACAGGAACAATCTGCTGTGTCTGATATATGTGATATTGGATTTCTCTGTGTGTGTGTTTGTGTTGTATGTGTATGTGTGTGTGTGTGTGTGTGTGTTGTTTCTCTGTGTGCAAAAATATTTTTCTCTCTACTCCTGCCCTGTCTCTATCTCTCTTTCCTTTTCTCTCTCTCTTTCCTTCTCTCTCTATCTCCCTCTCCCTCATACACATACACACACACACACACACACACACTTCCTTCTCACTTTCTTTCTGGCTGGTGTTCAATTTCACACTTGGGGGAGCATAGTGACGAGAAGGTCAGGGCTGTGTCAACAATGGCCCACTTTTTTTGCTGATTCTGGGAGAACCGTCCAGAGAGAGAGAGAGGGGGAGAGAGAGAGAGAGAGAGAGAGAGAGAGAGAGAGCAGGAGGGAAGGAGAAAGAAAGAGGAGGGACCCTGATCCATACATTCTCTTTCTCTCTTTTTTTCTCTCTCTCACTCTCTCTCTTTCTCTTGTTTTACAAAAGGGGAGTTGAATGTGTCTCCCTCTGTTCGTACGCCAGTTTTTCCCACAGGCCCCGGCTCCAGCCCTCCTCCTCCTCCTCCTCCTCCTCCTCCTCTACGTCCCCCCACATCCCTAGCACATCACATTCCCCATCCACAGCACTGATCGATCAGGAGACATCAGGGAGAGCTGGCTGAAGCATGCAGCATTCCCCAGGTGAGAGCCAGCCAGGCAACAGAAGGCCGGTGGCCATCGACTGCTTGCTCTGGGGCAGAGCTGTTAGGCTTGTTTGGATCAGGACCTCCAAAAAGTCACTCACCAAGGGATGATGATGATCAGCTGGGTGCTAACCACAGGAAATGGTAAGCAGGCTATTCATTATTTAGTCATTAACGAAGTGTAGGGCAAGCATCCCATGAGATGTGTGACAAGGCAAACTTGTTCATTCATGTGTACTCATTCAGACACCGTGAAAGGATAAAAGAGCTATACTGATCAATTCCAAAATAACTGAAACTGATTGATTAATTGGTTAACTTCACTCTCAGTTCAGTTCAGGACTTTCTGTCATGGCTACAAAGTGTTGGGTGTTGTTTTGTTGAACTATCCCTGTAAGCTTTGTTGTCACGGTAACATCAA
This sequence comes from Alosa pseudoharengus, assembly GCF_046254945.1. Taxonomy (NCBI): domain Eukaryota; kingdom Metazoa; phylum Chordata; class Actinopteri; order Clupeiformes; family Clupeidae; genus Alosa; species Alosa pseudoharengus. The sequence continues at coordinate 32,675,147 of NW_027468640.1, forward strand.
TTACAAGAAACACAACATAAGACAATGGCATTTATCGTGCATCGCAATACAGTCATGATAGAACAAAGACCCTTTCTTTCCCTTCCCTCTTTCTCGCTCCCTCTCTCTATCTCTCTTTCTTCTCTTTCATTCTCTCTGTCTCTCACTCTCGTTCTGTGCTGGAAGGCTCGGGTTTGTTCACAGTGAATGCAGGGAGAGATTACTCACCGGCTGGCATTAGGGCAGACTGATGGGTTAGTGCCAGCTTTGCCAGCAGGGCACAACGGATTTACTGACCTATCGCTAACCCCGGGCACTTCCTCTGCTGAGCTCACCCCGTCACTACCCACATCCAGCTGCACTGAGCACACAGCCCCAGTGCGAAGTAATCACCCTCTCCACCACCCAACTGCCCCTAACTACCCTCCCATTCCCTCCCCGCCTGTCACCTTCCCTTCCTCCCTGGCTAACCACAACCAGCCTGTCCATCCACCTCACCTCACCTCACCTCACAGGCCACAGGACAAACTCAAATAGTCATACAGAACCACTTGAACTGTGAGACACAGAGACGGAATTAATAGAAATATGTTGTGAGATTTGTTATTGGTCCTGATGGAGACATTTGAGGGACGATGAGAGATTAGTGTAATACAGATTTGATGTAATCAGGCACACACCCTTTCAAATGGCACAAAAAATAATAATGATGTGCATTTTAATAATTAGAAATGGAATTTAAAAGATTAAATACAGCATATAAAACATCAGGGAGTCTTTTTATGTGATGGTTTCTTTTTTATGATTGGACTCTTCTGCAGACAGCATAGCACATTGCTAAACTGAAGCTGACTCAATGGGATATGCCAGTGATTTGAGTTGTGTGCCAGCAAGAGCTTGGATTAGAAAATTGTCTCCTGGTGGTTTTCAAATCACTGTGCATGGGTGAAGTCTCATTTGTGTGTGTGTGTGTGTGTGTGTGTGTGTGTGTGTGTGTGTGTGTGTGTTTTATGTATTTTGCATGTCCTTGAGTCTGCCTGTACATCTGTGTGTGTGTATCTCTGTTTGAAGGTTACATCTGTGTCTGTGTGTGTGTGTGTGTGTGTGTGTCCATAGCCCTTCAGCCAGCAGACACCTGTGTATCACCTGTAAACCGGACTACTCCTCCACTGTGCCTGCGGACGGATGAAGCAGACTGTCACATAAGCTGGAGGAGGAAATGAGAGCATCTGGAAGCTTTGTGATAGGTCACTCTCTCCCTTCTCTCTTTTATTTTTCTCTATCTCTCACTCTCAAGTTCTCTACCTTTTTGAGTTATTCCATCTTCCCCCTTTCTCTCTCTCTCTTTCTCCCTCTATTTCTGTCTCTCATGCTGTCTCATGCAAATGGTAATTCAAATTCAGACATGCTCTATTCGATTAGATTCAACTTTATTGTCATTGTGCAGAGACAATGAAATGCAGTTTGCGTCCAACCAGAAGGGCAAAAAAGTGCAGAAAAGTGCAATGTTATATACACAGTATAAGCAGGTGGTGCATAAACAGTGCATTGTGTAGACAATAGTAGCACAGTGTAGACAATAGAATACAGTTAAGAAGGTGTAATGGTTTACAGTAATATAAATTAACTATAAATATGTGCAGTGTATTAGCAGTAACCTTATAAGAGCAGAATAGATATGGATATGCTGTAGTATGAACAACATGTACAGGTGCAATGTAGTAGCTATAACATTATAAGAGTAGTACAAATAATATATATATATACAGTGTATTAACAGTAATATATTAAAAGAAAAACAGAATAAATACGGATATGCAGTATGAACCATATAGACAGTATGTACAGTTATGTGCAGTGTAGTAACAGTACTATTGCAGTGTATAAGAGTAGTAAAAGTAAGTGTATGTGCAGGATGAATAGTACAAAGAGCAGAATATGGCTATGTAAGTGGAATAGTATGTACATTTATAAATAGAAATAGAACACTATGGGTGGATAGGGTAGTACAATTGCTCAGAGGTATGGGGCTGTTGAGGGGCAAAATGTCCACAAAATGTCCACCTCCTTGTTGTCCCTGTCAAGGTTCAACAAAAGTTATTGAGTTCACATCCCACCTTCTGGCAGGTGCAGGACAAAAAACCTACTCAAGTGAAGAAATATATATAATGTCCGCAACACTGCTTTAGACTCCCATATATTTAATGTACAAAGGCAACATTTCGACTCTGCTGGATCTTCTTTAGGCAAATGGTGGACACATTTGATGAAGGGATATATGTAGGCCTTACAATCGGCTGACCCACCATGTGATGTCAACTGGTATGTGTCAGGGCACACAGACTCTGGATCAAGATTCTGGATTCAAGATTCAATTCCAAGCACTCTCCGTCCAGAGAGAAGGGAAATAATATGGGCCACTCGTGATCGCTCCGTAGGGAATCTGTGAGGCTGCATCTCCCAGGCCAAGGCACATTGCAATAGAAACTCCTTACACGCCTCAGGTATCCCGGAATATGGTGTCGGATTTACCACAGGGTTGGCTGGATTCATCTGATTCATCTGGATTCACCGGTGCGGGGGTAGTGAGAGACTGACCAGCAGCATTCACCATCCCTTGGAAATGGTCTACATGTTGCGTGGTAGGTTGAGGCTCCATAGCCTGGTCTGTCCTTCTGTCAAGGCACACAGACTCAGGATCAAGATTCTGGATTCAAGATTCAATTCCAAGTTCAGGTTTATTTTCAAGATGAAACAAAGGCAGTTGAAGCAGGGACCAAACCCTAGAAAACACAGAAGATCAGGAATAAAGTTAACTGAAAAAGTCCAACTTAACAATTCACCATCCGAACCACTGTGTCTGAAGAGCGTAGGGGGGAGTCCGACCAGAAGAACGTAGATAGAGAAACCCTGGAATCGTGGAGGCAAGCGTGGAGGAACAAAGTGACACAGTTCGTGCACAGGAGTGCTTTGCGTCTCCATAGACGAGGACAGACAGTGAGTGGAGTGTGACTGGGCTTTAAGTAGGCAGAGGATAATAGGACACAGGTGCTGGATAATTAGTAAACAGGGGAATTGGATTGGGAGATTGGAGGAGTTGCAGAGTGAAGAGTGGGCGTGACTGGTGAAGGACCTGGTGTGGTCATGACATTACCCCCCCCCCCCCCTTCCAGGTGCCGCTTCCAAGGATGAGAGGGCGTGGCATCGTGGTCGGCCTCGGCTGTGAGGGGCTGGTCGACTGGGATGGGTGCGATGGAATTCTGCAAAAAGGGAGGGGTCCAAGATGTCGTTGCAGCGTATCCAGGAGCGATCCTCTGGACCGTAGCCTTCCCAGTCGACCAGGTACTCAAGACGACCCCTGCGACGCCGTGAGTCAAGGAGGTCATTGATGGCATAGACGGGCCCCTCGTCCAGAAGTAGCGGCAAGGGGGGCTCTACAGTGGCACCAGACTCCGTGGAGGAAGGAGAATGAGGTGAGTTGTAGGGTTTCAGAAGAGAGACATGTGGGATGGATTCTGTAGTTAGGAGGGAGTTGAAGGCGATACATGACTGGGTTGATCTGGTGTGTTATGGAGAAAGGGCCAATGTATCTAGGGCTCAGCTTCTTGCTTGGGAGTCACATTCGAATATCTCAGGTGGAGAGCCATACTTTCTGTCCTACTGCGTACTCAGGTGCAGAGGACTGTCTGATGTTGGCATGGCGACTGTGGCGGCTGATGGCTCGCTGCAGTTTATAGTAAGCATCGGCCCAGACCTTCTCACTTTCCCGATACCATGCATCAACTGCTGGGACATTGGAGGGCTCACCTGACCAAGTAAATAGTGGAGGTTGGTGACCGAGTATGCACTGAAAGGACGCCAGGCCAGTGAAGGGTTGGCACAAAGAGTTCTGTGCATACTCGGCCCAGGGTAAGAACCTGCTCCACATGTCTTGGTGCTGATGGCAGTATGTTCGAAGGAAACGGCTGACCTCCTGAATCTTCCGTTCAGTCTGCCCATTTGTTTGGGGATGATAGCCTGACGTCAAACTCACACTTACACCCATCAGGTGGAGGAAAGCCCGCCAGAAGCGGGAGATGAACTGGGGTCCCCTGTCAGACACTACATCTTCTGGAATGCCAAAATTTCTGAAGACATGGGTGAATAGGGCCTCAGCAGTTTCAGCTGCAGTGGGGAGGCCCTTGAGAGGAATAAGCTTGCAAGCCTTGGAGAATCGGTCACCGACAACCAGAATGCAGGTCTTGTCATCGGATGGAGGGAGGTCGGGGACATAGTCGACTCCGAGGTGCGACCATGGTCGTCTTGGCACTGGCAGAGGTACCAACTTCCCTGTGGGCAGGTGACGAGGCGTCTTTGCCATAGCACAGTCGGCACACCCTGCAACGAATCTGCGGACATCCCGAGCCATCCCAGGCCACCAGTATCGATCGATCCTGAAGGAGTGACAGGGTGGCATTTTTGCCCTGCCTCAGAGCGTGTAGCTTAGCCTGGGTGAAGGAATCTCCCTCTGGAAGGTCAAAAACCTCTTTGAAATGAGCCACGAAATTGTCCACCGAGGCAATGGTGGGGCCAGCTTGTCTCCAGATGCTTTCTGCGCACTGTAAGGCACGTCCAGAGAGAAGGGAAATAATATGGGCCACTCGTGATCGCTCCATAGGGAATCTGTGAGGCTGCATCTCCCAGGCCAAGGCACATTGCAATAGAAACTCCTTACACGCCTCAGGAATCCCGGAATATGGTGTCGGATTTACCACAGGGTTGGCTGGATTCATCTGAGGAGGAGGTGGAGGAATCACTGGGTTAGGGCTTGCTGTTGCGGGGGTGGTGAGAGACTGACGAGCAGCATTCACCATCCCTTGGAAATGGTCTACATGTTGCGTGGTAGGTTGAGGCTCCATAGCCTGGTCTGTCCTTCTGTCAAGGCACACAGACTCAGGATCAAGATTCTGGATTCAAGATTCAATTCAAAGTTCAGGTTTATTTTCAAGATGAAACAAAGGCAGTTGAAGCAGGGACCAAACCCTAGAAAACACAGAAGATCAGGAATAAAGTTAACTGAAAAAGTCCAACTTAACAATTCACCATCCGAACCACTGTGTCTGAAGAGCGTAGGGGGGAGTCCGACCAGAAGAATGTAGATAAAGAAACCCTGGAATCGTGGAGGCAAGCGTGGAGGAACACAGTGACACAGTCCGTGCGCAGGAGTGCTTCGCGTCTCCACAGACGAGGACAGACAGAGAGTGGAGTGTGACTGGGCTTTAAGTAGGCAGAGGATAATAGGACACAGGCGCTGGATAATTAGTAAACAGGGGAATTGGATTGGGAGATTGGAGGAGTTACAGAGTGAGGAGTGGGCGTGGCTGGTGAAGGACCTGGTGTGGTCGTGACAGTATGATTAGGTCTAATAGCCGCAAGCTATCACCCTAGTGCTTGCCCTAGATGGCCTTGATGGAGGGAAGTGAGGAACCGGTGATGCTTTGGGCAGTTTTCACCGCCCTCTGAAGTGCTTTGCGGTCGGAGGCAGAGCAGTTGTCATACCATACTGTGACAAAGTTGGTGAGGATGCTCTCAATGGTGCAGTGGTAGAAGTTCACCAGGATTTGAGAAGACAGGTGGACCATCTTTAGTCTCCTCAGGAAGAAGAAATGCTGGTGAGCCTTCTTGATCAGGGTAAAGGTGCAGAGGGTCTAAGAGATGTCCTCCCATTGATGAGAATGGGGGTGTGTATTCTAGCTTTTGACTTCCTGAAGTCCTAATGAGCTCTTTGGTCTTCTTGGTGTTGAGAGCCAGGTTGTTGTCGGTGCACCACGATGTTAGGTGCTGGACCTCCTCCCTGTAGGCCATCTCATCATTGTTGCTGATGAGACCAATCACCGTAGTGTCATCTGCAAACTTGACAATGGTGTCAGTCATGTACAGGTGTGCAGTCGTAGGTGAAGAGGGAGTAAAGGAGAGGGCTCAGCACACAGCCCTGTGGTACGCCGGTGTTCAGGGTGAGAGTTAAGGAGGTGAGGTTATCTAACCTAACTGCTTATCTAACTGCGGTTTGTTGGTCAGAATCCAGTTACTGAGGGAGGTATTGATAATCAGTTTGGAGGGGATGATGGTGTTTAGGGGTGTAAAGATTAACCGATACGTATCGGTATCCGTTTTTAACATGTAAGATACGGCTACATCGATACGCGAAGCACCGTATCGGAATAAAACTGAAATGAACTAGTCGTTATATCAATTTACTTGTTACGAATCGGTTCACAATCTTTTCTGCTCGCTTAGACTCTCATTTACATTGCAAGCAGCGCGTTCATCCCACTTCCGGTTTTGAAACTACACGTGGCACGGATTTGTGGGTAATGCAGTTCGTTTTGGGCTACATTCATTGGCCAAAGTTGTAAAAGGACCTCATTACCCATACATCTACTGCAACTTAAGCACGTGACAACTCGCACTCGCACTGTTTGACAGTTTTTACACTTTTGTTTTTCAAAATCCAGCGCGAAATTAAACACTTACTATAGCATTCCTAAACAGCAACGACAGTCTGTTAGAGTAGCCTACTTTATGTTTGATGAAGGGATTTCTTTAATGTTATAGAATAATTTGTCCCTTGCTGCTAAAACGATGCACAAATTATTATTATTTTGTTCAGACTTCACTCAGACTTGTGGTTTCTGCATGTTAGGTTTACCGTTGGAACAAAATAGGCCCAGAGAATTCATTGATATCTAGGCCTTTATTCTTGTAGGCTATAGGAAAAAGCCAAGAGTGTCTTAAGCACTGTTTTATTTTATTTCGGTATTGTCTTACCTCAACAATAGGTTACAGCTCCTTGAAAACAATCAGATATACATAAGTCTAAAAAAATGTATTTTTAGGTTGTATTTGGCTGCAGTGTCTGACTGAAATGTAGACTATTATTTTTTCATTTCAATACAGTATATGATCATCATATTCACACTTTTTTTTGCCTAATTGACAACTATGACCATGATAATTGATAATATAAAATGAATGTGCACCTTGAGCAAATAATAAAAAATCTTTCAGAATGCTTTCCATTCTTGAACTGTATCGAATTGCATCGAATCGCATCGAATCGAATCGTACTGAATCGTTTTTTATGAACATGTATCTTTTCTTGTATCGAATCGTGCCCATGTATCTAGATGCAAATCGTATCGTCTTTTACATGAGAGATTCACACCCCTAATGGTGTTGAATGCTGAACTAAAGTCAATGAACAGCATTCTCACATAGGTTGCTATTGTCAAGGTGGGACAGGGTGGAGTGAAGTGCCACAGCCAAGTCCAAATCTTGTCAGTGGAGACCGTTTCAAAACACGTTTCATCCAGTCCATCTAATTGCAGAGTTTGCAGGTGCTAGGCTAGCGCAAGTCATTAGTATGTGTTGGCCTGCCACTAAAAACAGTCTTACCCACTCCAAAGTACTGAACCTGAACCACCCCTTTAATGTGATAAAATGTCTTTATTACATTTATGAGAGGTTACTGGTTTAACCTTTTTTCAGAATCCAGTAATGTAATAATTTTCCAATATTGTAATAACTTGGTCAGTGTTTGCCATCACCAGTACCTGGGGCCAAGTAGAGACCTAAGTAAATGATCATTGTGTATGTTGGCTATTTGAAATGCTTGGTCAGAGGCGCAAAGCTTAAATACATTTAGGGTGTGTCCAGTCTTCATTCGGTGCGATTTTGTGTTCAGACATCGGGTGCATTGTTCAAAAGGGTTGTTCTTCTGTTTCTTAATCAGTAATGGGTGTGTTTTGGGTGTAACATCCTTTAAAGTTTTAACCAATGCGAGTGACATCTGTCATTCCCTTTAACAGCAAGCAGCACAACTTCAAACAGCGCATTGGTAATTTGATTTTGACAGTCAGCGGCACATTTGAAGGAATCGGCTTGCACGCACCATGCCAACACTAACCTGACTTCGTTCCGCCTAGCTCCACTCATCCATCTCCATTGGAGAGGTGTTTCAGAAGGCTGGGCCTTATCAAAAATCCTTGCATATGATTGGATAAGCCACTTGTCCGTCATCTTTATTGACGTGCTACTTCAACCACTCACATCGAAGCCAACCCGTGATGCTGATGACGCTTGCTTCCTCATTGTCTCACCTAGTGTTCATGGGCTTCGGAAAAACCTTTTTCCCAGTGAAAACATCATCATTCCGCGTCATTCACGTTACGTAATGTGTGAGTCAGAGGTCGGAAACTGGGGCTAGATTTTGCTAACAGAGTTGCCCAGTTAGGGGCTCGTCATCACTTTTGTCGTCACACTGTAGTTCGTTTGTAGTCCATGTGGCCTTTCATGTCCAACAGTTTTAAATTGAACTTGGGAATTTGCCGTTTCTTTCACAAGCGTCTTAAACTATATATTTAAGCAAATACAGTTGTTCATTTAGGATTAGTGAGTGTATGTTTTAACCTTTGTTGTGGCATCCGTGTTTGTCACACATTCCGACGGCAAAGCACATGAACACTTGCTGTGGGAAAAACAAAGTAGCCACGGGGGCGGTCCTTGTCATTCCGAAGTGCCATGAATGCACCATGAATCAAAACTCTCACAGTCGCTTCTCCGCTGCGTCACATCTATGAAACTCTCGCCCTGCGTCCTGATTGGCTCTACCATAAAATCTGGTGCCGAAATCACTCCTAACGGAAGCGATCCCAGATGGATGTGAGTGGAGCTAGGCGGAACGAAATTCATCTGGCGAGAAATCTTGTTTTACTAAAACCTGTGTGTGACTAGCAGAGTATAGCCTACATGCATCTGCACTCACCTATTATTTGAACTCATAGGCAAAGTGAAACTAACTTCAACATGGTCTCATATGAACACAGTTCTATACAGTTATTTTCTGCCTGCAAATATTTAAAAAAATTGCAGTTGGAAGAATATGTACATTTATCACCAAATAATTAACAGGCCAGGATCAATGACAAAGTTCTTTGCCCTGGATTAACATTACAACTACCCAGTCAGTGGCACGTTTTGATTGTGTGTCATTAACAGTGTGACGTGAAGGCAACTGTGCGCAAAATGAAAAAAGCCAGCCAATTTCAGAGCTTCATCACCATCACTTCAAACAGAATCTGTCTACGGACATATTACAACTAGATGCTTCCTTATCCGTGCTTAACAGATAACATTTTGCCTATTTCCAAGAGTTCTAAGTACTATTTTGGGGGGCATGGGTTGCATTTGTAATGGGGAAATGTTTTATGTGACAAATAGCTCACTGGAAATAAAGCATACATAATTGCCTATTTTCAATGTGCAGTGTTAGGTAATCAGGTAATGCTACATTTGGTCATTTTGACATAATCTGTCAGACATCTGACATTACACTTGACCCCCAAAACAATTATTTTCCTCTTGAATGTCTTTAAAAACATTATAGGCTAAACAAGCTAATAACGATAATTAACATTTATACAGCAAAGGTAAATAAATAAAAATACATTTCATGTCACAGTTGATGAATTGATAGCCTTTTGATAATGCTAACCTTTAGTGAACACCGAGCTGAACTGTCATTCTGTGTTGATTCAAGTAGCCTAGGCTACGGAGGGGTGTCTCCATGTCTCCATTGTGTGTGCATGTGTGTGTGTGAGAGTGAGAGCGGGACAAAGAGAGGCGGTGTGAGTTTTCGGCCTCTACATGTAGCCTAACTAACGAAATAGCAACAAAATAGAGACGTATGTGGTGGTCACACTAAGGGCCTCTGCATACTCGCCGTTCCCGACCTGTAGCGCGACAATGTGACGTCACAGGAGCGCCGTAACCATTTATGCTCGTGCTGGTGGTCGCGACACTAGTTGCAATATTCTTCTGAACAGAGGTGTCCCTGTTGTGAAAAGGCTATCCCTACCTACGTTACACAGTAGAAGAAGTAGTCAGTAGCATTGGCGTCAATGGCAGTAACGCTAGCCTCTGTGATGGTACCAAAGATTGTTAAGGCGGAATTTAAATATTAAAAATACTTTCACAGCAAAAATTATATATGCGATTAATTTAGATTAATTAATCACAGAGTATGTAATTAATTCGAATCAAATCGATTGACAGCCCTAATCATTAGGTTTTATGAAATGTTTTATCGAGTCACGAACAGATTTTTATGACATTATTGGGAATTATGTTATCATTGTATAATTATCAATCCCAAGTCCTTCGTCACACACATCAAGACAATGTAAAATGTAAATCAGGTTTGTAGGCCAAGTATACTTGTGTATACAAGGAATTTGGTCTCTGCATTTATCCCATCAATGAATTAGTGAACACACAATGAGGTGAAGCACACACTCGGGGAGCAGTGATGGGGTAGGTGCTTTGCTCAAGGGCACCTCAGCCGTTCCCACTGGTCGGAGATTGAACCGACAACCCTTCGGTTCCAAGCCCCAAGCCCTAACCAGTAGGCCACGACTGCCCCTACCTCAAAACAAACTGATCATTACAGTCTTCAAAACTACTTTTCTTCAAAAACTCCCTGATGTTATCTGGGCAGACTTCCAGCTCAATGAATTTCTCCTCTTGTATAGTATTAGTCAGCCATAATATGCAGAGGTGAAAAGTGAAGAGTACTGATATTAGTGAAAAATATACTGTATGTTAGTGAAGAGATTATTTGTTAGTTAACAATACTAGTGATTATGATTCCTTATATTTCATATAACACTGTTTAGAGAAGAATTCTACAAGAATTCTCCGTTCTCTCGTTACAAGTCTCTATGTATTTTGCTTTGTTATTGTTTTCCAGCATTTAGCAAACGGGACCTTTGAGACCCCTTGTTTTTTTATCGTTGGTCAGCTCTAATTGCTGGTTGGTTTCTGCGGTGCAGGCCTGGACATGTAACACATCATGTGTTATTGGGTCGACCCATTTTAGCATCAGCTGACGGAAGGGCACTGGTTTGAGGGCTCAGCTCTTGGGTTTGGGAGAGCTTTTGCTCTGAGCTCAACTGGCCCTTGGACACTTAATTTGAGATGCCACGGGAACATGAAAGCTTCCCACAATGTTTTTTGTGTTGTGTGTCTCAAGCCCGAATAAAATCTGAATTATGCCCTGCATACATTTGTTGTCAGTTGTTCTCATTTCTCTTTTCTTTCTTTCTTTCTTTCTTTCTTTCTTTCTTTCTTTCTTTCTTTTCTTTCTTCCTTTCTTTCCTTTTTCTTTTTCCTCTCCATTTTTTCTCTCTCTCACTTTGATTCTGTTCTTCTTTCTCTTTTTTCCTCTCTCTCTCTCTCCTTCCCTCTTAGGCATGAGGGAGCTGGTAGGCTTTGATGATGCCGTGCTCAGCTGGCTTGGCATCAGAGCTGGGCATGTTTTCCGGCTCTTTCTTCTGTTAGTACCAGTGAGGGCAGGTTACGGATACACAGAGTTCATACTGTTCCAATAAATGTCCTGTAGACGAGTAACCAGTCTCTCTCTCTCTCTCTCTCTCTCTCTCTCTCCCTCTCTCTCTCTTTCTTCTTCGTCTTTTTGGCCATCAAAAATATAATTCATTTCTCTCATCTCTTCCTAATCTCTTTCATTTTCTACCTGCCCCCCTCTCTCTCCCTCCTCTCTTTTTGAATCGATTCCTGCTGGTCTTTTATCAGTTCATCTGTCTTTTTACACATTGTGAGGTAGGGAGACAGGTCAGCTCAGGTACAATGGAGAGACAGGGGGGAGACAGGGGAAAGGGGGTGGGGGGGTCTGAGAGCATAAGCGAACGGTAGGAAGAGAACAGAATCCTGATCTGTCTGTCGCTACTACTGAGATCAAGTGTGCCTCTGTGTGTGGCCTTTCCTTGAAGCAAGACACAGTAACATATAGAGAAAATAAATATACATTTGGATTCCATGGGATATGGGTTGTGATTGTGTTTGTGTCTATCTATCTGTGTCTGTCTTTTGATGTGTAGATTTGCATGCATGTGGAATTATCCTTTGTATGTGGTTGATGTTTGAGTAGATCAATGTTTTGCCTCCCTGTAACACTGTCCCTTCCTGTAACTCTGAGTCAGCATTTTATCGTAATTCTGCTGAGATATCCAAATTATTGTTTTTGAAGAGTATAATTAATAATGTAATATAATACATTGGAGCCAGTGTTGTTTTCAAAAAAAGAAATATGAAAGCTGTATTCCAGATTCAATCATGCACATTACATGCCAGTTATTTCATAGCTACTGCTACCAATCAGTCTGATAGACATTTTGTTTATGCAATGCATACGATGCTGGGTAGCATCACTTCTGTTGACTTTCAAACAAAACAGCTACTTCCTCCCCCTCCCTCCCGTGCTGCTCCCGTGCAATTGAAACTCTCCTAAACGCGCATCTTGTCTGTGATTTGCTGTTTGTTATGTTTTTATGGGCTAGGTTTGCCCAGGTTGTTTTTGTTGCTGTTTTTGGAGCCTGGGCTGTCCACAGAGATCACGTTTCTTTACAGTGTATTCAGGGCACAGACAGCTAGCGATTGGTTAGGTGATGTTTGCAGTAAGTGACATAAAATGTTTAGCCTAAAAAACACGTGGCATCGCTTAGAGCATCTTTTATATATTAAAGATATTGGTACTGTAAGCTACTGAGACCTTGAATTTCCCTTTGGGGATCAATAAAGTATCTATCTATCTATCGATCTATCGATCTATCGATCTATCGATCTATCTATCTATCTATCTATCTATCTATCTATCTAATTTATTTCAGAATTCTACTACACTTATTGTTTGTTCTCAGTCGTGTTGTTGTTGTTGTTGCTGGGGTTTTTTTTTTGGCTGACTATCCAAAACAACTAATTCTGTGTTTTAGATTAAAAACTATTCTAGTCTGCATTCTAGACTACAAAATACAGATGTTTAAAGCTGTCCTAAGTTTTTTACCTCAAAAAAACTGCTTTGAAGTCATTTTGATGGTAAACTAACTTGTAATGGGGAGAATGGAGCACCTTCCAAACTGTTGCCTATATCCTTCTATGCAGAACCAGCCTTGCAACTTTGTTCTCCCTGACCCGGAGAATCACAAATTACTTTACATATATTGTACAATAGCCTACTATTTGTATGAAATCGTGCTATATTACCTTGTCAGTCGACATGGCCCTGTAAAGATTATCTTTGCCAGTTTGTAAATAAATCCATATTGCAAGCCATGAGTGGTATTTACGACAATTGTGTAAAATGCAAATGCTCTGCAACTGTAGGGGTAGCCCAGTAGCAAAATAACTCCTGAAACTGCTTTGGATCGCTTTAATAAAATCATAATTTCCTTTTTTAGAAGGACATAGATCTGTCGGTACTGTTTTTCCACAGGCTAAAGTTAATTAAAGTTAATTAAAGTTAATTCTTTATATCTTAATAATTTATTCGACATGTATAATTTGACCAATAAGGATCTTTTTACTGGGCTCTCCGGTCTTGATACATCTCCCGTCTCGTCTCTTTCTGCCTTCATCCCTCTCCCCTTTTTCCCATACATCCAATTTAAACTCAGCTCTGATTGATGAATGTATTTATCTGTTGTTGACTTTGTGTTCATTAATCCTCTGTACCCTCTGGTGCTGCACCCCCCACCCCCCCCCCACCCCACACACACACACACACACACACACATATATACACCATGCACCCCCACTCCCATCTCTGCCCTCACAGAATTGGCTGCTCTGACTGCACTCACGTGGGTCGTTTATTTGGGGTTTGAGGGTCTAGCATCCCACAGGGGGTCTTTATGGCACACTAATCTCTCTCTGACTGTGGGTATGGGGGGGTGCGGGTTCTAGTATGGGGTGGGTGAGAAGCGTGGTGGTGATTTTGGTTGGAGGATGAGTATGTGTGTGTGTGTGTGTGTGTGTGTGGGGGGGGGGGGGGTGGTGTTGAGAGGTATATGGAAAATCAGATTTGCCGCCTGTGTGAGCCCCCTCCTGAAATGCCGCTCCCCATGAATGCCATGGTACCATAGAGAGGGAGAGAGAGAGAGAGAGAGAGGGAGGGAGAGAGAGAAGTTGCATTCTTGTTCCTTTTTTCCTCTCTCTCTCTCTCGAGCTCGGCACACTCACTAATGATGTTTTCAGGGGTCTTCACCTCCTGTGGTGTCCAGAACAAAACCACAGGGAGAGAGAGAGTGGGAGGGAGGGGGAGAGGGAAAGAGACAGAGAGACTGGGAGAGACGCCTGACCTTGGCTGGTGAGGAGGGCGGTTGGTGGGTAAATAGATTGCATTGAGGTTACCTTGACAACTGTCTGTGCTGCTGATTTTGGCTATCTCTGGGCCCGGGGATGGAGAGAGATAGAGAAAGAGAGAGAGAGGGATGGGGAAGGCATAAAAAGGTAGACAGAGAAGGAAGGAATGAGAGAGGGGGTAGAGCGCATGTGTGAGTGTGCATGTGTCAGAAAGAGAGAGTGAGGGTGAGAGTAGACAGAAAAAGGAAAGAGAGAGCAGAGAGTGAAGGAGAAAGTACAGAGAAGGACAGAGAGAGAGAGAGTGTGTGTGTGTGTGTGTGTGTGTGTGTGTGTGTGTGTGTGTGTGTGTGAGAGAGAGAGCTTGAGACACTCAGAGTCTGCCAGGCATGGAATTCTTCTGACTTCATATTAATCATTAACACAATGTTCCCGAAAGCTCCTGCCAAACGAACACGGAAGAAATTCATGATGCTTTTTTTTCCCCTCTCTCTCTCTCTCTGTCTGTCTCCCTCACCCCTTCCTTCTGTTCCTTTTCTCTTGTTTTTACAGGGGGGTCATTTTAGAGAAATTTACCATCTCTTCTGTCGCAACCACCACCGGAGGGAACTAGAAGGACAAAATGTGGCCAATACATTAATTATTTACACATACATCCCCCCTCACCTCCACCCCCGACACACATAAACACACACACACGGACACAGACAGACCTCTCACTCTGGTACATAACCACATATACACATAAACCACATATACATGTGCTCAAAATAGTGGTATGTGCTCAACACAAACACACAAACACAAAATATTCCTCTGTTTCGCTCTCTCTCATTCTCTCTCACACACTAGCATTTTGTATGCACCAGAAACATTTGTGTGTAAAACCCTTGTAAACACATATATACATATGAATATACAAACTAACAGACATATTATGTAAACCAGCTATCCTGTGTTCACATGAACACAACTGCACTCTCTCTTTCATTATGCCACATGTATGCACAGATACTAAAACACACATAGAGACACACACAGAAAAATGGATGGAACACTTTAATACTCAAGTCAGTATGCATAACGCATTATAAATACATCTATGAAGGGTTATAGAGTATTCATAAAGGTCAAAAAGCATAAAGAAGGATATACATCAGTCTGTGTAACTTTCAAATATACACTGGAGAGATGTTAAATTCCTAGTGCTATAGGTAGAGGATTTCACACAGCAGCCAATCAACAATCAAGCCTATTTACAGTCAAAAACAAAATCTCTAACAAATCAACTTTTGTTGTCAATAGAACAGCCTTCAAGAGCATTTCACTGGGGTTATCAAGCAGGCACCTTCCTCCATGGGTGTTTCATTGAATCAGGCCCAGAACACCTCCAGAAGGCTCAACAGTAGGGAAGTGTTTCAAAACATTGCTTTGAAACGTGGTTTATGTGACCACTGGTTCGAAACATTGTTCAAAATGGCAATGTCATGTGACCACGGCTAAGTGAATCTTTGATGCATTTCACTGGTGTCTGCAGCAAGCTGTTATTGCTTGTGCGTTTGATAAACAATGTTGAATTTGCTCATAACCATGATGGTGTAGTGGTTAGCATGGCTGTTTTTGCATGGGAGTGTAGGCTGCTCAACTGTTTGCTTCCCGTTTGGTTTTGGTTTGTAAGGTATAGTTTCAGATAATATCTGTTTATATGGTCAGCTTCTTACTTTATCATTAACCACAAAGTTTCAACCAGAAACTCTCAGCATGCTCAAAATTGAACCAAACACATTGAGAGTTTTTATGAGAAGAAAATGATTTAGAGAAAACTGGCGGCAGCAATAATTTGGTCTACCATCCACTTACTGACCAAGGACATTGCTGCTTAGCTTTTAACTGAGATCATGAACATAGCTAGCCATGGCCTTGAATAGATTACTTTCCCACTACAATGTATTTGACAGATTTGTTCCACAATATACAGCTCTGATGTGTCGTAATTTTTTTGAGGCTTCGAAACAATTCCGGCACAATTTCTTCGAACGTTTCAGTGTTTCACAAAGCCTCACTTTGCCCATCCCTACTCAAGAGTGGTATCTGGAGTCCCAGACCCACCCTCCTCTACACTCATTATGGGTAAATTCGTTCGTCATTCCTCTTCGTTGCTGTGGCCGTTTATAATCTGATAGGCAACATAACCAGATAAACCGCAAGCCCTTGATGTAGGCACCCTACAAATTCTTCAATTCTTCAAATTCTTTTTTGATCTGAACAATAGATAAGCATATCAACATAGAAAGCAATATCATACATTTTTCAGTCATTCCTCTTCATTGCTGTGGCTATATATGATCTGATCAGCAACATACCTAACCAACACACAAACCCTTGATACGGGCACCAACAACTACCACTCCAGAAATACAGCAGCAAGATTTAAGAAATCTCAGAGTCAAGTCAGGTTACAACATGACCCCAAGTAGCCTGTGAGCGCCTCATCCATAGCCATTGGCTTGCCTTTTCAGCAGCCTCACCTCGCGGTGTTGTGAATGACTTGTGGCTACAAAGCCTCTAGAATCTATCTCCAATAGTCTTATGTGTGCTTGCCAGCCACATTATCTTCCCTCTGCATACTTTGACTTCTTTCTTTCAAAGGCTTCACATCTTCAAAGGGAATGTCTAGCTCATAGTCATTATACACAGGCATTACTACACTGATGTGTTATGATGTTATTGTGTTAATTTACATGTCATTATGAAGCATAATTCATAGTTTCTAACCCTTTATGAATCTGATACTTTATAGATAATGACTATAATGATGATAGCTAAAGTGTCACTGAAAATGAGCAAAACTACCTAATATATCTACTTTTCACACATATTTTCCATCTAGTCATCTATTAATCACACATATTTACTCTCTTTAATCTCTCAGTAGCCCTCCGATTCCTCCCTCTCTTTCTCTCTCTCTCACACACACACCACATGTGTGTACCACATGTATAAATATCACTCTACCGTAAGTAACCATTACCTACTCATTACCTGTGCACACACTCACACCCCTAAACATACACTCACACACACACACACACACACACACACATAAACACACTGTTCTCCAATCTGATGTCACAGACACATGCTGCCTGTTGCTGGTGAAGCATGATTTGTGCCTGTTGGTCCCTCTTCCTCTCTCTCTCTTCCTCTCTCTGTCTCTCTCTGTCTCTCTCTCCCTCTCTCTCCCTCTTTCTCTCTCTCTTCCTCTCTCTGTCTCTCTCCCTCTCTCTGTCTCTCTCTCTTCCTCTCTCTCCCTCTCTCTCCCTCTCTCTTCCTCTCTCTGTCCCTCTCTCTCACTCCCTCTCTCTTTCTCGCTCTCTCTCTCTCTCAGTCTCATTTGTCTGCTGTGTGTTCCATGGCTGCAGTGGCGCTGGGTGCTCCATGCCAAATTGTAATTTCAGACTAGAAAAATGGAGCTGAGAATCCATCAGGGTAATTGAATGGGCCAGGCGTCAGAACGATGTATGAAGCCACGCCATGGGAATAGTGTGTGTGAATGTGTGGGACTTCCTGTTTTGGATGTGGATATGTGTGCATGTGTGTGTGTGTGTGGTGCTATAAGTAGGTTTGTGTGCATATGCAGATAAGCATTTCTGTGTGATTGAATGTTTGATTGAAGTGAAGACTTCTTGTGAGAGTATAGGCCCTATGTCTATTTTGTTTGATTAGGCCCTGTTGTGTGACTGTTTTGTGTGTATGGCTGTGTGTGTGTGTGTGTGTGTGTGTGTGTGTGTGTGTGTGTGTGTGTGTGTGTGTGTGTGTGTGTGTGTGTGTGTGTGTGTGTGTGTGTGTGTGTGTGATCTTATCTTAATCGGACAGACAACCCAGAACCTTCCATTTTTCACCGGTGCTGGACAAGAAGTAGGAGGAGGAAGAGGAG
>NW_027468640.1:32698252-32705752 GCF_046254945.1 Alosa pseudoharengus
TGGGGAGATCTTGTTCGGTCGCTATCAGTGGTGCTACTGCAGCTTTTATCGGTACTAATGTGACGTTTGATAGCCTTATTAAACACCCTTTTGTTTTCGCACGTTCGCCAAAACGTGTTAAGAGACTCGCTTAAATGTCCTCGTGTAAGTGGGGCAAACCCCCACAAATGCCCCTCACACTGTTCGACCAGCATTTGGCTTGCTTGTTGGAATTAAAAGCCATTTATCAGACGTGGCTCTCCGTGGCTGCTGCCTTCCTCCTTAACAAAAGACAAGCCCGCGAGTCGGTGCTGCTCACTGACGGCGCATCTCCAGAAGCGTTTCCTATCAACTGTTTTGTGGTGTCGCCACAAAATCTCACAGAATCGGACACTAGTGCTCCCCGGTTATTGTGTTAAGCAGGGTCTTGCGCTGGGTTTGTGACAGACACGGGAAAGCGAATGAGTCTGAAATCGCAATGGCATGAGGAAATGTGAGAGACAGGCTTCTGCTGTGTTCAGGATTAAACAGGGCCACTAGAATGCGTAATGGGATTAAGAAGGTGGCGGAGGGCCCCTTAGCTCGCCCATCATGTATTGTGCGAGGCGATTGCATCTAGCTCCTCAGCGCGGCGAATTTAAAGTTATTCACTTGCATGAATAGGCTGCTAGGATGGAAATATTTG
This sequence comes from Alosa pseudoharengus, assembly GCF_046254945.1. Taxonomy (NCBI): domain Eukaryota; kingdom Metazoa; phylum Chordata; class Actinopteri; order Clupeiformes; family Clupeidae; genus Alosa; species Alosa pseudoharengus. Next base: position 32,698,917 of record NW_027468640.1, read on the forward strand.
GGATTTGAGTACCGGTCTACAGAGTGGAGCTTGGTTTGCCCCCCCCCCCCCCTCTCTGCGCGCGTTTCAAAATGCTGATGTTGTGTGTTCTGTCGATCAATATTGTCGACCAATTGACTAAACGAGAACATTCACTCAGTCGTGATTTATGCACCGTCTGCCTGCTCTGGCACGGCTTTGCTTTGCTTTAATGCATGTCCTGGTACTTTTATTTCCGTTGATTGCCACGGATCCCACATGCTTTAGTGGTAGGCTGCCTCACTAATCAAGAGATGGTTGGGTCCTCGAGCATTCGTGCGGCTTGAAGAACTAACATTCCAAGCAGTTCGTTCTCTCTCTCTCTCTCTCCCTCCCTCTCTCTCTCTCTCTCTCTCTCTCTATTGGTGTATGTGTGATGCAATGCGTGATCTAATGGATTGGAATGCAAGGAGGGTTAAAGTTAAAGTTCTGGAAAGGCGAGGGAAAGTGGGAATGTGCAGAAGTGATTAAGAATGTGCTCGTGTAATAGGCGAGAAATGCAACATTTACGAGGTTGGGGCTGATTTTGTGCCATCTGTACACTTTAATTAAAATATCTAGAGTAGCCTAAACGTTCAATAATGGTGCCTTCTACCTTGTAATTATTATCTTACACCCAAAGCACCTTCTCGGGTGCGTTTCAGTTGGCATTTCTATAGAAAAATCGCATTATTGGCATTGCCTAATATTGAAAGTAATGAAATGAATAACCAGAGCCAGTACGTTTTAAGACTTTGAAGCACTTACTCTCATGAAGTGTTCCACAACTACCTGAGCCATTTTCTGCGGGCAGGTGTGTGTGTGTGTGTGTGTTAACGCTTGACGACAGCGAACCTCCTTGTGGTTAAACTTGATATAGAATGGAGACACAACGCGATGAGGATATGACAAGGATTTCACAGGTTGCCTCTGTGGGGTAGGCGCGTATTGTCCATATGGGCTTACCTCAACATAACTTTATGATTACTAACACATAGCCTACTGTGTGAGAACAGCGACCGATGAGGAAAAATCAACTAAGCTAAATTGCATCATCATTGGGAACCTTGTAATAGACATCTCTGGCTGTGGTGATGTTTGATTTCTCCAGTAAACTCTAAACCGAAGTTGACAGATGTTCCTGTGTAGGCTATATCGCTCTATGTCTCCATTTGAACTGTGCCGCGGCCAAATTAGTCAGAAAGGGAACTTTCAGTCCATAGGCCTACTGAGGACGACTCATCTGTGGAATGCCCGATCGCCTTAGATCTCGCAATGGGGAGTTAGCGGCACTGTAATGCGAGCGTCTGAAGAAAGGCGTTTTTTTTCTTCCCTTTTCTTTTGGTGTCGTGAATAGGGTTTGGATTCCACCTCAAAGTTCTGTTAACTGAAAACAACAACATGGCGAGAGGCTTTCATCTCGCCGACGCTCTTAAAAGATGAGATCACTGAATAAATTCGTGTGTGAGAGGCGCGGGGCAAGAATTTAACTTTGAGACTGGGTCCTCGCTGCCGCTTCCGAGTTCAAAAGCAGCACAGTCTTCAAAGCGTCACAATCACCCCTTCACCTCCTAATACAAACAGGCCGTCTGTAATTTTCCAGTAAAAATGAATCGTCACTCCTCCCGTTTGTGTGTGTGTGTGTGTGTGTACGCCACAAGGTGAACATCACCCTCTCCAGTCCTTTATACATGAAAGACTGAGGATGGAAATGTGCTGATTTGCAGCAGAGCCATATGGTCGCTCGGTAAGAGAGGGAAGGAGGGAGGGCAGGAGCGAGGGATGGAGAGGGAGATGGCAGGGGGAGGGTTGAGGGTGGTATGGAGGTGAAGATGGCGGGAGAAAAAGTGAGAAAGGAGAGCGAGAGGTTAGGATGGCTTTGAACATATTTTGAGTGGGCCAGTGGTTTGTAGCGCAACCTGTCAGTGAGGGAACCTGCTGTCTCTTATCTCTCAATAAATTCTCACTTGAATTTAAGTGAGGGTTTTTTTATGTGTGTGAGTTTATGACAAGTATGCCTTACATGAGATGTGAGATGCAAATGTGAGTAGATAAAGTTTACATTTGACTGACCAAACCGAAGTTAATATTCCCTTGCACACACACAATGGTAAAAATAGTAATCTGGTGACTATTTATGCAGCCACACACACACACACACACACACACACACACACACACACGCGCAACAAGCAGAACACATCCATTCATTAGCCAGACGAAAAAGGCCATTGATTTCCCCCCCAACCCTGTTTAATGTCTGAAAATGGCACCACCACCACCCCACATTCTCTCCACTTTGAAAGGGTCTGGGTCAGGAGTGTGTGGAGACTGACAGCTCTGATTGACAGAGAGCTTTGTTCCCTGTGTTCCAGTTGCACTGGTTGTCCTTAAGCAGGGAAGGCAGGGAGCTGACAGTGGTGGTGGCCAACTCAGACCTCCACCACCACCACCTTGGCCAACACTGGGGAAGCACTTGAAGTTGAGCAAGAGTAAGTGGTGTGTTAGTGTGTATGTGAGATAGAGAGAAAGAGAGAGAGGAAGAGGTGTTTGTGTTTGTATGTGTGTGTAAGAGAAAGTGAGTTATTTAGAGAGAAACAGTTGAGAGTAGGGCTGGGATAAACGATTATTTTTTAAACGATTAATCTAGCGATTATTTTTTCGATGCATCGATTAATCTAGCGATTCATTTTTTCAGTCCGATTCGATTTCGATTCGATTATCGATTATCTCCCAATTAATTCACTAATAGCAACTTACACATGTTTATTTACATATATGAATGAAAAAACATAAATTCTTTAACATTGTAATAAATGTTTATTGCTCTTAAGATTCCAAAATAAAAGACTATACAAGTGCAAAGTAATGAATTCTTAGTCAGAAGTAGCATTCAATAAAGTTCAGTAGTGTATGTCCAATTGAGTGCCATTTTAAGACGTTCGTGTGGGAATCCTTAACATAGTTAAAAGGCTGCTGATGTGTGGATGCAATTCATAACGTAGTTTCAAATAACGGTTCGTACTTCTCATTTGGACAAGCACTTTTGAGTCTTGGAAAACACTTTTCCATTTACATCGGGATTTTGCAAACATTCAGAGTCAATAAAATGAGCCTGAGTAACGAATACAAGCAGCTGCAAGTAAGCATGCTAAACTTGACATCCAAACAGTATTCTAACGTTAGCTTTGAAATACTGCTTGATTGCATACTGTAACTTAAATTAGTTTAGTCTCCTCAATGTACTGTGTTGTGATAAGACCTTATCAGAGTTTACCTTAACTTTAATGCTGTAGTTTTGAACAAATTTGCGCAGCATGGTCACGATGCTAAGCGGATTTAATAGCAATTTAGCCCACTGTGTTCTATGCAGTGCTTCTATGTGGCAACAACAATCCTTCAACAATCGTGAATAATTTGTTAAATCACATGCAGAGGAGGAGCAGCGGGTTCGTTACGAGAGAGAGCGGGCGGGGCGAGGAAAGGCTGTGTGAGTAAAAAGTGCAGCTCAATGAAATTATCTTATTTTTTATTTAAATAGTAGGACTACAATATAGAACATCAATGTGTGGTGGCCGGTTTTGATTTCGTGGTGCCCAGCCACAGATTAGTCAACGTATGGAAAACACTGAAGGTGTAAAATTAAAAATATTTAGCAGCACATGTTATGCTTGACGAATCGACGCTCATATTTTGCGTCGACGTATTTTTTGCGTCGACGTCATCGATTACGTCGACGCGTTGTCCCAGCCCTAGTTGAGAGTATCATACAATGAGACACACTTAGGTATGTGTAAGTACACTATTTATGTAACTGTGTGTGTGTGTGTGTGTGGGGGGGGGGGGTGAAGAAAAAATGGATTGACTTTGTGTTAACAACAAGAGAGTCAAGGGAAAAATCAAATGCTTCGGTTAAGCTGGACCGTGTCAACGAGTTTCCCCAGCTATCTCTCTGGCTCAGTGACCCAGCACTGTGGTTGAATCAGGTGAAAAGTAAATGAGAGGCAGAGAGAGGGAGAGGGAGAGGGGGGAGGAGGGGGTTGGTTGTAATGGCAAGCCAGCAAGTGCGCGTCAGTGTGATTATCAGCGAAAACCTCAACCAGGAAATAACAGTGTTGCCTAGGGATCAAAAACAAATAGGAGAACATACCATCAGGTTGTGTGTTGCTCCCTCCCCTCCCACACACACACACACACACACACACTCACTTTCCCTTCTCCACTACATATGATAGGTAAGAAAATCAAGCACACACATACACACACACACACATACACTCAAGCACACACACACACACACACACACACAAAACTCTGCAACTGCCAGCACACCCTAGTCATTGAGCGAGGGAAACCACCGTCACAGTGTCTGTTGATGCTGGATGATATCCCATCTGACTTGACGTGCGTCCGTGACCAATTCGGGAAAGGGGACCGAGGAACAAGAGAGGACACACCATGTGAAAAAAAACAAGCAGGCAGATATCTATCTTGTGAAAGGCTTATTTACCCACAATGCTCAGCGGTCAGTGTCCATCCATCTGTCATTCGTCAGAGGGAAGGAAAAGAGGAGAGAGAGAGAGAGAAAGAGAGAGAAAGGCGGATAGATTAGGGCAGCTCCTGTGCCCTGGGGGCGTTAGGTGTCTGTTTCAGGCATCGGATGTCCACTGAGTTTTCCTTCTCCTGTTCCCAAATCCATCACTGCTCACTGAGTGGAGCCATGGCTGCCTCCCAGTCAATACATGGCTGAAAACCGTGTCAAAATGCCAAGAGTCAGCTGTGGGAGAAAGTGGTCTGTGATGTGTCAAGAATCTGAACTTTTTGAACTTTTCTGGAACTATTTTACGTCTTATATGGGGCTTCTAGGTCCTGGAACCCCTTTTAGCATTGTTTACCGGTGTTTATGGCAAGCCCTTTGAACATGTATCCAAAGGTGTTCTTTACACAGTGGGAAAAGTTCCTAATTGAGTCTATAGATTGTGAAATCACTTGAAGTTTGTAGATTCTGTTTAACGTTCTCTTAACAACTCAGCTGATTGTGATAATGAGTTTTCTCTAAGCTGTCTGTGGAACCAAGAAGAAAGTTCCGTTGCCTGAGCTTAGACTTATTTTTTTTTCTCACCTACATCCTGACACCTTTACTCCTCACTAACAAACAGGATATACCCCACTAAAGTTAAGCACCTATCTTCCCTTTCAGACAATAGCTCACTAATGTATCACACACTGTTAGTGTTTCACAACCTATATACACAACTTTTAACCCCAATCCTATATTCAACATATAGGTTTCTTTGTGTACACGTATTGGCTAAATGATTCAATGTAATTAAATATTAATGAAACACTTTGAGGATTAGTGGAAAAGATTTCAGGTAGGATAGGATTGGATTAGACAGAGGTAGACATAGCAGTGGTAGAGTTTTGGAATTTGTGTGTGTGTTTGTGTGTGTGTGTGTGTGTGTGTGTGTGTGTGTGTGTGTGTGTGTGTGTGGTAGGGTGGTGAAGCTTGATGATGTGATCTTTACAGCTGGCTAGGGAGAGAGGGATACCGAGATGTTGTGGAGGCTGCGGGGTATCTTGATTTGCCTTGACTCAGCCTGGGGAGTTCCGCGGCTTGTTGTGGAACTGGACGTGAGGTAATGGCTGGTGTAGAGGCAGGCCAGGGTCCCTCTTGTCAGGGCGAGGGTCTGGAAAACAGCGTGTGCGGTTTGCAGCAGGGAGAGTCCCCACCATCTCTTCTACTTCATGAATGAAAATTTCAACACAGAGGGGATGGGCTCAAATTAAATAAAAAAGGAAAAAAGAAGGAAAGCGAGAAAAGAATGGAAGGTTTTACTCACTTTCAGCTGTGTGTGTGTGTGTGTGTGTGTGTGTGTGTGTGTTTGTGTTGTACTCACATACTCACATTTAAGTATGACTTCATTGTGGTCGCAGAATCAGTTGGAGCTAGTCAGCTGTGATTGTTAGCACTGCTCGCTATGCTATGAAAAGGACTTTGGTGTACTTTATTGTTACTGCTTTGTCTGATTTGAGAAGTGTGTGTGTGCGTGTGTATTTGTATGTGTGTGTGTGTGAGTGTGTGTATGTGAGAGAGAGATAGAGAGAGAGACAGAGAGAATGTGTGTATGTGTGTGTGCGTGTGTCTGTGTGGTGTGCGTGTGGTGTGCTTGTGTGTGTGTGTGTGTGAGAGAGAGAGAGAGAGAGAGAGAGAGAGAGAGTGTGGTTGCCTTGTGTGCTATAACTAAAATAATTTTATGAGAAATGCAAGAGAGTGCAGGGATTCTTATTGACTAGCTGACCTCCTGCCTTTAAGTCCCCCCTCCCTATCTCTCTTTCTCTTGCTCTTTCCCTCCCTCTCTCTCTTTCTGTTGCTCTCTCACTATTTATCATTCCCCTCTCTTTCTCTCTCTTTGTTCCTCTGTCCTGTCTGTGTGAGCTTCCATTTTTCTTCTACCCTTCCTTACCATCATGCTTTTCTTTCCCTCTATCTCGCTTGAATTTCCCCTTGGGGATCAATAAAGTATCTATCTATCTATCTATCTATCTATCTATCTATCTATCTATCTATCTACTGTATCTATCTATCTATCTATCTATCCTTAAGAACTGGCTGTTGGGGATCTCTCCTTCACACACACACACACACACACACACACACACACACACACACACACACACACACACACACACACCAAGGCTCTTAGGAGTGCATCTGGTCTGCATGGCTAAATTTAACGGTTTATATATAAGGTACCAGGGACATTCAATTATCCTCACCATAACCCCCACCCTTCCCACCTTTCAGACTTCTGTCACCCCTTCTTATCCCCCCTGAT
>NW_027468640.1:32710752-32713252 GCF_046254945.1 Alosa pseudoharengus
AATAACTTAACGACAATTAGAGCCCCCCCCCTACTTAACTCTTTATTTCCCTCCCTCTTTCTCTCTATCCCTCTCTCTGTCTTTCTCCCACTCCCAACACACACACACACACACACACACACACACACACACTCCTCATCAGCATCAAGAGCAGGCCACTGTGACTGGAATGTGGCCTTGCCAATGACTGCTGCTAATTTGTCCTGATGAAACATAATGGAAGCACTCTCCTGTTGCACACCCCTTACCACTTTTCTAATGGGGAGTTTTGCCACTCTGGCCATCAACCGCTGGAGGAGAGAGAGAGATGGTGGGAGCTCTACCAGTACTGTGCACCAATGAGATATGCCAATTCAAACTCTCCAGCCCTGAACTAATGATTGGCCTTGGAAGGGAAGCTGAAAATGGGTTCACACTTATGCATGGGAAACAATATCAGTAGGTGAACTTGAGATGAATCCTATTACTAATTGAGATTGAGAGCAGTAAATGCAGGTAGACCTGTGAAGAGCAATAGAGACTTTAGAAGGGAGATGGTCACAAGCGAAGCCACGAGAGGGAACAACAATGGTGGAGATTGAACCAAATACGGTCAACGGGTGCTCATGGCTGGTGTGTTTGTTTACTAAAGCATTCTCTGGCACCAAAAGTAATTTACAGTACTGACTGGCTCCAAAATGCACCAATTCTGGCTGCATTGTGTTCAGATCATTAAGTGCACAATGCCATGCTATGGTCACAGTCATTGGTCAATCAAGTTTTAGTTCAGAGTCTCTGCCAATGGGTTGAGTGTGTGTGAGTCAGGGTATCTTCATCAGGCATGACTACTGCTCCTTTTCCTCCTTTCTGAACTCTCTCAGTGTTTTATTTTTAGAGGAACATGGGAACAGGCCGGATGAGATGCATGTTTTGGCAGCGTGGTATTTTTGTGTGTGTGTGTGTGTATGTGTGTGTGTGTGTGTGTGTGTGTGTGTGTGTGTGTGTGTGTGTGTGTGATTCAGAAATTCAAGCGTGTATATGTTGGTCAATGTATGTGTGTGTTAGTATGTGTATTTGTTTTTGTGTAGGAGAGTATACATTTTAGTTGTTTGTGCATATTTGTGTGTGTGTGTGTGTTTGTTTGTTTGTGTGTCTGTGTGTCTGTGTGTCTGTGTCTGTGTTTCCATGTGTGAGATCATATGTAGTTTATTTGTTTGTGTATGTGTTAATGTGTGTGTGTGAGTGTTTTGTGTATGAAAGTGAATGTAATTTATTTGTTTGTGAATGTGTTTGGGTGTGTGTTTTCAGTAAATGCCTCCCTTAAGTCTTGAATCTGCCACAGCTACTGCTCGGAAAAACTGGAGGTGTGAATCATTCACAACCAGCCGTTTGTAACTCAGCTTCTCTCTCTCTCTCTCTCTCTCTCTCTCTCTCTCTTTCACATGCACACACACACACACACTCACACACTCACTCATACTGACTTACACATACACACAGACATGCTCATTTACACTCACTTATAATCGTCTGCGCGCGTGCACACACGCACACGCACACACCACATACCACACACACACACACACACACACACACACACACACACACACCACTACCACCACCACATGCTCACTCACACTCATGTCTATCCTCCAGTCTGTAGCCTTTCCTTTTCTTTCCTTTTTTCACACCAACAGCAATATTACACCATTTGTTTTTGCAGGCAGACCATCGGCCTCCTGCATACCAGCCAGCCCCACGCCGGCAATGAGAAATAATCATTAACTGCTAGTCATAAGGAGACACACTTGCATAGTGGTGTGTGTGTGTGTGTGCGTGTGTTCGTGTTTGTGTGTGTGTGTGTGTGTGTGTGTGCATTACCCAGTGCTCCCAGGTGCCCTGCTAACGTGGGGTGAGATCATGGGGAAGAGGTCATTAGGTAAAGCCCAGTGCTTGGCTGCCAATCCCCCCCAGTGGAGCTTTCCACTGGCCGCCCTCCACTCAACACTTTCCGCTTTTTTATTGCCGTTATTTAGCCAAATCTGTCCTTTCTTTTCTCTCTCTCTCTCTCTCTCTCTCTCTCTCTCTCTCTCTCTCTCTCTCTCTCTCTCTCTCTCCCTCTTTTTTCTATCCCCTTCTGTCTCCATACATTCCCATCTTGTACCCTCTCTATTCCCCTCAATCCTTGTACCCTCTCTTCCCTCCTCAATCTCTCCATCTCACACCCATCTTTCTCCACTTTCCTCTCTTCCTCTCCCTCTCTCTTTCCTCTCTGTCTCTCCCTCCTGCTCTCCTCCCCTCCCTCTCTCCCTCTCTCTCTCTCTCTCCCTCTCCCTCCCTCTCTCTCTCTCTCTCCGTGGGCCAGGGGAACTCTGTGGGGGAAAAGCCTGTGTCCTTCTCCGAGCTGTCTGGCCAGGAGTTTAAGAGGCTGTTAAGAGCCAGCACGGGCTGGGTGGCTGGACGGGGGTCAGTTCTGTTCGATGGGAGCGGACGGGGGCCCACGGGGATTTCACTGGGGAAC
>NW_027468640.1:32728252-32733252 GCF_046254945.1 Alosa pseudoharengus
AACACAACCGTAGGTTGAGTTGCGTTACCTAATCTCCAACAGAGAGGACCGTTCTGAGCTGCGGGGCCCACCCTAACCCAGTAACCACAGGCTGACCGGCTTAGAGTGACCATTATTAGTGTGGCTCAGTGACTTTGAGTAACTGAGGTTAAGTAACTGGATATACACACACACACACGCACACTGACACACATACACCTGAATGCAAACACACAGACTGACAACACTCTCACTAATAAACCTTTAAGATGCTTTATTTGGATTAAGAAGAAGCATAACAAGATAATCGTAACAGGATCCAGATGTTGTTTGGAGTCATTATGCAATCACAAGTGTCTACCCACAATGAGACAGGCATTAGGGAGATGAAGATAACAGCATCTTACGCAAACACTCAGGCTCTTCACAGTAGCAAATATTACCATGTAAAGTGTTTTGGCTTTTGACAAGCACAGCAATATGTCGACCACACACACACACACACACACACACACACACACACACACACACTCACACACACATTCTGTGTTGGTGTTTTGTAGCACAGTGGAGAGGTAACATAATTCTGGAGCCCAATTTCACACACACACACACACACACACACACACACACACACACACACACACACACACATATTCTGTGTTGGTGTTTTGTAGCACAGTGGAGAGGTAACATAATTCTGGAGCCCGATTTCACACACACACACACACACACACACACTGACTGTACTATGTAGCCCAGTGGAGAGGCTACAGAAGGCGTGAGCCAGACTAGAGAGGTGTAAAGCCACTGTTGAGGGAGGTTTTGAGTGACAGCCAGACTTCATGCTCCTTGCTCTTTAACACCAGCTTGGTCTGTGTGTGAGAGGGGTGTGTGGGATGTGTGTGTGTGTGTGAGAGAGAGAACGAAAGGGTGTGTGTGTGTGTGTGTGTGTGTGTGTGTGTGTGTGTGTGTGTGTGTGTGTGTGTGTGTGTGTGTGTGTGTGACAGAGAGGGTACTTTGGCTAGGGGATGTCCTAGAGAGAAGTCTGAGCTTCCATTTGCCCTTGCAAAGGATGCTTTATCCCCCCTTCCCTTTAACCCCTGTGTCTGAAAAAAGAAAGAGAGAGAGAGAGAGAGAGAGTAAAGGAGAGAAGAGGAAGGACGTTAGAACAGAATCTAGAAGAGTGTTAGAGGGACGAAGAGAGTAGTATGTGAGTGATTGCTACTGAAGCGATTGAAGGCAGAGAGAGAGAGAGAGAGAGGGAAAAAGGAAGGACAAGAGAGAGAGAGCTGAGTAGACAAGTGAGAAAAGGTGAAATGTGTTTCATGGCAAACAGCGGTTAGACCACAGAAGAGAGAGGACGGGAAGTAATGGAGAGGTTGCAAAACAGAGGCACAGCAATGGAGACACAGAAGCAGATGATGGACAAGGAAGTGCAGAAATTGATGAATAGAAAACAAGAGAAGGAGAGAGAGATATGAAGGGATGAGAGAGAGAGAGAGAGAGAGAGAGAGAGAGAGAGAGAGAGAGAGCAGGGGGTGCAAGAGGGACCAGCTGCTCCTGGATGTCAGTGGCCTGAGAGCTGCAGGTGGGTTCAGGAGGGAGGGAAGAAGGGAAGAAGAACGGAGGAGAGGAGAGGGTGACAAGCAAACAAAAGAGACTCAGTTCAGCTGTCCTCTTTTTTTCTCTCTCTCACACCTCCCTCCCTCTCTCTCTACCTCTCCCTCTCTCTCTGCCTCCCTCCTTTCCACTCCTTAGGTGCTTGGCAGTATCCCCTTCTCATTTCTCCCTGTGTTGCAAGTGAGCTTGCACTGTAGTCTTGACATGCCATGGCAACAAAAAAAATGCGAAATCAAGGGGAATGTGTTTGTGTGTGTGCGCGCGTGCGTGTGCGTGTGTGTGTCCATTCGTACATTCAAACTATACATACATATACACAAACAAGTAAGCAAATGAACATTCAAGCTCCGGACAGCAGTCAAATAGCCTTGGGCAGCGCAGCCATTGTGTGAGCTAAGCAGCTGGCTAATCTCTTGTACCTGAGCCTGATATAGCCTCTCTGCTAGCCTCACAGGACCTACCCCACTGCCCCGACACTAGCCCTTTGTCCTCTGCCAACTGGACCTAAGATACTTATCAGCACTTATAGGCTAGGAGCACTAGTTAAGAAGAAGAAGAAGATGATGATGATGATGATGTTGATTGTGGCGGTTGGTGATTGGAAATGTCTCGCCACCACACCACTCTATTTCATCAGTTCAGGAGAAGTCAACTGAATTTGGTTGATTCCAGTTAATGTGATTAAGAGCTATTCACACAAGTCACACAAGAACGGATGAATCACTGAGTTTCAGTTAGGCGCCAGAAAGTACCTATTTTTTGATAGTGTGACATGTGCATATCATGTCTACACACACACACACACACACACACACACACACACACACACACACACACACACCTTTACAATATTCTCAAGGGAGGATGTACAGGGCAGGTTTGGCTGAGTCACAGGGTGTTGTCGGAGTGTTTCCCTGGAGGGTGGCTTGGTGGCTTTTTTATAGTTCCAAGGTATCAAGGTGTAGCCTGCTGGCTGTGGACACCATCAGAGGCATATGGTGGGATAGTCTCCAGTTAAAGTGTGTGTGTCTCTCTCTCTCTCTCTCTCTCTCTCTCTCTCTCTCTCTCTCTCTCTCTCTCTCTCTCTCTCTCTCTCTCTCTCTCTCTCTCTCTGTGTGTGTGTGTTTGTGAGCATGTATGTGTAACACTGTGTAACACAAGGTAAGTTTGTTAGCCAGTGTTTCTGTTGGCCATTAATTTAGTATACACACCTACAGTACTAGCCCCCTTCACACCCACATGTCCTTACACACACAAACACACACACACACACACACACACACACACACACACACACACACACACACACACACACACACACACACCCCGGACCTTCTATACAGCAGCAGTGAAGGCTAATGAATAGCTCCATTATGGAGGGGATGTTCCAGCAGCAGCCCCAGGCTCCCTGCCCTCTCTGCCCAGCACTCTGGGCAGTAGGCTGGGATGGCGATGGCGGGCTCCTTCCCCCTGATCAGAGGTTCCCTGGGCTGAGTTTCTGCCCCAGAGACTCTCCCTTACTCTCCACTGGGGAGACAAATTTCTCCCCAACCCCTGTGATTTCTCATGCACTTGCCACAAAGAGCCAGTCGACAGCACACCATAGATGATGACTGTTGTGCTGATGGTTGTGTGAAAGAAAGCGAGATGAATATGAGTGTGAATGAATAAGTAGAGAATATGTAGAGTGGTGGTGAGTGACAGAATAAAAACCCAGTTATGAACCCTAAATGGCTATGTAGATTTAGCTGCCAATAGAGCAATAACAATATTGCCCAATATCACCTACTTTTAGGTGCTATTACACAACACTCTTACCACAATATCGAGGGTGTATAAATCAGTGATTGTTATTTTTGACTGCTTTGCAGTTGGAAAGTACAGAGCCTGGGAGGTGTCATTGCAAGATATTTTTTGTATATTGAGAGAATGTGTGCTTGGTTTACTAAATTGTGTGCTCGTTTTATTACATAGTATGCTCATTTTATTCAATCATGCACTCGATTTGGTAAATAGGCATTTTACTAAATGAGCTTGTTTTAAAGTAGATTAGAGCACAGTTTTGTAAAATTAGCACAATTTTAGTTAGCGCATGGTTTAGTACCTGAACGCAGTACTTCTCTCAATATAGAAAACATCTTGCAATGACATCTCCTGGGCTGCAATACTTGCTCATGTCGATATGCTGACAGAATTCTCACCCATGATAAGAATTGTGATAATGAAGATAAGAAATTGTCTTGAACTTGTCTTGAACTTCTGACCTTGCCATAAACAGTCAGGAAAAGGAGAGCCCCTCATATTATTATTGAGTTAGTCAAGGATGGTGTGGTGGACATTACAGTTACTGTTTTGTCTGGGAGTCAGACAAGACTTTCTAACAACAGGTCTTTGTTTACTTTATTAGTGCACAAGTAACACATAAGGAGTATGCTCATCATTTAGGGGTAGATAGAGAGAATGTCTGTGTGTGTGTGTGTGTGTGTGTGTGTGTGTGTGTGTGTGTGTGTGTGTGTGTGTGGCATAACCCCCACGCAGTGTATTAACTCAGTAAGTGGTACTGTATTTCTATCTATCTATCTATCTATCTATCTATCTATCTATCTATCTATATATTTCTCTCTCCTTCTTCTCTTCTTCCTCTCTCTCTCTCTCTCTCTCTCTCTCTCTCTCTCTCTCTCTCTCTCTCTCTCTCTCTCTCTCTGTCTCGCTCTCTCTTTGCCTATCTGAGTGCATATGCTTGTCTCTGGCAGGGCAGCTAGTGCAGAAGGTGCTTTAATGTCCCATGTGGCTGAGCTCTGCTATCAGCTAATCTGGACAGGGGAGGGGGAGAGGGAGACACAACCAGGCAGCCAGGCAAGCAGAGAGAGAAAGAGAGAGAGAGAGAGAGGGAGAGAGAGAGAGAAAGAGGGAGAAAGAGGGAGGGAGGGAGGGCTCTGGAAACCCCATTTATTTTATTACTGTTTCAACAGGACTGCTGTGGCACAGTAATCTACTATTAAACCCTCAGAGTGTGCCGGAGAGAGGTGGGGGGGGGGGGTGAGGAAGAGACAGAGGGAGAGAACAAGTGAGAGAGAGATGCAGGAGGGAGAAGGGAACAGAGAGAGAGAGAGAGAGAGAGTAATAAAGGGAGAAAGAGAGAGTGGTGGGTAAGGAGGAAGTAAGGGCTCCAGTGTGCACACCACACACACACACACACACACACACAAATGCACACAAACACAGACACACACATGCACACACACACACACACACACACTCACACACACACATACATGCGTGACAGATTACATACAAGCTCTCAGACTGTACCCATATCCGGTCATTAAACCATTACTGCTGGGGAGAGAGAAAAAGAGAGGGAGGGAGGGAGAGAGAGAGAGTGAGAGAAGAGACAG
>NW_027468640.1:32748252-32753252 GCF_046254945.1 Alosa pseudoharengus
TGTTACTGTAAATTATTCATCCTATCAAGTATGCGTTCCTCAGGAATGGTTTCTCTCATTTCTCTCATTTCTCTCTCTCTCTTTCTCCTTCCCTCCCACCCTCCCTCCCTCCGTGAGGGAGAGAGAGAGGAGTGTGGCGAATTCTCATCAGCACAGAGGCCTCTCCACAGAGACCCGGCGTCTCCGTCCTCTGTCTGAGACGGACCCTGTCTCTGTCTCCGTCTCCGTCTCTTGCGCGGACTGTCTGTCTCCCCCTGTTTGACCTCATCTGTGGCTCACTCTCTGTCTCACTTTCCCTCCCTCACGCTCTCCCTTTTCTTTAAGTGTCCCTCCTTCTCTCTCTCTTTTTCTCTCACAATACTTCCCTCTCTCCTTCTCTCTCTTTCTCCCTCTCCCACCCTCCCTCCCCCCCCCTCTCTCTCTCTCTCTCTGTGTGTCTCTCTCTCTTTCTCTTCAGCCTGCTCCCCCCTGTCTGACCCTGTCTGCCTCTCCTCGCCTCTGTCCTCTCAGGCTTATTTCTCCCCAATACACTATACTCTGTTCCAGTATCTCCTTTCAAGTGAAGATTTATTTGTCTCCTCTCTCTCTCTCTCTCTCTCTCTCTCTCTCTCTCTCTCTCTCTCTCTCTTTCTCTCAGTGTCATCTCTCATCACTCTTGTTGGCTGTCTTCCCCTCTGTGTTTCATCCGTTTTTCTAACACAGAGTCTGTCCCACCATCCGTCATCCCTCTAGTGTCCGAACGGTGTGTCTTGTTATTAGATTGACATTATACCATCTGAATCACCGTGTGATGTAGACTAATGGCCTACTGGTTAATGTGTAATCAGTCTTACTCACGCATAATGACTTGACAGAGCCACGTTGCTGCTACTCACACTTCCTTTGTGGGATTCAGAGCACTCATGAATGTTTGCACAACCTTAATGCAACGTTTATGTGATGTTTTACATGGAACGCTACACCGTATGCAAACCACTAAACCTGACACAGCCGTTTGTCATGCTGTAGTCTTCTGGCTGAGCCTCATTTTCTCACACATACACACACACACACACACACACACACACACACACACACACACACACACACACACACACACACACACACACACACAGGCACTGAATACTTATTTCTTGTCTTTGCTTGTACTTCTTTTTTCACTGTCTCTCATTTTATTAACTTGGTGCGTGGCGTGTTTGCAAACTTCTCCTCACTCTGAATGTCAATGAGGGGCTTTGGACTCAAAGAACTTTGGGCCTAATCCACGGGGAGGAGTGCTCCAGAGGTCTCCCTCAGTTTGTGTGTGCCTGTGTGTGTGTGTGTGTGTGTGTGTGTGTGTGTGTGTGTGTGTGTGTGTGTGTGTGTGTGAGAGAGAGAGAGAGAGAGAGAGAGAGAGAGAGAGAGAGAGGTTGATTTAAAAAATGAGTTGAAGTCGGGAGTTTAGGCTTTGAGGGCGGTGACCCTTTGGGTAATGGAAACGATCTGCTCACTGATCCCACTTCTGGCACCGGTGTCTGAGCAGCTGTGTGCTGGTACCGTGTACACCACTCAAAGAGCCAGTAGACGAAGATGAGGAAAACACACACACACACACACACACACACACACACACACACAACAAGAAACAGCCAGGGCCATTTAGAGATAGAGCCTTGAGATCCCTGGAGACCAATCGTGAGAAGTGAGAGAGCAGTTAGGATGCGCCCGATGAACAAAGACACTTTCATCATCTTTGCAAACTGTTGTGAAACAGCAGGAGGTAGGCGCTCCATTTTCATTTTAATGGGCATTCGAGCAAATTAATTCGATGATTGCTGACCAATGCTAACTCACCCCTCGAGTCTCCATGAAGGTCTGGCGATATTTGATATATCAGAGAGTCTTAATTGCAGCTTTGTACGTTTCTTGTTTCCTTCTCTGGCTCTGTGCGAAGCATCTCTTCTCTGCTACTCGTTGATCTAATCTGTTACTCCTCTCCTGCGTTTCATCCCTTTCTTCGCTCTTCCTCAATCCCTTCCCTATCCCTCTCTTCTCAATCATCTTCTTATAAGACTGTAATTATCTGTCTTTCCTTTTTTACGGGTCATAAGAGCAAATGAACTTGATGACTTGCTGACCAATGCTAACTCAGCCCCTGAGTCTTGCACAAAGGCCTGCACTATTTGAAACATTGGAGGGGTATTAATGATAGCTTTTGTGTGTTTCTTTTGGCTGCGTCCATCTTTTCTTGCTACTGGTTGATCGGATGTCTGACTCTCTCTCTCTCTCTCTCTCTCTCTCTGCTCTTTCGTTCCCCAGCTGCCTGGATCACTGAAGAGGAAGCTGACTGGACCCGAGGGCTCTCTGGGGTCGGTGAACGGGCTCTCGGATGGCCCCATGTCCCAGGGCAGCGGTAAGCGCCTCTGCCTGGAGGATGTCACCATGGGCACCGGCTACCCGCAGCCGCCTTTCTCCTCTGGACCCGGGGTGGGCGGCCAGGGCGGCATTAACAGCAGAAACAACAATAACGGGCTGGAGTCCCCGTACATGCCCACAAAGGTGAGCCCCGCGGGGTCGGCGCCCGGGGGTGCAGGTGGCGGGGGTGGCATGGGAGGGGGCATGGCGTCGCCGTTTGGCAACAATGGGGGCAGCGTGGCGTCCTCGGTGGAGCAGGAGCTGCAGGACATCCTGGAGGAGCTGACCAAGAACCCCGACCCAACCCTGCCTGAGCTGGACATCGAGAAGATCCTGGGCAGCAAGGAGGACGAGGGGGCGGCCGGCGGCGGCCCCGGGCCGTTCATGCACCCGGACGAGGCCGGCACGCCCAAGTGCTCCCCACCGAGGCCCTCGCACCTGGAGGCCCATCTGACCCGCTCCCCGGGCTTCCCCCAGGCCGGCTCCCCTCAGGTGGGCCTCAGCCCGGCCGGCGCCCCTTACCCCCTGTCCCACCCGTCCAAGCCGGTCCTCTCGCCGCTCTCGGCCTCCCCCTTGTCATCGTCCTCCTCGTCCTCGCAGGCCCAGAACCAGGCGCGGTCGCCCATGCTCTCGGCCGCCCTGTCCAGCCGCGGCGGGTCCGGCTGGCGGTGCGAGATGTCCCGCTCGCAGCAGCTCCAGCAGCTGGCCTCCAACAGCAACAAGCACCACCCGTCTGGGAACCCGGGCCCTGCACCACCACCGCCCCCTCCCTCCCAGCCAGGCATGCCCTCCTCGGGCTCCTCGTCCTCCTGGGCCGGTCCCTCTCCGCCGTACCGGCCCGGGGACAAGCTCCCCAACTCGTCCCCCCACCAGCAGCCCTTCAGCCCAGCCGGCAGCAGCATCCAGAGCCCCCAGAGCTCCCTCATCTCCAGCCTGGCTCCAGCGCCGGCCCAGGGCCCCTCGCCTCCCTACCGGCCCGAGAAGCTGACCAGCCCGGCCCTGGCGCAGCCGCCGTTCAGCCCGCAGAGCGCCCTGCTGCCCTCCGGGAGCGTTCCCCAAACAGGGGGCAGCATCCAGGGCTCGCAGGCCAGCTATCTGGGCCCCGGGGCCACCACAGCGGGGGCCACCCGCCCCTCGCCGCCCTACCGGCAGGACCCCAAGCACGGGAGCCCGGGCGTGGGCATGGGCGTCCCCTCGCAGCAGCAGAACGGCTCGGCCGTTCAGAACAGTCAGCTGTTCAAGGCCATCACCTCCAGCCAGCCGGCGCCTAGCAACCTCAAGCTGCTCATGCAGCAGGGTCAGCAGGGGCCCACCTCCGCTGGACAGTCCGTGCACCAGCCCATGGCTCCGGGGCCCATGGGAAAGGGCCCTGGCGGAGGCCCGGACTCCTTCTCCTTCAACAACACCAAGCCCCTGCGCCACTTTGACCCCGACCTGACCGTGGCGGCGGCAAGCCAGCAGCAGCAGAAGATGGGCGGACCGGCCAGCCTTCCGTCGCCGGCGGCTAGCGGTAACGGTGGCCACGGGCCGATGGGAGGACCGGCCTACCGTGGGCCCAGCATGCAAACCGCACCTCCAGCATCAGCGGCTGTGGCTGCCAGTCACAACCACTTGTTCCAGCAGCGGATGCAGAGGGCCATGCAGAGGGGCTCGGGGCCTGGAGGAATGGTCTGCAGAGAGGTGAGTGACCCCTTAAGTGACCCCATCTTACCCCACAAACACCCACTCTCCTCGCCACTAAAGATGCCATTTAGCTAGTCTACGTCAGCGTTTCTCAGCCCTGACTCATGCTGGAGGTATTTGAGTCACAAAAGGGCCTGTGTTGATGAGGAAGTGCCGCAAGACAGTACAGGATGTTAATAGCGATGGAATCTCTGCCAGTTAATGTGTGTGTATTGTTTGCGCTCCAGGTAAAAAGCACAGTGGGGATTTCTTTCACATATCTATTACAGTCTCATTGGAGCCGGGTAAGAGAGGGCCTTGAGATAGCAATGGCTTTTCCCAAGCCTGTGTGTACTCATTTGTTGAAAGCTTTATCCCCAGTCAACGTAAGAAAAACCACAGAGGACTCAATAGACTGCTTCATTGTTTGTGTACAAGCAGGTGTTAATACCACCAAGGCCATGCCTTTGATTCCTTGGAAGAACCTAGGCAGATTTCATGTGTACGCTCACTCGTACTGGAGTCAGTTTTGCTTAGGTGTGTGCTGTATATATAAGTCCTTGTCAATAATCTGAAGCTGATCTGGAGCCTTTGATCCTTGGTGGAGAAGGTCTTGGCTCGTAACTGCCGTCAAGCAGCAGGGGTAGATGGGAATCGGAAGTGTGTATGTGTGTGTGTGTGTGTGTGTGTTTGTGTGTGTGTGTGTGTGTGTGTGTGTGTGTGTGTGTGTGTGTGTGTGTGTGTGTGTGTGTGTGTGTGTGTGTGTGTGTGTGTGTGTGTGTGTGTGTGTGTGTGTGTGTGTGTGGAGTGCTTCTCCTGAGGATCTCCCTGAGAATAGGAGCACTGGTGCTTTACTTACAAGGAGGAGGGCCGACGTGGCGGCAGTGGGCTTTAACAGGGTCTCTGAGGACCGCGCCGATCAAGGCCAAGGTCAGGGGAAAGCC
>NW_027468640.1:32773252-32775752 GCF_046254945.1 Alosa pseudoharengus
TTTGCCTCTTATCAAGTGTTTATATTTCTCTAAACCAGAAAAAAGTTTCTCTAAACCAGAAAATACTTGAAAACAAAACAAACAGACTTACAAATAAAAATCATTTTGAGTCCAGAAACTCTATATTAACAGTCCAGTCATGATGTTAGACAGATTAAGCTGAGGGTTGTTGGTGAGTCAACATCAAGGGATCATATACAGTTTGTTTGGATTAGTTCTGGACCAGTGCTCTCAGGCCAGAGAGTGAGGCAGTCAACAGAACTCACTGGCAGGTGATGGGTCCACTCTAAATACAATACAAGGACAGTCTCTCCTGCCTGGGTTGTTTGGAAACATTTGAATTTTGATGAGGGGAGGGGAATGGTCGTCGCTTTTTACACAATCTGCAGATTAAAAATGCACCTCTGTCTATAACTCACACTACCTTTCTCTTTTCCTCTCCCCCCCCTCTATTGCTCTCTCTCTCTTTCCCTCTCTCTCTGTCCCTCCATTGTTTGATATGAGCAGCGAGACCTGAGCAGACTGTTCTGTATGCTGCACAGCACGGCATAGAACACCCCCCACCCCCCACAACCACAGAGAGCTATCAGGATCTCCAGAGAGAGTGAGAGAGAGAGAGAGAAAGAGAGAGTTCATGGAAATCAAACATCCCACTCTCCCCTTGTAAACAGACCTCAGCAAAAACAAAGAGAGCGCATGCCTGTGTTGCTAAACAGAGGTGCGCCGTGGCGCTCAGGTCGCAGCGCGTTCCAGGGGTTTTGGCGTTGCGGTGTTTGCTTGCCGTCTCTGGCCTCCCCTGCATGAAGGACGTGGTGACTGATCAGAGAGAGAGGGAGAGAGAGAGAGGGAGAGAGAGGGGAAGAGAGAGAAATGTGTGTGAAAGAGAAAGCAAGAGTGTGTAAAGTTTTGTCAGTTTAATAATTTGTCCATGCATACTTAACTCTTAACTCTTGGACGACAGGAGGCAAGAGGAGATGTTGTGTGTATGTGTGTGTATGTGAGAGAAAGTGTGTACATGGTATGAATGTTTGTATGCAAATGTGTGTGTGGGGGGGGGTGAAGCCAGAGAATGTTTGGATGTGTAAATGCTACATTTTATGCATGTGTCTGTGTGCATTAGATTAGTAGAGTAGTGTGTGAGTGTGTGTGTGTGTGTGTGCGCGCTGGTGTGTGATGTGTCTGTTTGTGTGTATATTTACTCCCCACAGAGTATCGACATCAGTGAAAGCCTAATGAGTGGCTGAATTGAGAGTGCCTAGCTGATTTTTTCTTTTCTTTTCTTTTTTTTTTATTCTGAGCAGCCTGGCAGCTTGTTTGGATAGATAAGTATGTCTTCTTGAAGTCTTGTTTTCTTAATGAGGGCATGCATTGGATAGATAGAGTGGAAGTTCTGTGGTCCGTTGATTTATGCTTCTTGGATCGGTCCGGAGAGGGTGTTATGTTTCAGGTGATTAGTTACTCAAAGCGGCAGAACGTCGACAGGCACAGTAATCGTTTAAATCTCTAGTGCACAGAAAAAAAAATACTCTCCCAATGTCTTACGTTAACATTATGGAATTGCATTGAAACATTGTGTTATGTAATATTTTGAGTCTTTTCTACCACTTGTGATTTGTTTTTGATAATTTTTTCCTACCTTGTTGTCTACTGCTTGAGCTGGTGGTGAATTCGCTGAGCGTTACATCGCCACTCAGCAGTTATCAGTTAGCTTCTCAGATCTCAGGAGGAGATTGCTATACTGATATACATTATTTAAGCAATATGGCACGCGAGTAAGGTGAGTAAGGTTGCGAAATGATCTACTCACGCCTGTGGTTCGGCTATAGGCACGAGGCCAGGAGCAGAGTGTCTTAGGTATATCCTTTCCCAACGCTACAATCACAGGTACCATATTGCTTTTATACTGTTCTACTAGCTAATCAAGTTGGAAGACATCAAATTGTTATATCTATCGTTTATTTTTACTTTTGTTACTTCCTTAAAAATTATTTCAATCGCCAATCTCCAATTTTTTCCCAATTGTTCCAATCTCGCGTCTCCTGTTGCCAAGCAACACAACACTTCACTCAAAATCCAGGTTCAGCGAGAGAGGCTTGTGCAGGATAATTTGTATTGCCTACTCGCTTGTCTATACGTTATATGCTAAATTAGACATTTACCCTACTCAATTTAGTCCATTTCTCACTGAAATAACTGTCAAATGTGACACCATGAAATTGCTGCTCTCTAGGTTTGAATAAATGGAACGCTCATGTTGGACAATTCGATGCAAAATGCAGAGTGCTTACTAGAGGCTTACAGGCCCAGTGGGGATGCCCTGAGATACTGCCATGCATGGAATGTGTCTTGTCCAATCAGAAATTAATGAATAGTTCAACTGGACCTAACTGTTGTGTACTGCTAATTATTGAAGAATGCAGAAACATAAAACTGCCCTACAAGGAATTTATGGATTTATGCCACACACATATAGCACATGCTCAAAGGCACACACGGGCAA
>NW_027468640.1:32778252-32808252 GCF_046254945.1 Alosa pseudoharengus
AGACAAACAGAAAGAAAAACAGGATGGAGGGATAGTGAAAGAGGGAGAAATGGGAAGGGAGAGAAAGAAAGAAAGAGAGAGAGTCTGATGTGTCTGGCACTAAGGAAGTAGGTCAGGCGTCACATTCATTAACATCCTCACGCCAAACAACATGCCCCTCTCCCCCCCCCCTCTCTATACCACACACACACACATACACACACACACACACACACACACACACACACACACACACACACACACACACACACACACACACACACACACACACACACACACACACACACACTAAAGCATACAATATACACAAGTAAATACACACAAGTAAAACATACAATTGCATAGCACTCTTACATACACACGGTAGCACACACATATGTTCACACACAAAAATATGTATTCTCAGTGGCAAATTCAAACACACACACACACATGCGCATGCACAGACAAACACACACACATGCGCATGCACACACAAACACACACACATGCGCGTGCACACACAAACATACAGCACATGCATCAAACATTCACAATCATTCCCATATGTATTCATCATTACGGGCAGATACACACACACACACACACACACACACACACACACACACACACACACAGACACACACAATGGCAGGTGGAGAACATCAGTAGACTAGAGGAAACATCTTCATCCATTAAACGATGCTCTGGACATTATTCTCTCTTCTCCCAGCTCTGCTGCATTACACTTAAATAAACTTGAGGGGGATGGTGGAAAGAGAGACAGAGAGAGAGAGAGAGGTAAGGAATGGTGGGATATAAAGCAGTGCAGTACAGATAAAACAGCCTCTCCCCAATCAAACCGCTTCCATTCTGTTAACACACTGACAGCTGGATCGATTCCAGCACGCTGTACCCCCTCCTGTGTGTCGGCTGTGGAGCCTAAGCCACACTCTCTCTAACTCTCTCTCTCTCGCTCTCTATCACTCTGTTTTTCCTCTCCCTCTTTTCTGTTAAGTGCCCCACTTTTCCTCCATACTCTTTCTCTATCTCTCCATTTTCTCCGCAACCCCCCCTCTCTTTGCTCCTGGCTTGTACCAAGGTCACACAGAGTTGCATGACAAAGCTACTTCACTTTACCCACCAAACACACACATTCTCTTTCCCGACACACACAGAGAAACACTACAGTAGAGTACTCTCTCTCTCTTTTTTCCTCTTCCTCATTTCCTCTCTCCTTCTCTCCTTCTCTCTGTCAGGTTTTCTTTCTTCTTCCGCTCTCTCTACCTCTGTGCTGCTGTGGCAGTTTCCCAGGGCAGTTACACTTCAGGGGCTGGTCTTTGCATTTGTGTGTGTGTGTGTTTGCATTTGTGTGTGTGTGTGTGTGTGTGTGTGTGGCAGTTTTTCTGCATGTGTGTGCCTGCATTTGCACATCTCACTCATCTCGTACTATCCATGTAAACTATCCAAAGCTTCTATCCAAAACTATCCAAAAAGCTTTTTTGTTAGAACCCCGACATATTTACATACAAAATCTCCCCTAACAGTTTCCATTGTCTATCAATCTGCAGCTACATGGAACCTTTTAATGTCCTTAAGTAAATACATGAATAAATAAATAAATTAGGAGGGTTCTTAAGACTGAGTGGGTTTCCTAGTAGCCGTTAAAAAGCCCAGTTGAGACCAATGGGTCATTGAGCTAATGCCCTTTGTGTCATCTTTTAGCAGCAGGGCTTGGCTAAAGAGCATCACAGTTGAGAAAGACCCTCCACCCAAGGTCAAGTGAGAGGGTCTGAGTCCACTCTACAATTTTTATGGACCCCCATGTCAAATGGGTGATAAGAAAGCTGATAATGCAGGGGCAACAAAAACAAATCAAAGAGGGTGAGTATGGATTTGAATTAGAGAGATGTCAGGGCCCTAAAGGCCAACAGTGGAAATTAAATGAAGATTAACAGCCAAACACATGGTTAAGCTTTAGCTGATCTGTCAAAAGGTCGATGTGATGGTTTCACACCACAGGGGGCGTTTAGTGCACTGTTATGAATATGACTGTGTAATATGATGGACTAAAACAGTGTGACTGTCCAATATAATCAGAAAGAAAGAAAAAAAACTGAAAAATAAACGTTTCAAAGGATTTGAATATTCACTTGGTTCTCTGCATTAAACTCTTATCTCTTCCTTGTTCTTCTTTTGTACACACGTGGCGAGCGGGGGTTTTTTTGTGAGACGACAGAAGCTGCAGGATTGCTTTGATAAGCCACTCTGTGGTAATCTGCTAAATGCACATTTGAATGCGCGCTGAATGGGGAAGCCGGCTGTCGTTTTATGGGATTCACAGAGAACGGCTGGAAGAAAGGACGACAGAAAGGCCACTTCATTTAGAACACAGCGGCAGCACGCGTGCCTTTTTTGAGAATGAGTGAGCGATTCAAGGTTGCTGGTGGGCTACCGTGAAAAGGCACTGATGCATGCGGTCAGGCACAGTGTCTAAACGCTGGCTAGAGACGCAGCGAGAGCGGGAGAGAGGAAGCCGCCTTATCAGCTGGACACAATCACTCTCGGCTGTTTACATTGACCCGTCATCCAGATCAGCGCAATAGGCCTACAATTCTACCAGGACCCCGCAAGGTGGTCTGAAAGCTATTCTGTCTTCAAGCAGGAACATGTTTCCCTAATCTCAGTGAGCAGGCTGTAGGCTACGTCTATTTTGAAATGATTACAATGTTACGATCAAGGAGCTTAACATCCTCTTAGCACAATTACTTTGGGCTAAATGCATGCTTTAGGAAGTACTACTCCAGTGATTTTACATTCTTTTTGCTAACAGCAGGGCCACATTGCCGTTGGGGACAGGAGGGGTTGAAGTTTTGGTGGGGCGCAACACCTTGTTTGGTTTGGACAGTCGTATAAGGAAGGGTGGTCGGTTGGCTGTCCGGATTTGATACAGTCATAGGCGATGAAATTGAGCATGCCCGGAGCCTCCCAGATAAGGACTAATATCGGCATTGCTTGAGCCGCCCAGGCTGCGTGCGAGCAATCTGCCTAGGCAAGGATTTAGAGGTCAGAAGAGCACCCTGTGACGAATAAAAAAAAGTCAGTGTCGAAGAGTGCCTGTGTGCCATCTAGCGGTGGGTGTGAAAAAAACAACAAATGTATTTAGGGAAAATGTGATGACCTATATGAGTCTACTTTTCAAAAAAATATTTCGGTGACCTTGAAGTAAGCAAGAATTTGGCTCACCTTGCCTTCTTGTCTCACTTTGTTTAAATTGTTAAAGTCTGATTATTAAGTATTCAAAAATGATTGATGGATTTCTGTGTTTTTTGGAGGTGCCAGCTGTAGAATGTTTGATTCAGTTGATATTTCAGGCCTTCATATCTGGCTAATTATAGAAGTGAGCACTGTGTTGCAGCCAAATGCAGACTGAGCCTAATACATGTATGCAATCAAACACATTGGCAAGCTACACACGCTCTCTCTCTCTCTCACACACACACACAAACACACACACACGCGCACTGCTCTTTTCTTTGGCTCATTCCAGTCCCTGTATGGCCAGGAGAGAGGATCAATAGCCATTACGCACACTGGTGCCGACAAGCCATTCATTCCCACCCCCCTAGCACAGCACCGGCGATACTCCCCACGGGATGTCTTGTCTCTGCACTGCTGGGTCCAACCAGGGGTGATTACCAACAGACACACGCCGAAATGCCTGTTTGTGCCTCGGATTACTTGTATTGTCCCCCTGCGCCTGCCGCGCGTTAGCCTAGCCTAATGAAAAGCAGCTGATTATGCTGGCCTTGCTTGCTTGCTTGCCTGCCTGCCTCCATGCCTGTGTGAGGCTGAAGGCTTGTTTCGTTTAAGGTCTGTCTGGAGCCCTGGTGTGGACGACGCCTGCATTCACAAGCAGTTTATCGACTGCTGGGGCCTCTGTCTCTCTCTCTCTCTCTCTCTCCGTATGTGTGTGTGTGTGTTTACCTGTGTGAGTGTGTGTGTATGTGTATGTGATTGTGTGTATGTGTCTGTGTGTGTGATTGTGTTTGTGGTGGGATGGAGGTTGGCTTGAGGAAGGAAGCTGTCAAGGTGGCCGTTTGCCTGTAAAGGTCAGGCATTGCTTGGGCGGAAAAAATCCCCAGGGTCTGCATGAACTGAGCTTCAACACATTTGTGTGGCTGCAACAACACATCAAAACTGTACGGAGATGGTCACTGTCCAGTGCGTATACTTCAAGGATAGGGAGTATACTAAGTTCCAGCACATTATATACTACAACCCAAATAGTATTATACTGGTATGCCACATTGAGTATGCTCCTATTAGGCCATGAAAGTCCCCACCAGTGTGTTTTGAGGAAGGAGTTCCGTTGCTGGGTGGCAGTGTGTTTGGGAATCCTATCTGATTCCACCCATAGGCGGACCAGTGACTCCAGAGGTGGAGATGGGAATGCACGAGTGTTCAGGAAAAGTGGTGGTGGCGGCGTTGGGAGGGAGGGGCGTGTAGCGGTGGTGGCGGAAGGGTCAGCATTCCTGCTGTGGGAATGGGAATGCGTTCCACACTAGGAGGAGAGGGAGGGGGGGGGGGGGGCAGCATAATGGTGCTGCTATTGGATGGGGGGGGGGGGTTGGGGTGGACAAGGGTCTTCTCCGAAGGCCAACACAAACAATCGGCACTGTCCCTGGGAAACAGAGCTCCGGCTCCAGAGTTATTTACAGTTATTTATGACCCCGTGAGCCAAGCAGGAAGGAGGCCATGTTTGATCTCGCAAAAGGCTTGGCGCTGGCCTGGCGCAGTTCCGTTGACGCTGACTTAAGAGGACAGGGTTAATTTTTTCTCTCTAATGGAGTGCTCTCTGTGGCACAGTCATCTGAAGGGGAAGCGAGAGCTGATTAGACCAGGGAGTTTGTGGGTGAAACCTCTGAAACCAAAAAAACAAAACAAAATACACAACATAAGGGGGTGATGGGGGCGACTCCTGAACGCTTGTGTGTTATCTGATTACGCCACAGAAGAGCAACCAAATTTGGTAATGGAATGCAAATGAAAGAAATGGTTCAACTCTAACCCTTATTTCTCTCTCTCCTTCTCTCCCTCTCCCTCTCTCCCTCTCTCCCTCTCTCTGTTCTCTCTGTCAGGACCCAGGCGCTGGGATGGTTCCTCGGCTCCAGGACCCGTCGTCTGTTCCACGGCCCGGTCAGAGTAGCTACAACAACATGCTGCTGAAGTCCCAGCTGATACGCAAGCAGCTGGTCAGTGGCCCAGAGCCAATTCCCCTTCCTCAGGCTTCCCTAGCCACCTCCAAAGGCCACGTACCATTGCTCAGAGTGTAGCTGCAGTCGTTAGGGTGTGGATCAAACTGGAAATAGCAAAACAGCAGCAGCAAAGTGCAATGCAACACTCAGACCTTAACAATTCTATATATCTAAGTCAATTCATGTGGTACCATAACAAAGAATAGGCCTACGTCTTAAAGTGCTTTACAGGCTTCAGGTTGAACATGAACCTAAAACATGGGACCTAGATCCTACTGCTTTAACCGTTACTACTGCTGTTCAGTGTGATCCCCATGATATAAGCCACCCGATTTCAATATATGATGTCAGATTGTTGAACTTATGCTAAACTATCATAATATAATATTAAACAAGGAGTGGTCTATAAGATCTCTAAGCAGTGGACTTCAGGACCAAGTGTATTACTGTGTGGACGATTCTACTCGTTGCAAAAAGATTTAGAGAAAAATAGGTCCTTAAGCTTGTTATCCGATAAGAAAAAATCCTCAACGGTTCTTCATTGGGCCTTATGGGTTCCCACGAGTACTAGCTGGAGAACCGTCAAAGGTTCTATATCCTACATTGTTGTTTGAGACCCAGCCAGCCTTGGGTGTGCTATTGCCAAAATAGTATTGATGATAGATTTGTCTGCAGAATGCTGTCAGAAGTTGTTATATTTGTGTGTTCACATAGGCTTACACATATAGAGTATACATCGATGTTTATGCGTATAGCCTATAAATAGACATGTTCATACTGTATCTAGATGTTTATGCATGTAACCTACATACTGTATGTTCATGGTAAGAGTGTTCTTGTGTGTACGCATCGGTGTGTGGATGGGTGCATAGGAGCTGTGTGTGTGTGTGTGTGTGTGTGTGTGTGCGTATGTGTGTGCGTGTGTGTTTGAGAGAGTGTGTGTTTGGTAGGTATTTGTGGAATCTCTCTGATGATTTGGCACAGTCTCAGTGAAGCTTCTCTCTCTCTCTCTTTCTATTTCTCCTGCAGGAGAAGCAAAGACAGATGGAGCAAATGAATGGAGGTCCCATGTCAGACTGCCAGCAGGTGATGCCATTCCAAGGTTCGTTCAAACACTAAAATCACAGTATTCAACGACAACAAATCAAACTGCTGGCATGTGGCTGGCTGATTGTAGCTGGCTTTTAATACTATGTAATCTACTTTTTCTCATATAATATTAAACATTTGCAAAAGCTAAGACTTCACTGACTTCAATCAGCCATATGTAATGTCATGGCACTTGTTATATGTGATTCAAAAGCATAGTTATTCTCTGATCTAATTAAAGTCAGATGATAGCACTGTTTAATCATGCCGGATGAAAGTAATCTTCCATTCAACATATATTATGTTTGAAATTATGAAAAATTAATTTTAATGTGGTTAATATTTAAGTTTCTTTTCCCTCTCTCCCTCTTTTCTGCAGGTGGAGGACGACCTCTACCAGGTGATTGTGGCTATACAATGGGAGGCTCCCAGCCCAACCCCTCGATGCTGACGCATGCCTCCAGTCGGATGGGTCTCCCCCCCGGCTCTCTCAACCAGGTGGGCCCATATGGAAGCCAGGTCATGGGCCCCACTGGCTCTAAACAGCAGGCCCTCTACCACCAAGCCCAAGAGTTTGGCATTCCCATGCGGCCAGCCCAGGGCATGATGGGAATGGGGGGTCCTCCAAGGCAGGTGGTGTCAGCAGCAGCGGTGGCGGCAGCAGCGGCTCACATGGGTCACGGCGGCGTGCGGATGTCTGGGCCAGGGATGGCGGGAGGCGGCATGCCCACACAGCACCTGCGGCAGGCCCTGAGTCACGGCGGCGGCGCTCTTCCCCCTCGGATGCTCTTAACCCCTCAGCAGCAGCAGCAGCAGCAGCAGCAGCAGCAGCAGGCCAAAGCCCAAGCCCAGGCGCAAGCCCAGGCTCAGGCCCAAGCTCAGGCCCAGGCCCAGGCTCACGCACAGTCCCAACTCTGGCAGCACCAACAGTCGCACATGGACCCCTCGGGCCACCAGCACGGCTTCTCCGGCTGCGGGGGGCCCTCCCAGTTCCCTCCCCAGCAGCAGCAGCACGCCCTGCGGACTGGCATGCCGGCCAACTTTGGCCCCCGGGGGCCACCTCCCCAGAACCAGATGACCCTGGCGGTCCGGCACGTGCAGAGGTTCCCGTCGGGGGCCAGCATGGGACCGGGGCAGCCGATGCCCTCCAGGCCCCAGCATAGCCTGCGGCTTCGCGGGCCACTGTCCGCCATGGCCGTGATGAAGCCGGGTGGCCCCTCCATGATGCACCACCCGGCCCACGGCCTAGCGCCTCCCAGCTACCCGTCCTCGGCAGCGGCCGGCAAACACCCCGCCTCGGTGCAGGGGTACGGACCCGGGCACAACCCAGGACACAAACTGCCCCCGTACGACCTGCCCCCGCAGCACCAGAGCAACGGGGGCATGTCGGGGCCGCCCAGAGGACCAGGCAGTGGGGTGGGTGGTGGTGCGGCCGGCGAGGTGGACTTCATAGACACGCTGGTGGGCTCCAACGACGACTGGCTCAACAACCTCACAATGATCGACGAGTACCTGGAACAGAACTCATAGGTGTCTCAGAGGTTGTGGACTCCTTGACTGCTTCACTTGAGAACTGCCATCAGGAGGAGATGGCCCCAAACAAGGCCCCGTCACTCAAACTGCATTACCCCAGAAGTCATGGGTCTAATAGTCTCTGAGAGGGTCTGTAAAGCAGGTCCACTAACCCAGGCATTCGGGTGTGTTAGCTGTTGTGAGTGACTGGTTTGATGGTGCACTGCCAAGCCCCCCCCCCCCCCAGTCCCTCACACACTCCAGCTCATATGCCTGGCCTTGTGCACGTGCCAGTGGCAGGCACAGTTTTGGTCACACGTAGGTATGTGACACAGGTCACACAGTCCTCCTCACCACGTACTGTATTTCATCCATGAGCTGTTAACAGCCACACTATGGCTACCCACTACCAATATTTATACTAATAACGACATTTCAAGTCTCAAAAGCCTGTTGGGAATTGAGTGAATACCGTGTGAATGATTTGGTTTGTTGTTGACACTGCAACAAATGCATTCAGTCAGCATACCTGATCACCTCACTGGCAGATTTTAATTGGTGATACCAAATCACTCGCTTGGTTACAGCTTTGTGTAAACTGGGGTATCCATAGTTACTAATTGGCCAATAGGGGCACAGCGATTTTGCTTGCCACTGTTGCCGTGGCAATGTTCATTTACATTTCCAATTGAAAACAACATATGGGTATTCATAAAGGGGCTTGCATTGTATATAGTGAAATATTTTGTAAAATAGTTTTTTCATAAGTGTAACATACAAAAGAAGTAAACATATTTATACTCCTTTTCTGCAAATAAGTTCCTCCAATTTCCTTTGTAAATAATTACTAAAATGGGATAAATAAAACAAATAAAAACATGATCTGGTATGAAAGAAAAAAAAATAAACCAGAAAATTATAGCAAGAAAAGAAATTGGTATTACATTAGGAGAATCTAATTGTAATTTGATTTTTAAAATATGCAAAACAAGCTAGTTTTCCCCAGTAATACTGTGTATTACAAATGAAATATTTGTTATGTTTTTGACATAACTCAGCTCCTGGTACTTGAGTTTGGCCCAGGTGTTCTTTGTTTTTTTTTTGTTTTCTGTCTTTTTTGTGAGAAAGAGTCAGAGCACACTTCTCTTTTTTACCACCATTGTTGTGAAACTATACAGCACCCTCTCTCTCTCTCTCGCTCTCTCTCTCTGTCTGTCTCTTTCTCTTTGCCTCTCTCTTTTTCTCTTTCTCTCTCGCTCACTCTCATTCTCTCAAGTCCCCACACTCCATTCCTGTACTCACTAGAATTCTCCCTTTATGGTTCCGGCCATTTATAAGACAATGCATCAGACACCAGTGTGTCTGTCTCCTGTTTGGCAACAGGCACGGAAAATCCGGGGAGTTATGGGATCTCTGTGTCCACTGTAGTGCCCGGGGAGGGGGGGGGGAGTAGGGGGTGGAGGGGCAGCAGTGGGCTTTTCATCCGGAGGGAGAAGACAGGCGCTACCTGTGTCCACACTGAAGTGCATATTATTGTTGTGTTTTATCCTCCTGTGTCTTCACACCCTCGCTGGAATCCATACCAGTGAAGTGAGCCCAGCTTGGCCTCTCTTGACGTGTGGTTAACAAAGGTGCCGGTTTTGCATACATTTCCCAGGATTCACTGTGCCAGTTCAAGGTTTATCCATGTCTATGAGTTTTTGTAGCTGAGGAGAAGAAATTAAAGCCATTATAATTTGTGAATATCTGTGATTATGATTTTTTTGTCTTGATATTTTTTAGAGTAAAAAATAAACTATGTAAATGGGAAACAATCTGTCTGTCTCCTCTTTAGCCACACGTTGCATTTTAACCACACTTTGTCCTGCATAAAGATTCAAGACAAAACTCGTCTTTACATTACTGATGGTAATGTATGCAGAAGACATCTCAGTCTTCTGAGCACAAGTCTCCCTCCTTTGTCCATTCTAAAGCCTCAAGGATAGCCCACCCTCTACTGGTCATATGTGGTATTGCATTTCTCTTACATTTTCATGCACCAAACCTCATGTGGATATTTTATGGTTCTGACACCTGGAGCTAAGACTACTCTAATCTCTCTCTCTCTCATACCATGGGTCAGATAAGGTCTCCCCAGCCAAACAGACCCGGAGCCTGGAGTAGTCCGAACACAGACACAAATCATCTAAGTCTGCACCGTTAGGCAGGACATGCTGCAAACTAACTCTGAAAAATAAACACACATGTCCAGAGGTAGATATACATATAGGTTCATATCAGAACGAAGAGAGCTCGTACATAGTGTAAAGGAACACTAACCTCACATGACAATAGTCCCACTGTGCATTTGGAAAACCCCCCTCATCACTCTACACACAGTCCAATATGCTACAATTACACAATTTTTACTTAAGTTGAAGTACAGAAGTACTTGCTTTAAATATTTCTCCTTTAATAATGTATTGTAATGTAATGTTTATTTGGTCATTATAGTAATAGGGTATACAAAATTTGGTCACTCATAGGACTTACATCCAACAAAAACATTTTACCTATTTGCATAACCTTGCAACTGTTCAAATGGATGCAATAATATAATTTAAATCATTATCTTCTACAATAATTTTCTGTTCACAAATCTAAAAACAGTTTAACTGCCAAATATAAAACCAGATAACTCAATTTTGAGTAGATTATTTATCGTTTAATGATGTACACTAAAGATCTAGCTATGTGGTGAATGTCAGGTGATTGTCTAATTTCATTCCAATTTCACAAACACTAGACCACTTCTCAAGTCTCAATTGCAAACAGGTTTGTGTAGTTCTCCCAGGATGTTCTGATGAAGAATCTATTGCCAACAGGTTCATGCAGTTCTCCCAGGCTACATGGGGGATGTTCTGATGAAGAATCTATTGCCAACAGGTTCATGCAGTTCTCCCAGGCTACATGGGGGATGTTCTGATGAAGAATCTATTGCAAACAGGTTAATGTAGTTCTCCCAGGCTACAGTACATGGAGGATGTTCTGATGAAGAATCTATTGCCAACAGGTTTATGCAGTTCTCCCAGGATACATGGGGGATGTTCTGATGAAGAATCTATTGCAAACATGTTAATGTAGTTCTCCCAGGCTACAGTACATGGAGGATGTTCTGATGAAGAATCTATTGTCACCATCATTACCACAGCCAATTCAGCCAAGTATAAATTGGACTATTGGGAAAAACTTCAAGATGGTCAATCGCATTATTGCATTCAAAGACTCAAATGTGATTAAAAGTAACGAATACTTCATGCTCATATTTCAAATGTAGTGGAATCAAAAGTACAGTATTTGTCTTTCAAATGTAATGGAGTAAAAGTCACAAGTTTAAAAAAATATTAATACTCAAGTAAAGTATAGATACTCAAAAATCCTAGGTACAGTAATCAAGTAAATGTACTTAGTTAGTCCACCCCTGACTTTGTTAATTCTATACAGCCCCTTCAGCCTAAAAGCTTGCACCTCTTTATTTTGGATGATTCTCCCTGTCTTCTTGGCAGAATAATTCAGAGTCAACCTGGTTGGAAGGGGAGCAATGGCAAACCTGTTCAGCTGTGGGGATGAATGAGTTGACACCAAGGGCTTCGTTCCCTCCATTCACTGCTGGGAATTGTGACTACATAGTTCAATCTTTGTTATAATCAGACCAGAGGATTTTGCTTCTCATGGTCTGAGAGTTTGTTCATGTACTTTTTGGCAAACTCCCAGTGGGTTGCCATGTACCTTTGGATGAAGAATGGATTCTGTCTGGCCTCTATATAAAGGCCTGATTGGTGAAGTGCTGCACTGATGGTTGTGCCTCTGGCGATGACACATGGTAATGCAGTTTTGAGCAATGTTGCTGGGCAGCCACATAACCGGTTCCAGGTGATCTGATTGGATGATCATGATAATTTGCCTCCTCTGATTAAAGGTCTCCAGAAAGAAAATGTTGCCCACTATGAATGGGAATGTGCTAGAACAACAATACTCTGGAAGAGTGCCATGCCCAGCAATATTGTTCAAAAAGTTGACTTGTATTTCATTAGCTTAGGGTTCTCCTATCTCCACAAAGGATCTCTGCAGTGACTGTTTGGCTCTTTTGTTAGTTGTCTGACCAAGGCCCTTCGTCTTTGATTGCTCAGTTTGTCTTGGCTTTGAGGAAAATTGGCTGTGGTTTTAAATCTCATCTATATGACAATGATGGCAGTTTCCATAATCATGGGCATTTTTAAATGCTGCAGAAATGTTCTTTCCCCAGATCGGTGTCTTGACACAACTGTCTCACAGGCCTTTAGACACTATTCTCTACTTTTCACTCTGACATACACCATCTATTGGGAGACCTTGTATTCTGGTGTATGCCTTTCCTAAGAATGTTCAGTGAATTCCATTGTGTGCATTGCATTCTCATAATTTCTGGGTTACAATACAGTTGCAAAGGCACACACGTGGTTTGGTAGTTCACAAAATAGTTTCGTTGACACACAGAATAAGACCAGTGACAATTTTGCTGTATGATTTTGAGTTGAGTTGAGCTGTATGGTTTTGAATTCATCCTTGATTTTCAGATCAGAGTTAATCATAATCCCACATTTAAGTAGGAATGTAAATTTAACAGTACAGCATTTAAGCAATTTTATAGTCTCTGGAAATGGATAGAAATGCTTAACTCTAATCAGCTGTACAGTCAGTGAGCCATGTTACTCTTTACATTAAGCCTCTACATTTCTTTAACTCAGAATAACAGAATTATTTTAGGAAAGCAGAACTTGCATATTTGTCAGGAGAGAGAGAGAGGGAGGGATAGAGAGAGAGAGAGAGAGACTCTCACACTCTATTTGTGTGAGAAACAGATTTTAAGTCAAGCAGGCCTCATAGTGTGCACAGTTTCAGTTCCTCATCCACACTGATATGAGATGAGTTCACACCTTTTTGAGAGCGAGCCTTTGGCTCCACATGAAAACAAGCATAAAATAGTATATACAGGAAGTTAAGAGACACCACTCGAGTGACAGTTTACCATAATGATTTGTTGTTCTCCTCCTGAAGGGGTCCTTCCTTAGCCTGGAAAAATCCAAACTCATTAACATAGAGTCTGGTGACTCTCGATTGAGAAACGTTTGCAACACTTGCATTGCAATGGGCACTAACTTTGAAATCACTGGTCCAGCCTTACCAATTTCATTGATCAGAGATTCCTAACGTTACTTCCTACTTCGCCTAAACTTTACAAACTGACAATAAACAGCATCAATAGTCAGGAAACAATGTATGGTGGGTCTACCTTTGCTGTAAGTAAATGTATGCATTTTTCCAATTGCATTTTTTGACATTTGCAGGTGTTGCTGCTTCCGTTTATCACAATAATTTTCGGTTTCGTCTTCCCCTCATCACTGGCCTGGTCTGACATTTTTCTGTCTGAGGGAAACGGTTATGAACTATGGTGTTCCAGACTAGATCTCCCTGAAAGAAGATCTATGTGGGCAGGCAAGGTTAGTCCTTCCTATCCTCGTCCAAAAAAGGACATTTATTATTATTGACAAATGTTGAGTAGTTGAGTTTGTAAGTTCATGGGCACAGAACAATGAACTAGAACTTGTTGAACTGAACATTAATTAGCCTATAGGCATTTTTTTCACAGTGATGTCATATGAAGACATTTATAAACATATCCTTTTAATCTCCTCTCTGGCTTAAACATGATATTTTTTTTTAAAACTACCAGATTCAACAACACTAGTCCAAGTTAAATGTTGAAACAAAGTAAGCCTAGGGATTATTCAGGAATGCAACATCTATATGTGCTAAAATAATGCCTCAGGCAATGCATATCAATATACTCAACTGCACTAAACAGTCTTTACTCCTAAAGGCAACAATACCACATCATGTGGGGATTTAAGCGGATTTGCTACATGTTAAGGCCTTAATGAGAAACAGCTGGGTCACATCGAACGTTACCACTGTGGATAGGCCCTGTAAAGTAATGACAGTGGTAGAACACCATAAAGTAGGCCTATAATAGAGGGCTTCTGAGAGAGATTTGTTTTGATTTTGTGATGGAAAATATGTAGCCCATAGGCCTACAATTCGGATTCTAAAAAATGGTCTCAAAATGTCTATGATAGGCCTCAACGGTAAAACAGAGTTAAACATTTAGTGAATATGAGCTTTTGAGGCTGGGGATATTTTTCTCCTCTCTTGCTGGCGCTCCTCTCTTGCTTGCATGGTATCGCCAACATGACAGCTTCATTAGGCCAGACCTAAATGAAGGGTGAAACATTTTTTGTCAAGATACTCACTCAGTGCACAAGATAGGCTTACATACACTGTCTCAAAATGTACAAAATACACTTTCCTAACTAAATTATGCAAGTGTAGGTTACATTTAAAACACTGACTCATCTGTCAATGCCCATTTGTCTTTGTGTATCTTGGTAAGAAATACAACTCCCGACCATCCTTGCGGTACTGATTTTGACAAGCGTCCAATCGGAGCGATGGCCGCTGTCACATGACTCTGAGTGAGCTCTTCCTACGGTGCAGCAAAACAGATTGACGAATTCAGGAACGGAGAATCGTTGATTGTGGGTAAGTAAGTGCATATTTGATCTGAAAGTTGATACGAATCAATTTTAGGTGATGTCTTTAAGCGATTGGACCACGGTATTTATGCCTGAGACCAGCTTTCTTTGAAATATAATAGTTAGAAAGCTGTCGCTCTGTTAGGCCCAAGCTATTTCCTGGTCCCCTTGCTAGCCCTATGCACCAGCCCTGTTGGCTGTCCCAACTCTTGACGGATTAGACAGAAGTTGTAAAAGTTAGATTTTGGCACGGTTGAAATGATTGTTTTGTTGCGATCATAAAATTCGATGTTGTCATATACAATGGCTTGACAATATGCTTTGAAATGTCAGCTAGTTTGACACGGACTCAGATTTTTTCCTTTTATTTTAATCGCTTCAAACATCCAAAGTTAGCTAGCACCTACTGTGGTTTGGGACCTCCTCGTTGGACCAGGATAGGGGGAGTCTGTCCCCCGAAACTGAAGTCTTTGGTCAAATAAACGTCAGCATGTTTGGATGCAAGTTTAATGTCAGATCTGCGCCTTTTTGTTAACATATTTGATGTAAGGAACAGTTAATGTGTGTTTGTTTTATTTAGTAATGTGCTGCTCCTTTTGGGTTTGTTACAACTTCTAACAACATGTCGTTAACCTAGATGTAGGCTACCCTATGTAGTTGACCCATGAAACTCAAAATATCCTAATCACACTTTGCGTAACTGAATGGGCGAGTCTTGCAAATAGCGGCCTCCCAAGTGTAGCTTTTCTATATTTACAGGTCGCGAACTGGCAGGAATTCTAGCTATTCCTAACGAAACGGTAGCCAGTAACGCTACGGGTTGTAATTTGTTTGAAACAACGATACATAGGTGCTTCCTCTGTTCACGTGCGGGAAATGTGTTGGTCATGAATACTGAAAAAGGTTGTTTGGACAATTGATAGTGTCAGGCCAGGGAAGCCCCCCTCATCATATTACAAGCTGCTCTAATTTTTATAAATAGCTCACTGCGTCGCCTCATTCCATTTCTTCAGCCTTATACAGCGTCATCTGCTAATATTGCCTGTATTTGTAGCTATATGTTTGTGTAACTGAATGTCATACGGAGTCATGGGCAGAGCAAGGTTTGCATGACACAGCTGTAGTCATAATTACAGGCGGGGCAGCTAAATTTAGATTAACGCGAACTGCTAACTAGAAACTTTAACTCAAGGACTTGATCTATAGAGGGACTTGAACAATTCATTACAGATTCCTGAATAACCTACTCGTAGTAAGTAAGCGTGAAAAGGACTTTGCTCTGTAGGTGTTATGTGAGCTGAGCTCACATATCTGATCTGACAGCTTCTGCAAGAATGTTTTGTAGTTTGCTCCACTTGAACAAACTTGGCCAACTGCAGGTGTCTCAGCAGGTGTACTCTTGGGTGTTCATGGAAAAATTGCTAATTTCATCTTTCACTGCATTTTGTGCACTGAGAAGCTACTTACAGTCTATATAAACTGTAAACTCCATCACCCTCCTTGTGTAATTAATTGGGTAGATGAGGTTATGTATGATGGATTCAGAAGAGATGTTTGTGTGTTGAGTTGCACTTTTCTGTGACAGTGTGTGTGGAAGAAGCACTCCCTGAGTTATGGCCTCGGCATCCATACCAGCATACAACTCCATCCCACTGGAGAACAGCTCCAGCCAGAACGTGAGTCTGTCACTGAACCACTCAGCACCCCTCTCCCAACACACATACGCACACACACAGACACGCACACACACACACTCACACTCACACTCACACTCTATTACACCTGTACATACATCCCTGAGGTCATGGCAACTATATGTGTATTTCTACTGTCGACTTCTTTCTTTGTCACTTGAATGTTGAAGCTGCATGCATGGCTGCCACTGGTTTTCTCCCACTGGAAACTGGTGTTAGCTGACTGGAGCATATTTAGCATGCGTACTCTTTCAATCACTCAACGCTAGATAATCAAGCTTGCTGATGCAGTCTAAATATGCTACATTTTGTGGCTGTGCTGGTGCTGTGACAACATCTGTTCACCATATCTCATATCTGACCAACAGACTCAAGTAATGAGCCATGTACCACTTTCGCAGGTGCCACTGCCACAACCCCCCACTCTTCCCCTTTTTTGGACCGGACCCAGTTTCCTGTGTCATTGACTCTGTGCTGCTTGTCTGGCTGTGACAAAGCTCCCAGTGTAGGGTAGCCCTCCTCTCTCGGGCTCATTAATAAATGATGCCCATCGCTGTCATCAATAGACCTGCCTGTGCAGCCTCTCCTTATGGTGCTGAAAGCTGACCTATAGGAGGCTAAAGCTAAAGGAGTGCTGAGCTTAATGCCCTGTCACTCAGGGACCTCAACTGCTGCTCTCTGTACAATTGAAATGCATAATTGCTCCGTCCGCTATAGGCTGTGAGCTGCATGGTGTCACCATGGTTAACCATCATGGTTAACCATCTTGTGGTGCTTCTTCTCAGTCAGGTTTAGTGAGGGTGTTTCTGTGAGTTTGAATAAGTAAATCCTACGAAGTAAATGGTGTAAATGGTGTAAATGGTGTTGGTGTTCACATTCTGTGTGTCTCTGAAGTGTGTCACTCTCCAAATAGTTGATGTTATTTGTACTGTTTCTGTAACCCTGTGCTGAATCCCACTTACTAAAATAAGATTGATCGATTGTTTATGAACGGTGTTGGTGCTTTATACAGTAGGCTACATTCTTTTGAATGAATGTAGATGTTCAATATTGTTACAGTACCATGGTCCAATGCCAAATTAAGCCCAAAATGAAAACGCACTGCCATGTTACACAAACTCAACTTGCACATTCTTGAACACCAGCCTTCCAAGGATAAAGTTCGTGCCCAGTCCGGTTGCTAGGGAACACTCACCAGTGTGAGAGAGGGCGAGTAGCTGTTAGGACGGCATAATCAGATTTGCCCACACACAGTGGCAGTGCCCGGCCACTGGGCATTAAAGCTGGGCTACGGCCCCGACTGGCACAGAGTCGCTGAGCCTTTGGCAGTCTTATTTGGTTTTGACACCTGATAGAGTGAACAACTCCTAGGAGAACCTACGAAAGTGAAGTCAAATTGCTAGGCAACACAGACGTTGATTGATGGCATGGACTTGGCGTCCCTTGGGTGGTACCCCCGAATACTGCAGGAAATTGTGTGGCACGCTGCACTGTAGAAACTGGCCACCTTGTTCTCGGGACTAAAGCACCTGCCATCGAGGACTGTGCTGTGAAATCCAAAACAAATATTTTCCACTTAAACTCGTACGCATTGGTCCATCACGGCATCGTTCACCAGCATGTGGTCGAGACAGTACCTCTCGTTCAGCGCTTTTAGTTGGCAGTGCCAAGATAAGCAGAGTAGCTGTCTGTGCCATCGTCTCAGCCCAGCCTGTCTTTGCCAAGGCGTGAGGCACCATGCAACCATTTGGCATGTGGCAGTGTCATTTACAGTCAGAACAAACATAATTGATAAAGAGAAAATCAACATTAAATCAGTATTTTCCAGGGGTATGAATAATTTTGTTCTTAAATGTATATTCCCTTCCATTAGACCATATTGGCCACTGATTCTGCCCTGACAAAAAGCCCTGTTTGCATGTTTTCTTGCCTGACTGCCTTCTTGTCTGCCTAGACCTAATGTTTGCTTTTCCTCTCCATTTCACTGTTATTCACCCACCCTTGCTCTCACTTCTCCTTTTCTGCGGTGGTTTTCGTCTTTCAGACATCCGCCTTTCCTCATTGGCTCTTTATGTTTTCCCCCACTCTCTTCACCTCAGCGTGTCCATCCCACTTCCACTGGCTCTGCTCATGCCACTCGCTTCACTGATCACCTTGTGATATTTATCCAATTCATTTGATACGATGCTTCTCTATCTCCCCTTATCTTTATTTCCATATGCCTTTATTGTGTATCTCTCTCTCCCTCTCTCTCTCTTTCTTTCTTTCTCTCTCTCTCTCTCTCTCTCCAATTCAAATACAGAAAGTGCTTTATTGGCTTGACAAATAGGCTGATACAAGCTGTCTCTCTATCTATCGATCCCTCTCTCTTTATCCATGTGTGTCTGTCTGTCTGTCTCTGTCTCTGTCCATATCCATCTTGTTCTCTCTCTCTCTCTCTCTCTCTCTCTCTATCTATCTCTCTCTCTATTCTCCCTCCCAGTCGTGTGCTAGTCATCTGGCCGGTTGAAGGCATCAGGCCCACCTGCCCTGGTCCCATACTGGGATTCTGTGGTCTGTGGGCAGCGGGGTTGGCTTGTTTTGGGTCCATTAGTCACCTCCAGAGGGCTGGGTTAGACCATTACCCATGAAGCCCAGCATTGTGCCTCCCTGTGGCCTGCCTGTACAGTGGGCGCCCAGTACTGTAGCAGAGCACAGTCCTCTCACTCACTCTCTCTCTGACCCTCTCACTCTCTCTTTCTCTTTCGCGCACGCACACACACACACACACACACACACACACACACACACATACAGAGGGAGAGAGAGAGAATGGCACTTCATCCCACATTCCACTTCAGTAACCTTCAGCTGGCAGCCGGAAAATCGCCCCTGGGACAGACAATCTGGATCCAGTAGCTGCACACTGTTAGGCCTACAGAGAGAGAGGGAGAGAGTGAATGAGAGAGAGAGAAGGAGAGAGAGGAAGAGAGAGAGAGAGTGCGAGTGAGCGAGCAGGCTGGTGCTGTCAGGCAGACAGCGTAACCTTCTCTTTTTCCATTCTCTCGCTCTCTCTTTTGCTTTCTCCCTCTCTCTCTGCCTCTTCATCGTTATTTTCCTTTTTCCCCTCGACTGCCTTCTTGCATGTTTCACCCCATCTTTGCTCTCATTCCTCCTCAACATTGCAGTCCCTCCCTCCCTCCTCCCCCTCTCCTCCCCTACTCTCTCTCTTTCTCTCACTTTCTCTTCTCTCCGGCTCGGCCTGTCTTTCTTGTAATCGTCTACCTGATGTTCGGTTAGTCAACATTGTGAAAGCCACTTCCCCTGTGACTGGTGGGTGTCATGGCTCAGTTTGCTGAGCTCCAGACAAAACTAGCAGCGTAGTAGAGGACCTACCTGTCCTACACACACCGCTCCGCTGTCAGTTGTGGGTGCATGGTTTGTTTCGGAAATGGAAATGCCAGCTGTGTGTGTGTGTGTGTGTGTGTGTGTGTGTGTGTGTGTCTGTGTATAAGATTTACAACTGAGGAAGCCTTATGCTCATCTGCAAGGGAATGCACAAAAATGTGCCTGTGAGACTGCTTATGCACTTTTCTTAGTTGTATGTTTGTGAGTGTTGCGTTGTGTGACTGCACGTGAGTTGTTACCGTTGTGAATACATTTGGTATTGTTGCTCTCTTATATATGTATATTCAGATGTGCTCATTTGCCCATGTCAAAGCTGTGTGTGTGTGTGTGTGCGCATCTACAGGCATCCAGTGAGAGTCTGAAGATGGAGCCGCTGGCTGATGTTGCCCTATTGCCGGGGGAGGAGAGAGTGATCGGTGAGTTCCTGTTTGCATGCATCACCATCTGTCTTTAAGTTTATCGTCGGACGTAGATCTATCTGTAAAGTACCCTGAATGTGAGTAGATCTCTCTGAATGCAACTAAATACAGCATACACATCAGTAGATGTGCCAGTAGGCCTCTTTTAGAGGTAGTTGAAAGAGAATACACATGAGCTTGTATATTGTTTTTAAACTAGCTCTCTGAGAAAAGTCCGTCTTAATGGAACCTTTATCCATCCAAAAGATAATTAACTTAAAAATCCAAAAGTTGGTGCGACACGTGATGGAAAAAGACTTATATCGCTGTAACGTCGGGTTTGTCGAGCTAAGTTAGTTCGCTCGGTAGAGGTGGTATAGCGAGAGTTAAGTCGACATAAAAATTATGGAACATGTTCGAAGTGATATAAGAGTGTTGCGCATGCTGATCTCAATAAGTAGCAGGTCAATAATTCAGAGTGCAAATTTGTCTGTCAGCTTGAAGGCTACAATTGTCGCGCATTCCATCAAAGTGTTCCACTCCCTACATTCTAATTTGCTAATTCGCTAGAACTTTTCGGTTGATGGAAAACCTTTTTGACGCTTAAAAATTAAATCGATATACGAGTTAATTCACTTGAAAATCTGATGGAAAAGGGTCTTTTGTCTACTCTCTGTCTGTATTACTACCAGTTTGTATGTTGTATCTCTATGTTTCTACCTACGCTAACTTCTAACTTTTTTTTAATCTGTCTGTGTGGAAATACCATTCATTTTCATATGAAGTTAGTGAGGTCCACCACTGTCTTTCCATACCAGTGCTGTCATTACATCATCAAGTGAATGAATTACATGTGTGTGTGTGATGCAACTAATCCAACAGTCTGTACCACCGGCCCCAGCACATCCCCTGTTCCCAGTGCTTTTGCCTTTTAAAGGCAGTGTTTTGAGCCGAGGTCCAGAGGAAAGCCGGTGTTTGGTGTAAATAATACAAGGTGCCACCGCGCGGCTGTGCTGCTGCTCCCTCTGCCCCCCCCCCACCAGGGGTACTGATTTTAGAGAGGGCGGGCCCTCTCCTCTCTCTGTGCCTGCCATCAGGACAGGCCCCGGTGTTGTGCCCTAGTGCCCAGCTGGCATCTGCAGTTAAAGCACCGGGTGCAGCAGTCTGTCTCGCTGTTTCTTTGTGAAAGGAGGGGGAGAGGAGAGATATGACTGCACAGGTGTGTGTGTGTGTGTGTGTGTGTGTGTGTGTGTGTGTGTGTGTGTGTGTGTGTGTGTGTGTGTGTGTGTGTGTGTGTGTGTGTGTGTGTGTGTGTGTGTGTGTGTGTGTGTGTGTGTGTGTGTGTGTGTGTGTGTGTGTGTGTGTGTGTGTGTGTGTGTGTGTGTGTGTGTGTGTGTGTGTGTGTGTGTGTGTGTGTGTGTGTGTGTGTGTGTGTGTGTGTGTGTGTGTAAGACAGCAGGAATGAAAGATGAAGAAGAACTCAAGTGAGAGATGTAGAAAGATACTGAACACACAGATGGAAAAGTGTAAAGGCATAGCAAAAATGACGGGGCTGAAGACATTGTGAAAGGGCGAGTGATCGAAAGAGAGAGATGGTTTTGACAGACTGAACGACAGGGCGTGATAAACAGAGAATAAAAATAAACAGATGGAGAGGATGAATTACAGTATGCACTTTGTTGGAAGCATTATTTCCTGACGCCATCTTGGTATTCGCAGCATGTAATATTTAAAAGCGTCTGTGTGTAAGTATAGCCCGTGGAAGTGGCAGGCTCTTATTGTAGCATAAATAGCTAATGAGCGAAAGCTTGCAGTACTTTTAGAGTGGCTGAGGACAGGAGAGACGGTCCCTTAAAAGATTCAGAGGCATTAAACTTCACAAGTACATCAACAGGAAAGCAAAGATCACTTGAAAGGGGACAGTGGTGACTTTAAGTCCACAATTGAAATTCTAATGAATATCCAGTGCAGTGAATTTAAAACGACTGACAATGCAGTGTTTGTGCACCCATGCATTCAAATGGGACACTGTGGATGGTTTCGTTTGTGTTTCTCTGAAGGACGAGGGCATGAGCCTTTGGAGATTGAAATCAGAGTTCAACAATGGTTGTTGAAGGTGACTCACATTGACCTTTGACCTTGACTCCCTTCTCTCTCTCTCTCTCTCTGTCTATCCCATTTCTACCCCTCCCTCTCTCTTCCTTTTTCTCCTGCAGACAAAGACATCATTTACATCTGCCCTTTCAATGGCGCACTGAAAGGCAAAGTCTTCATCACAAACTTCAGACTCTACTTCAAGAGTGACGGGGTGAGTTTTGGTCAATGAGACTAGGCCCTCAGTCAGTTTTCTCTTGTTTTTGGTTTGTTTTTTAAGGAAGAGGAAGGAAATCTGATAAATGAGGTAGTGGGTAAGCAAAACCCTGGAGGAGGAGGAGGAGGATGTGGTGGAAAGTCGGGTTGCCATGACCCCTAGGGAAATGCGTCTGGAAATGCTTCAACAAGCTAACTGTGATCACCCATTTTGATTCGCGGCTCTGCCAGCACAACCTTTCCCCAGACCAGATGTGTATTCCTTACATTTCATGCCTTAACTCTTAACTCAGTCTGGAGCACCCAGTAGATCTGACTGTGTACCATTAAGCCTGGCCATGGTTTTGTAGCCAGACGAAGTGTACGTTTCTTGGGGTAGACCGCTCGCCCATCCCTCAGTCCCAAAGCAGCAGAACCGGAGGTCTGTTTCACAGGATTGAGCTTGGGCATGGAGAATATGAGAAGTGTGTGTGTGTACTTGTAAGTCAAGTCAAGTCAAGTTTATTTATATAGCGCATTTCATACACAGAGGTCATTCAATGTGCTTTCACACACAA
This sequence comes from Alosa pseudoharengus, assembly GCF_046254945.1. Taxonomy (NCBI): domain Eukaryota; kingdom Metazoa; phylum Chordata; class Actinopteri; order Clupeiformes; family Clupeidae; genus Alosa; species Alosa pseudoharengus. The sequence goes on from NW_027468640.1 coordinate 32,801,048, forward strand.
CGTACACTCACACACACACACACACACACGCAGACTCATCCTCACTCACACTTGTGGGCACCTGCAAAGCCTTTTTTGTCGGCCTTTAAAGCATTGCTCAGGTCCGACAGAAGGTTTTGTATAGTGCTGATTTCTCCAGAGGAGAGTTTGTCTGTCCCAAATAAAGAGGCTTCTTTTCCCCTCTGTCCACCTATTGGTTTGGCCAGCACAAAGACTCTAGTCAGCAACCTAACAGTGAATACTCAGCAGGACAAACTTATGTTTAGACCTCATTTTCCATGAAAATAACCTGGGTGATTAATCCTAAAACGTGGTGTGTTTTAGGACCATGTGGTGGTCCTGGACGTCCCACTGGGGGCGATCAGTCGGGTGGAGAAAATGGGCGGGGCCTCCAGTCGAGGGGAGAACTCGTATGGTCTGGACATCACCTGCAAGGTCAGACCTGTGTTCACATACACACACACAACACTGGGTGGATATCCAATATTTCACTTGTAAACATATATTTCACATAAATTATTTCAATACTGAATATTCCAGTGTGTTCGGTACAAAACCGAGATGTTAGGAGAGAGGTGACGTCAGTTGATTTTAAAGCTTGTCAAGCTCTTGGATTGCATGGGCTGTGGCTAGATGAGTAATGCTGTGGGGTGTGTGTGTGTGTGTGTGTGTGGTGTGTGGTGCGTGGTGCAGGATATGAGGAACCTGAGGTTTGCTCTGAAGCAGGAGGGTCACAGTAGAAGAGACATCTTTGAGATACTCTTCAGATATGCCTTTCCTCTCTCCCACGGCCTGGTAAGTTCCCATAAGAGTTTCTGTGTGTGTGTGTGTGTGTGTGTGTGTGTGTGTGTGTCAAAATCTGTGTACAAAAAAAGAGAGGTAGAGTTTAGTGATTGCATGTCAATATGTGTGAATGCATCTATGTGTGAATGATGGTGTGGATATGTATCTATGGAAATGTCTGTGTTAGCAGATGTATCACTGTAGCTATGAAAGGACATGAAGCGTTGCACTGTCATTTCACTTCCCTCAGCAACTTTGCTTTTGGTGTCTTTTTTTTATTTTCCCAGTGATCTACCTATGTCATAACTAAATATGGTCATCATGTATTTGACTTCAGTGTCCGTTCCGTGTGTGTATGTGTGTGTGTGTTCTCTCATGTGTGACCGCTCTCTCTCCCTTTCTCTTTTCCCTCTGTTTAGCCGCTGTTTGCATACCTCAGTCAGGAGAAATTTGATGAGAACGGCTGGCACGTTTACAAACCCATGGAGGAGTACCGGAGGCAGGTGTGTGTTTGTGGCCTCCATGGTCAACCAGACTGCAGGTTGATACTTGCTCACACAGTCATGTGATGGGTTGTAACACTTTTATACACATGTTACACATGTCCATTCAGAGTGGCAGACATGGTTAACAGTCAGAAACAAGCCTAGCCTCTCGTTCTCAAAGTAGGAAGTATGAATATCTAGCCAAGGATGCAGAACTTTACCAGAAGAAACAAGCTTCTCCACTCTGCTAATGGGAAGACAACTAGTTAAGTGAAACGGGACCTAACTGTATAATAATGTACATAATCCACTACCTGAACTGAGAAGTACTGGTCAGTTTTGTTTACATGTCACCCAGTAAGCCGAGAGGTTCTATCTAAACATAATGGCTCATGAATCACTGAAAAACATGTTCATACTGAGCAGGTGAAAACTGAATTGCAAAATTTATTCAAATCTTATCTGCACCTTGTCAAAAATACAAAATGAAGACTGTAAATACTGTCTTCAGATATGTAAGGAGTCAAAATGTTGAACAGTTTGTCAACAAGACTACATTTGACATCTTCATATGAATCCAGTGTCAGTGTTGCATCATATTGAGGATGGTGATGGTGTATATAACCGTATTCTCTGGATAAGAACGAAAGCATCGGAGCACAACATTTCAGCGAAGTTTTGATGGATTGACAGTAGGCTATGAATGTGGCGAGTGCTGTTTATATGAAATCACATTTATCTACGAACAACTAGGACATTTAAGAACAGTAATGTAGACGTGGTGGTAACGAAGTAAGGGGCTACATACCCAATCTCTCGGTGCAGCTATCACAAGAGTTACACGAGTCAGACTACGTGCCTACGTTACATCAACGTCCCCTGAGCCTGCGCAGAAAGCCTCATCGACCAACAGGAAACGGTTGAAATTTGCTTCACCCACCTCGACTGACGTCTACGTGATTACTCTGTCCATATCTTTTACTGTTTATGTGTAATCCTGACAGTTTAATCAGCAACATCTTCGCCAGCTGATTCTTATCCACTCTGTGATTGCCAGGGCCTTCCAACTGACAAGTGGCGAATCTCTTTCATCAACGAGGACTACAAACTGTGCGACACGTACCCCACCATCCTGGTGGTGCCGTTCAAGGCCACGGAGGATGACCTGCAGAAGGTGGCCACCTTCCGATCCCGCTGCCGCATCCCAGTAAGGACACCAGGGGAGGGTGGGGAGTGGTTGGTTGAGGGTGGGTTGTGGATCACCTGTAGACCAGTTGGTATTTCACTGAAGGCAAAGTGTTTAGATTTGGTGAAAGTACATAGTATAAAACTAATTGTTAAATGGTTCAATAAGTGTCCCAAGTTAAATACAAAACAATCTTCCACTTCTCATGACTGAACCCAAAGAAACTTTAACAGATTTAATAAGAAGGTGCAAACAATGAACAAAGTGCTCCAAGTGTATTGACAAACAGTGCTCATGTTTTCTTGCCTAAATGAAATGAATGTTCTCAAAACCTTTGGAGAAGTATAATATACCGTATTTTTTGGACTATAAGTCGCACCGGAGTATAAGTCGCACCAGTCAAAAAATGTGTCATGAAGAGAAAAAAAACATATATATCAATATATATATGTTGCAACTGAGTCGCAGGACCAGCCAAACTATGAAAAAATGTGCGACTTATAGTCCGGAAAATACGGTAATTAGGTGAAGAAACAACAGAGTAGACATGATCCTATCAAAGCAGCGAAGCTGTAGCACTCGGCTTGCCGCTCAGCCCTATCATGACCTTTAAATCCACCCCACCCCCCCATGGTAAAAAGGTGCTGTCGTGGATCAACAAGGAGAACCAGGCAGTGATTGTGCGCTGCAGCCAGCCCCTGGTGGGCATGAGTGGCAAGCGCAACAAGGATGACGAGCGCTACCTGGAGATGATCCGCGAGGCCAACGGCACCACCAAGCTCACCATCTTTGACGCCCGGCCCAACGTCAATGCCGTCGCAAACAAGGTCAGAATGAGCTGTTTAAGGGCTGTGTGTGTGTGTGTGTGTGTGTGTGTGTGTGTGTGTGTGTGTGTGTGTGTGTGTGTGTGTGTGTGTGTGTGTGTGTGTGTGTGTGTGTGTGTGTGTGTGTGTGTGTGTGTGTGTGTGTGTGTGTGTGTGTGTGTGTGTGTGTGTGTGTGTGTGTGTGTGTGATGAAGGGTGCAGATCTTCTCCTCTCTCTTTTGTTCTGTTTTCTTTTTGTATCATGTCTGTAGGTGTGTGGGTTTTGCCTGCTTGACTGGTTACTGATGTCAGCAGAGGTAACAGAGCTAGAGTTACTGGAAAGTCTTCTGCAGCACTGGAGACTGAGTACTTTGTGTGTGTGTGTGTGTTGTGTTGCGTTGGGTTGCAAACACAAAACAACAGCCTGGAGCCTGACAGCGCTTGCTAATGAGAGTTTACTTAAGGTTGCTGTGGAGTTGCGCCAGAGTTTAACAGTTGCTCACAGAAAAACAATTTCAGGAATTCTGAGCCTCTTTGCACAGAATGTTTTGCCGTTAATTCTCAGTGAGGACCATGACTGAGGGAGGTCCTCATATCACTCACAGCCATATGAATGTGCGTGTGTTAAGCTTAGAATCAGCATGGAGGACTGTGGAGATACGTGTCTATCGAAAGTACACTGTCCTCATCTGCGGCCATGCTGCTTTGACCTCTCTAACCTCTGACCTCTGATCTTGATTCTCTCCCTCTCCCACCACCACGACCCCTGCTCTCCTCTACAGGCGACAGGTGGGGGCTACGAGGGGGACGACGCCTATCAGAACGCCGAGCTGGTCTTCCTGGACATCCATAACATCCATGTCATGCGCGAGTCCCTCAAGAAGCTCAAGGACATCGTCTACCCCAACGTGGAGGAGGCCCACTGGCTCTCCAGCCTGGAGTCCACCCATTGGCTGGAACACATCAAGGTAAAGCATGCGTATTCAGGAGCAGTCTGCAGTTCTAATTATGCACACTTTGAAAGTCAGCAAATTACGGTTTTTCACGGTCTTCTAGATGTCTGTGCAGAGTGTGTGCTATTGTTTGTACCAAGTCCTGCTGTTGTAAATGGGAAAGAAATAGACTGAGACAAAAACAATTCCAGCCATCAACACATGCAGTAGACCGGTGGAATGTGATTGGCTGTTTGATGGGCTGAGCACTACGGCGAGCATTGAGTCTTGTTCGCATAGTTCTGATAGCAGGATAGCTTTAAGGCCAGTTCACAGGTTAGTCCAGCAGAAAAGCATCTTTCTCCATTCCATGTCTATAAGTATATATACTCTTTTGATCCCGTGAGGGAAATTTGGTCTCTGCATTTATCCCAATCCGTAAATTAGTGAAACACACTCGGCACACAGTGAACACACAGTAAGGTGAAGCACACACTAATCCCAGCGCAGTGAGCTGCCTGCAACAACAGCGGCTCTCGGGGAGCAGTGAGGGGTTAGGCGCCTTGCTCAAGGACACTTCAGCCGTGCCTACTGGTCGGGGTTCAAACCGGCAACCCTCTGGTCACAAGTCCGAAGCGCTAACCAGTAGGCCACAGCTGCCCCTATTATTATATTCTCCCGATCTCAACCCCCCTCCCCTTCCTTGTCTCTCATCCCTTTCTCCTTGTTGGCTTCTCTTTTGTCTGCTAGTTGGTGCTGTCGGGGGCCATCCAGGTGGCCGATAAGGTGTCCTCGGGCAACTCGGTGGTGGTGCACTGCAGCGACGGCTGGGACCGCACGGCCCAGCTCACCTCCCTGGCCATGCTGATGCTGGACAGCCACTACCGCACCCTCAGGGGCTTCCAGGTGCTGCTGGAGAAGGAGTGGATCGGCTTCGGACACAAGTTCGCCTCGGTCAGTGTGTGTGTGCGCGTGCGTGTGTGTGTGTGTGCGCGCGTGTGTGTGTGTCGGAGGGGTAGGTAGGGGGGGGGCATTCCCTTTTTCTGAACACTTAAACCATTCAATTGGTCCTACATTGCCCTGTCAGGACTAGTTTCCTTCATCCTTTCCATGCCTGGTTTTCAGTCAAATATTTTGTTTGGTCTTTGCGTACTGAAGGAAGAGGGTTGGTTCAGACCAAGGCTGCTTTCTCCTGAAAGTGTTTACTGCACATACTAGGAATGTCACGGTACCAGCAATGAAGTAGTAAGATTGATTGATAAGGTTGATTGCTGTCATTTAACCTACGCTTACAATGATTATCAGAACTGATAAAACCCTCTTTTGCATGGTAGGCTACAGCAACAACAAGACTAAAAGTCAACATGATAAACTTCATAGCAGTAGAAGGCACAGTAAATACACATATTGAAATCAATTATAAGTATCAGGTCAGTTGTAGTCAAAAATTTGATTGAGGAAATCTATGAGGGGGATCGGTTATCAGTTTATCAGATATTGGTGTAACTCTCAGTTTAAAAAACATTCTCAGGCTTGCTGGTCAATTCAAATTATTGTGAATCAATCAATCAACCAAGCTGAAGAGACAGAACACATTAAAGCCGGAGACAGCATCTCCCCAGATATATATAGTGATGCAGACTGAAGAACTTATCCAGTGTGTTGATCACAGAACTTCAGTAGCAGCCTGCCTACTGTGGGTATTTAGCTTGCCAACGCTAGATAGATAGATAGATAGATAGATACTTTAATATGATAACTTCACACTGTTTGGCTGAATGGGACTTGTAAGCACAATAATGGGGTTGTCAAGAAAGGTTGTACAATCTAGGGCAATTTCTCTGCAACTCCTCTCCACAAACAAAATGCCGAACAAATTAGATTATCTACAGAGATGTCCCTCTACAGACTGTGTTTATTTTTTAGGCTACGGTACTTCGGTACAATCATGCTTTCCTAATGGTCTGAATCCCTAGTACATACAGCATCATTTAGCATTTCAAGAAGGAATTCAATTTCGTGCAGTGGCTCTCTGTACAATATATGAGGTTTGAAGAACTAAGCTGATTTTGGCCTGAAAAGGATTTAGCTTGGGCTTAATCCAGGTGACCATGAGATAGCCTTTTGTTCTTTGTTGTGTAGAAGTTTAATTCTGTACAAGTCATGAAATGCTGATAAGCTATTTTTGCTTTTGGCAGAGTAAGGACCTCCCAACACACATGATATCAGATGCATTGTTGCTGAGTCTGGTTTTATCCACATTTATTCTGAATAGGTGTTGAATTTACCCCCACCTGCGTGTGTTTCTACAGAGAATTGGCCATGGGGACAAAAATCATGCAGACCAGGACCGGTCGCCCATCTTTTTGCAATTTATCGACTGCGTGTGGCAGATGACCAAACAGGTACGAGTCTATCACTTGGCCGCCCTCCCTGAATCTCCCATGATGCACCTGTTCAGCTCTGACTTTTCTCAGTTATATGTACCCCGCATATGCCACATGGATACTTGCGATGTACAGCATTGTGATTCTACAGCTCACCTCGTAGAGTGGGGCAGCATCAACACCAGTGCCATAGGTGCGACTCACGTCCTGTTGAACTGCATACATAGCTGTCCTGTCTGGACAAGTCGCTAAAGCTAAAAGAATCCTCCTAAATAAATGTCAACATACAGTATGTGCTCTTAACATACGGGGAAAGCTTGGTTGAGCAGGGGAAATATTCTACATAAGTGATGAAATAGTGATGAATGATGCGCGAGACTGGGACGGCATTGATTGATTGTGTAACCAGTGGATTGTGCCACTACTCTGTACAGTGGCCTATATGCAGACATACTGGCCTACTTTCTAACTTCACACTCTACTCACTAAACCATGCATTTCTAATCCATTTTCCAGGAGACCACTAAGACCTATATTTTCATACAGTCTTAGGTCTGGCCTCTGGCCCTCTTAATCTAACTAATCAGATAACAATAAAGCCATTGCCCATGTGCATGTTAATAATCTGT
>NW_027468640.1:32813252-32900752 GCF_046254945.1 Alosa pseudoharengus
TACTTGTTTATGTGTGCAGCTTCCAGTGTTGGTGTGTATGTGTATGTTTTCCTGTGATTTGCTTTTCCTGTAGTGTGTGTGTGTCTGTGTGTGTGTGTGTTGGACTGTATACTCATTTCTGTTATGCATCATCATATCAGGGTGTGTATTACTGTCGTGCAATATTATATCACAGTCTGCTCACTGTCAGTGTTTTTCCTGTGTGTGTGCGTGTGTGTGCGTGTGTGTGTGTGCGTTTCCCTCCCTTCAGCAGCAGAGTCCAGTGGAGCAGCGCTACAGGGAGCTGCTGGCCCTGCGCGACCAGTACCTGAAGAAGCTCCAGGAGCTGCAGCTGTCCGACTCCTCCCCCTCCGCCCACCTGTCCAACAGCTCCACGCCCTCGGCCGCCTCCCCCACGCAGCACATCACACGCCTCCAGACGCCCTTCTGATCCCCCCCCCCTAGCCACCACCACCACTGCCACACACACACTCTCACACACACACACACTCACACACACTCTCTAACATTCACACGCATGGTCACAGGACATTTTGTAAATAAGGATGGTGATAAACGTGGCCACAGAAATGGTAATAATGTCCGTTATTAGAAGTAATAATCACAATTATGCAATACAGTCACAGTACAGCCTTTTATCAGACTCTGCATACAGGCCAGGGTGATGCCTTAATGAGGAAATGAGGACTTTTGGGATTTGTGCACGCCTACCTGAGGACCTGTGCAGGGATGTACAAAAAAAAAAACGAAAAACAAAAACAGGTAGAAAACAAGTAAACAATGGCTCGTCTCAAAATGACCACCCTCCCTCCTAAGCTGGTTTTACCATTGGGCATTTTGTTGAACTGTCTTCTGCCAACACAGAGATGTGTCTGTAGAGGGTGCTGTTGTGTTAGTATTGTCATACCATAACGTTATGTTGCGCTTGTCTAAGTATGTGTATGTGCCCCTGTGCTCATAGCATACCTGCTGGAATCAAAGCAAGGAATGGTAGTTTGGTTTCTAAATGCTTTCTGCATAAAGGTGTCTCTTATCACAGCCATTAATAACCAACTGTAAGTCGCTTTGAACAAAAGCGTCTGCTAAATACAATAACCATTACTGAGGGTTCTAATGCTTTTTCTTGAGTACTGTGATACTGTTGGGACACAGTGATGCTTGATTGGTCTCATAGTCTTGAATTAATTATTTAAGATTTTTGCATGAGAAATTAAGTCCCATCAGATACATTGTGATATTGCGTTTGGATTCACAATTCTACCATGTACTGACAGTCATGCAGGGGTAAATTTAGGGTGGTGTTTGTCGAACTCTTGTGTATTGTGGAGGTCCTGGAATTTTGAAAAGTCTGGTGGCTTTGACGTGTTCAGCCTTGACAGAGCCATTGTCTTGTTTTCTGCCTTGGTTTGTAAAACATGGCTTTACGTGTCCCCTAGTGTCCATTTCGTGGGTTTGGTCTGTCCTGATAGTTCTCAGATTCTGTAAACCCCTGGTTGTGGATGCACTGTTCCAAAAAAACGAATTACCACGACCCGCAGCTCTAAGAAAAAACTGACGTAACATTTTGAGGCCCCGCTTTCTAATCAGGGGTGTAGAGTAGAGTTCACATGAAGGTCAAATTTGAACATGAAGCTGGAAGGTATGGATGTAGGAGTTGGGAATAAGTTCTTAATTTTTTGCTACACACCTCTCACTTTCGAGATGTGATGAGGCTTCAGATTGGGAGGGCAGAGGTCTCTGTTGAAGATCCTTTGGGATGCGCTTATGTCGTCGTTGTTGTTATTATTATTATTAGTATTGTTATTATAATTGAGCAGAAGCAGGGTTGGTCAGGGGCTACTACTGCTTGTGAGTCCAGTTCTGTGCCTTTTCTTGTACCTGAGGTCTATCTACCCCAGGAGGACATTTTGTATCAATACGTTGTCTCTTTAATTTTCTGTGGGCAGCAATCAGTGGCAGGGAAGGACGTCTTCCATTGGCTGTGGGTGTTTTGACTGGCAGGTGGAACTGAGTGATGTTGGGTCAGATGGTGTACGCCAAAAAAAAAAAAAGCCCAGCTCTTGGTCCAGCTGGACCAATGACAATGGCCGCTTCCCTCTCAAATGAGTGTGGTTTGCCGAAGATGCCTCCTGACTTATTCCACAGGAAGAGCTAGGGGTCATCACCTGCTTGTGGGAGGAATGGGTACATGAGTACTCCAGTGCCCTGCTGGCCCCAGAGCTGATGCTGACGTGTTGGCAGAAGCCGCTCTGAGTGCAGGTGGAGGACGGCTGTAGCTTATCTCAGAAAGGACACACACACTCAGAGAAAAGGGGGAGGGCCTTGAAGACCCTATTTCGGAGGTTCCCACAGTACATGCAAAGCCATATTTGTAACTTTGAAGAGTTCTTTGAGTTGTAAGAAGTCTTGAAGGTTCTAGATAGTGCTTTTGAAAGTTGTTCATAGAAGATTGAGTTCTTCTATGAGGAGGAACCTTAGGGATTTCGGGTGTCTCTTTATTTTTTTTTCTATGAGTGTGTGAGTGGTAATGAGATGGCATACCTACTCTCAGATCTGTGCTTAAGAGTGACTTCTCCCTGGAGCTATTGAAAATGCTGCCCAGGAAAAGCTAAACTTTCTAAGACTTTAGCCTCAATGAGGAGATGCAGTCTAAAAACCATAGCATGTGTGAGAATGAATAAAAAAAAAACTCAACACAAAACACAAAAACGAAACACAAACAACACAAGAACATTTTTGAAGTTGGTTGTGTTTTTAGGGGAAAAGGAAAAAAAGAAAAATCTATTTTGTTTATTTTTTACTTTGTACAAGTACAATAACTGTGTAATTACCTCAACAAAGCCTATTTTACTGTTGAAAGCTCTATTGTTGTAAAATATAATTATTTTATTTAGTGTAAAATTTGACAGTTTTATAAAAAGGAAAGTAATAAGAAAAAAATGTTTGGTTGGTTGAACCGATGGTAATTTGTGGATTTCTGCTTCCCATATATAATTATTATTTTCTTTTTTTTCTGTCTTGTTTACTTAATGGGCATTTTTTATTTGTGTGCTAACATTGATGGAGGATGTGGGCCTTGGTCCATCGGTCATATTAGATATGACTGTTGTAGCAAATATGCATCTTTTCCCCCACCTCGCTGCATGGGTTTCAGTATGGGGGAGATTTGCACTTGTATCACTTTACTCCTACATGGTTTCTCCCTCTCTCTCGCTTTCATTTTGATCCTTTTTGTACCTTTTAATGTAGACAACATAGTTTAAAGGGATTTACTTTTTTGTTTGTCATTTACTCTTCTTCATCATATACTCTCCACAGTTTGTTGGCTGGCTCTTGTTTTGTAAATAATGCTGATTAAATTAATTTAAAGATTTCACAACTTCCTACTTGTTTTGGTGTGCTGATTTGGAAAATGCTTAGGTAGCAGAATTGATTAAAAGACTGTTCTGTTGGCCCCAGCTGTGGCGCAACTGGCTGGGGCACCTGCACTTACGCCGGCGACCCGGGTTCGATTCCCGCCCCGTGGTCCTTTCCGGATCCCACCCCGACTCTCTCTCCCACTCACTTCCTGTCGTTCTCCACTGTCCTATCTGATTAAAGGCATAAAAAGCCCAAAAATATACTAAAAAAAAAAAAAGACTGTTCTGTTTAGCTCAGGGGTCTCAACCTCCGGCCCGCGCCCGGCCCAATCCCGGCCCGCGACCTAATGTCAAAATAATAGGTAATTCGGCCCTTGAGGGTATTTTTGCTTGCGACAAACAACAACACTGGTTAGAATATACGATAGATCCAAGACGGTGACAAATCCCATTTGTACTCTCCTCCACTAGTTGCTAGACATCCAGAGCTTCGATTCAAGCCCAAATTCACTGCATAAAGTTTTCAGGAAATTTTGTATTACACGTGATAAACACGAAGATGTGCATTTTTTTTATTGTAATGACGCGGAAGCGATGCAGGCCATAATTTTGCACAAATTGAAGCAGAAATAGGCCGACACCAAATGTTGAAAAAACTTTCATGTGTGATGAAGTCTTGGGTAGGCTATATTCACCTATTCTGATTCTGAAGGAGAATATCTGCCTTTTGGAGATTATTATCGACTATTGACAGTGATAGTCACGGTGCGTCTGTGAATGGAGGTGCGTCTTTGCGTGTATACGACAGTGTCCACTAAGCATACCATGCTTATTTCGACCCTCTGCTCAACATAGCTGGAGGTAGCAGTGGTAATCATGATGATGGTGTCCGTAATGGATGTGGTACAGACAGCAGAGGTAGTGAAAATAGGGCTCTGAAGAACTACAAAGTCATCCATGATAGGAACTGATTTGACCAGGGTACATTATTGTAGGCCTATAATAACGGTTTGTGGTTTTAGGCCAGTAATAGTTTACTATTGTTGGTTTACATCTTAGGCCTACTGTTTTTCTGTCAATTTGACAAAAGAGAAAGTAAACCTGCTCAAATATGTTCAACATCCAGTAGGCCTATTTACTGAAAAGTGCATAATTTGAGGTGCTTGCTATCCAGTGGCAAATTAGATGGGTAAATTTACCCCCTTCATAAACTTTTGTTTATAGGCTATAGATTTTTATATTTACAGTAGGACTTTATCTCTGACCACTTTCAAACCTTTTGAAATTTTGATGTCAAAATCCAATGGTGTTGTTTTCTTAACCCTGGCGCCTAAAGCCTGCCATGCAGGTTTAAATAAGTTATGAGAGGAAAATATTTTTATTTGGTGTGAAACACACACATGTTTTTATGCTTTTTGTTTGTTTTATAATTTGTATTAATATTTAATTTATCATTGTTTTATTTATAAGCTAAGGTTACTAGCACAGGTGTCTAAAAAGAGATAAAAACACTTGCACTTTCTGTTTGCAGTTTTGTGTGGTATTTGAAAAAAAAAAAAAAAAAAAACATTGCATTTTCAGAAATAGCCTGCCCTCCAATCAGATGACGTTGACAGAAGTGGCCCCCAGCTCATTTGAGTTTGAGACCCCTATGGGTTTAGCTCATGCACAATTTGCACTCGATTCAGTAGGCAAAAAACAAGACATGTATTAGACGCCATAACGCATAATGCAATTACTGATTGACATTGATGTTATATTAACTTAACGACATTGTCCATGTCGGTTTTTTCCAGGAAGCAATTGCGCTTTCTTTACAGATGCCATCATGTTATTTCACTCAGACCTATTATTCTATGGGCTGTTAAATGAAACCTCAGCGGTGACAAATGCGCAGGGTGGACGTGTAGGTTACGACATCCATAATTCTAGCCGTCTGGGAGGGGTGGTGCTGATGCTGGCTAGCTGGAATAGTTGCAGACCATTGCAGACCCATCGCGGCTGTTACAAAGGATGAAATGCATGTTGGGTAATCAGAGGTTATCTTCTCGGGGTGTGTTCGAGATTGTCTTCCTCGAATAAATAAACAGAAGCGCTATTTGTCAGCAGTAGAGTTAACGCAACGCTGTACAGGAAGCTGCGAGGCGGGGTGCTGCATGCGATTTGGCTGATAGGAGGGGGCTCAGCTATGGCATCCTGAAAACAAGAGTCATCAAAGAATTGACCCAAATCTGTCAGCACAGGAAGGAAAAACTAAACTGATACAATATTGTAGGGAAGGAAACGCGGGAGGAATGGATAAGCAATCGAGTGCTGGCTCGGAGAGCCCAGCGCAACCGCCAGTCCCCAGCAGAAAACCAACTCGGACTCTGGGAGGAAATACCGGATCGAGACAAGCGAGCGTGGAAACATTAGACAGGTGAATTTGCGAATATTTCTCTCGTTCAACTTTCTATAGAAATATTTTTGTGAAATTTATATTTCTTGATTCCAGTGTGTAAGGCACCCATATGTCGCCGAGTAGAAAGGGCAACAGTTTCCGTTTTGGGGCATTCATAGAATTATACAGTATCTCGATTACGTTAGATTTTCTTCGAGCTATAGCCTACTATATTGCATCATACTAGGCCTATAGAATAGTCAATTTAAGTTACCAGTCTATAGGCTATAGCCTACCATGCATTGTTGTGAAACCTAGCCTTATCTTGTTTTTGTTTGTTTTTTCGGGGCGCGGGGGGGGGATAATCTCCCTTTCGATGTGACACAATTGCGTAAAATGTAACTTTACATTTCTTACTATTTTTTATCCTTTTTGACGGTGCATTGGGTAATTATTGTGTAATGACGTACGATATATATTTCACCGAGAAGTTCTAATACGTGAGGCCTAGCTGTATTGTGGGCTAGTGAGAGTATCAAAACAACAACACCCCCTAAGCATGCTATCCCAACAGATGTCCTAATGCACTGGGACCTTGCCGCCTCTTGTAAAGAGTTGTTAAAACTGTTCGATGACTGTCAAGACTAGATTATTTAGTATGTATTGTATACACTGTATTATGCTGTATTGTTTACATCAGGGTTTGTCTGGTCAATTTCCTGTTCTGTCTTCTCTCTCTTTTCGTAGCCCCACGGGCTCACACGTGGAATGGTGCAAACAGCTCATAGCCGCAACGCTGAACAGCCAGGTGTCTGCAGGCATTCCACCCGAGGTTCCCTCACGAGATTTAAAGGCAAGACACAAGGTTCTATATTAACCCACACGTCTTCCGTTTTGCTGATAGTGTGGAAACCCGGCTAGCCTTTATTATGTCAAATTACAAGGATAAAGAGTCTTGGAGTTATGGAGCGATTAAACCAGGTAGCCTACTTCTATTACCGGTGCCAAGACGACATATGGCCAGGACATTTAATCCTGTGTTGATTGAAGTTTCACACAATTTAAATCAAAACAGACCCTCTAATCCTGTCTAAATGGATTATTTATATACAGACAATTTGCTTAATTGCCTGTGGTGTCTGACTTCCAAGCTACTGACTTTATAGAGGAGAGACTGCAGGCAGCAAGACGTCTACATACTTAATAACGTGTTGCTGTAATGAATGCATCTTTTTAACAACAGGTTGGAAGAAGAAAAGATCTCAGGGTAAGGTTGCTGCAGCAGTGGTTTGTGTGCGCGTGCAAGTGTGAATGTAAGTGAGAGTGTGTGTGTTCTATGTGGGCAGGCAAATGTTACTGTGCCACTGCTGCCTCTGCGAAGAAGAAAACTAGATGGCTACTAGTTTGTCCTAGAGAAGCCTAAATGTTTTGTTTCATCACGCCCAATGCTGCTGCTTTAGATGGCTTCGCGTATCATTGTTTGTCCACATTTCCTGACTGTTTACAGCATTCCCCAGGAGACTTCCTGTGAATTCTTTAGTTTCAGAGTGGACAAGCCCAGCGTTGGCATACGCCTGTGTCTCAGCTAGACTTAGAACGTAGATCCTTTTGCTCCCCATAACATCTCCACACCCTATAATCTTTGCTTTGTTTTTGGAAAGGTGGTGTGTAGACTGTTCAGTGTGCAGTGTGTATGTCATGATTGTGTGTCTTAATCAAGCAGTCTGTGTGTTTGCATGTGAATGTAATTATTCCCTTGTCTGTCTGGTTTGTGTCTGCAACCTACAGGTATCCAGGAGGCCCAATCTAAGGGTAAGACTGAGATGTGGGTTAGGAAGACTATAAAGATGTTTTCGGTGACATTTGTCTCTTTTGGGATACTAAAGTGGGGAAAGCTCCTCTCTCCATTCTCCATTTGTGATCTTGATGGAGAAACGTTCTACTGCTGTGCTTTTCTCTCCTCCTTATTTCGTCTTCTGTGTTTGAGTGCCAGTCCAGACATGGCTAATGGTCATTGTGCAGCTCGCCCTGTTGCTCTGCCCGTGGCCGAGTGTGTCTGCATTCTGACACATGTTTGTGTTGCAATGTGATGCACACTACGGCCCTTACAGTTGACAGGTTACTGCTTTGTAAGTGCAGAGAAAGTATACTCAGTAGAGAATGAGGGCATACTTGTGCACTTCTGGTTAGAATTTGAATGCACTTATAGTGCCCTGCCAGAAAGCTTGGTTACACTGAATCAGTATATATCGTCATAGTATTTGTCAGTAGTCGATCTGACGAAGACAGGCAGTTTATCACTGAAGCAACATACTGTAACTTGGCTATCTGGGAGGCGTTCGAGTGCAGATATGCTTTATGGGAAAGCTCAGTCATTTTCCTACTTCTTGTCTCTATGTACAGGATCTGTTCTGTAACTGGACAGTGGACTGTCTGCAGTCAAATTGAGTACATTTCAAAACTGAGCCTTGATGAAACAGTCATTGACCATAATGGTTATCCTCAGTGCCGTCATACTGCCTTACCACTGTCGTAATTGCTTTTGTGCGGTAATCTTGCTGTCTACCTTCTGACAAACACACACACACACACACACACAGCAGACTTCCTCTGTCACGTTGTAGACCCTGCCCATCTCACTTCCTGTGTGTCTGTTTGTCTGTGGGGCTTGACCTTTAGAGCTCAGAAATGTTTCTGCTATAATATTGCATTCTTTTAACCCCTCTCCCTCTTTCTTTCTCTCTTTCTCTCTCTCTCTCCTCCTCTAATCACACTTGAGTAGCAGCACTAGCCCCATGCCTCTATATTTCTCTGTGTTCTCTTAATTCTTCTGTCTTTCCTCCTCTCCCTCTCTCTGCTCTTGCTTTGGGTTCCATCACATGCTGCTGTGCAGGACTCGTGTGAGGGAGGGCAGGGCTCTCAGTATGACAGCGACTCTGAGCTCAACTCCCACTCCATGGCAAGTCTCATGCTTAACGCTCATCTCTCTCTCTCTCTCTCTCTCTCTCTCTCTTCCTTGTTCTGTCTCTTCTCTTACCAGTAGCTTGAGTCTTTTCCTTTAGGGTCGCCGTCCTGCTGCATATCGCCCTGATATGACTGAACTCACTAGTGCTCTTAACTAGCTGAACACGCCTCAGTGAGCTAATCAATGACTAATAATTACAATGTTAAAACAGATACACATGGTGATGAATAGCAACACTGTTATTACCAATATATGAGTAGAATTAGCACTCACTAATAATAATATTGTTGGAAGAGGAGCCGAAACCAAAGATTTTTTTACTGTTTTTAGGTTTAATGAGGTGTAACAGTAAATATTGAATCTCAAATAACTAATTATCTTCAATACAGTTGTTTTACAGCATTAGTCTCAGTAGTTAATAACCACACCTTTTCACCGGCAGTGTAAAGGTAGCCAGTTGTACCAATAGCTGCCGTAGCCTATGTACATTATAGGAGAAGTTCGGTGTGATATTGACCTAAAGTGTATTGAAACATGATACCGAGTGTGAACTTTTGTCTCATAGCTCATCTCGGCTTGTCCCCTGCACTCCGAAATCTGGTGCTAGTTAGCCGGTGCTACCAACAGGTTTTCAATGGGGGTGCCTTGGGCATCGGGCTAGCCATGCAAATAAATCACTGTTTTACACCATTTACGAGGCTCAAAGTAGCTCTACACTTCATTGGTAGACTTCCGAGGGCCCTGACATTTAAAACGAGATATTGAGAACTTTGATAAAGAACTGGTAGTTTATTTACAAGACGATTTATACAGACAGTACTTTCAGGAAGTTTACCGTTCGCCGCCATCTTGAATTTAGTCACGATAAGTCGAGCGACGAGTACGAATGAACAGGTATGATAAGGGATCAGATTCCAAAAATAATTCTTTCGAAATGCATGGATTCCAGTTGCTTCCAGTAGCAGCAACTGGAATCCATGCATTTCCATGGAATTATATATCCTATCCACCCCCATTGAAAACCTGTTGGTAGCATCAGTTAACTAACGCCAGATTTTGGACTGCAGGGGACAAGCCGAGATGAGCTATGAGACAAAAGTTCACACTCGGTATCATGTTTCAACACACTTTAGGTCAATATCACACCGAACTTCTCCTTTCAGTAAACCTCCCTCCCAACTCCTCAAGAGATGTGCTAGTAAGAGATGCTAGCAGCACCCATGGGTTTTAGCCCATTTTTTTATATACAGTCAATGGTTTTAGCTCCATTGCTTGCAAACTCACCTCCCAATCTGAGGTGCTGCAGGTTGCAGGTTGGACCCTGTGCAGGTGCAGGGTTGAACTGCGTGGTCGGTCAAACACAACGCAGTTACTGGAGCAGGAATAGAGTCTGGGGTGTGTGGGGTGCAGAGGCATGATTTAGATTCCCTGCTTGTTGCTGTCTGCACCTTTGCGTCTCTCTGCTGCACTCCACCACTCCTTTGAACTGCTGTTACCATCCAGGTGTCCTATTGCTATGCCCACTCTTCTGACCAGTGTCCAGTGTTGATTTAAGAATGAATAGTAATTTCATTATTTAGGTGTTTGGACACCAACCCGTCGTTCAGATGGACGAGGTCCCACTGGTCCCTGGAGAGACCATCAGAGCCACAGGTCAGTGTTCACCTGACAACTTAAAAGTTATAATTCAGGTGTTTAAAGGACACTTGGGTCCAAAGGGACTTTTGATTAAAACAACAGACCAAAGGGACTTTTGATTTAAAAAAAGAAAAACAGTAAAAACAATGAGGAAATTTATTAAGTTAAAACGTTTGGTTCCTAAGTACTTGTTCTCACAACTGATGCACATGTTGTAATTTTCAAAAGTGAATGGTAGATAAAAAAAAAACATCCTCAACAATTCACAGTGACTCTGTAGAGCACTTTATTCAGTACACTTGAAAGAGCACACTGAAAGAACATAAGACTATTGACTGCCTGCCATAGCTGCATGTATGAAATAAAGAGCCTCTTGTCTGTCCTTCTTTTCAGCGAAGGATGTGATGTACATCTGCCCCTTCAGTGGAGCACTGAATGGCACGCTGACCGTCACAGACTACAAGCTGTACTTTGTCAGTCTGGAGCGGGTAAGGCCGTGTTGTGTGATGACCATGCAGAGTGACTGCTGGACAAATAGAGTGGAATCAGAGGGTCGAAGCGGAGCAATCAAGGAGTAAATCAAGCATCTGTGGTAGAACGTTGCTAGAATGTAGGCAACTGAAGGATCCATTTGATGATTGATGTAATAATGACTTCAAGGGACTGTTTTAGATGGCAAATGTAAACTGTAGATCTGTGCAGTATAATTCTACAGTGACTTGCAAAGAGAAACCTCATGGCATGGTTGTTTTTCAGTTACATTGGCTGTAGCAGAATGATGCTTTTTGAGGCTAGGTTCAGGCAAAAAAGTACACCTTACCTACCTCACCATAACTGTCTATGTACAGTACTTTCCACAACTTCTATCAGGCTACTTTAAACCCTTAGAGACGGGCTACAGCAGGCGTACAATGGAAGCACTCTGTGTGCGGAGCGTAAAAATAGTTTACAAGACTGGTCTATTCTTTTTTTCTTTTTTTTTAATGTGTGCTGCGCTCTCACATCTGGTGTAGCCAGTTCCAGTGATTATAATGGAAGCTAATTGTTGCAGCAGATGCACTGCGAACTGAATGCTAGACCTGCGTGCCAGCTACAAAAGCTCCCTTGATGACAAAGTGCAGCAGAATATCTGTTTTCTGTTCACAACACAGTTCCCCCTCCCCATTTTGTCATGTTGACAAGAGTATAGTCATTTTCTCTTCCTGTTGCTAAATTCACAAGTGTGTTTTTCTTGTCTGGAAAGAGTGTATATAGCTGGCTGTAAATGAATATGTGACAAGCTGTGTTTGCTCTGGTTTCTGTCACACTTCTGTTACATTTCCAAAGAGAGGAACTTTTTATTGGGCTCCAGTGTCATGTAGCAGCACTGTTCATTTTCTTCTTGTGTGTAAATGTGGGGAAATAGATATCTCACTTTAATTGGGAAATGTGATAGAATGTAAACTGTGTGTGTGTGTGTGTGTGTTTCTTTGTCTACTCCAGGAGCCATACTTCCTGATGGATGTGAACCTAGGGGCCATCAGCCGCCTGGAGACCATCAGTGTGCAAAGCAATGGAGAGAACACATGCGGCATGGAAATTGTCTGCAAGGTGTGTGTGCGTGTGCATGGAGGTGCGTGCATGTCTGTAAGAGTATATATTGGAGAGAGACATGAGGAAAATAAGAGAGAGCAAGCCACATGTCTCAACTCTTCCTCGTAGTCGTACCCCAGTGTTTCCCATTGACTTATTTGTGGCGGCCCACCACAATATCAACCACAATATCAACACTGACCACCACACAATGATTTTCCAGGTTGTACTAAATTGTGCTTAAATCTGGTTCATCATAACCATGCTACGCTAATTTGTAGCATGTAGTAAAAAGTGGTTTTAATCCGCACGTCTCCTACTGAATCATCAGTGGTTTTAATCCGCACGTCTCCTGTCTCAGGACATGCGCAGCCCCAGGTTTGCCTTCAAGAAGGAGGAGCAGAGTAATGTGGATGTCATGGAGATGCTGACTAAGCACGCGTTCCCCCTCTCGCACGATCTGGTGAGTCCTGTCGTCTCTCTTGGGATACATCTAATTTGATTGGTCGAAAGAGCTTTTACTCAATTTGCGCTTTCATCTCTCCTCCAGTCCCTTTTCGCCTTTCAGTTTAAGGAGGAGTATCCGATGGATGGGTGGAAGGTGTATGACCCCGTGGCAGAATACAAGAGACAGGTATCGGTGTGGGATTTACTCTGGAGGGTATTACCTGATGCCACTGTTGTTCTTAATAAATCTTTCCAGTCATTATGACCGAAAACACCAATGGACTGACTCAATGGGTTTATATTTGTTTTGTTTATGTTATTTAGCAAATGCTTCTATCCAAAGTTACATACATCATTAGAATATAACAACATTAACAGTAAGCTCCATTACAAACATTAGAAGTATGGTTTATGGTAAAAACAACCAATTAAAAATGCTGTCTTCATAGGCATGGGGAAGACTCAACATGTCCACAAAATGTAATAATGTGCAACACTTTTAGGAAAAGGTTTTTGCTGAAATGAATGAATGGAAATGAATGAGTGAGTTCTCCTCAGGGTCTCCCCAATGAGAGCTGGACCATCAGCAAGCTGAACAGCAACTATGAGGTGTGTGACACGTACCCCGCTCTTCTCGTCATCCCCAACAACATCGACGAGGACGACATCAGGAGAGTGGCCTCCTTTAGAGCCAAGCACCGCATACCGGTCAGTTTGTGTGTGTGTGTGTGTGTGTGAGAGAGAGAGAGAGAGCGAGAGAGAAAGAATGAGAGAAAGTGAGAGTGTTATCGTGTGTGTGTGTCTATTGTGTGTTTTTGTGTATAGACTACTTGTGTACTCCATGCACATATAAGTAAATATGTTTTCTGACGTGTGTGTGTGCTAGGTATGTGTTCATTCAGTAGTTTTTTGTTTTTAATTGGCATGAGACATCTGTAATTTTGGCCTCTCTTCCTCCCCGTCCCATCCCGCTCACACCTGCCTCTGCTCTCTCACAGGTCCTCTCCTGGATCCACCCGGAGACCCAGGCCACCATAGTGCGCTGCAGCCAGCCGCTGGTCGGCCCCTCTGACCGCCGCTGCAAGGAGGACGAGCGCTACCTGCAGACCATCATGGACGCCAACGCCCAGTCGCACAAGCTCACCATCTTCGATGCCCGTCAGAGTAGCGTGGCCGACACCAACAAGGTGCCCAGTGTTCATGGGTTCTCATTTTCACTGATGCCTGTGGACCGATACTATCTCCTTTTCCTCCTTCTTGTTAGTCCCCTCAATAATGTATCCTGTGGTCTAAAGCCTGGCCGACTCTGGACAATTCTCGACAATTCTCTTTCAGTCGCATACAATATGGAGCTCACATTGTACCTGTGTTTGATATGCTCACACTGGACGTTCGTCTGCTCACACTGCAAAAGACATCAGATAAAAAATTCTGACATGCTAGAAATCCAGGCAGATTGGACCAGAGCAAGAACGGTCATTGTGATCAGTCCGGAATTGGGCCGGAATTGGGTTTTTGGATCCGATTGATTCGGGATAAAATCACTTAAAAATCGCAGTGTTTGGCTGAATCTACTGTTTTTTTTACAACCCTTTAATAACGTCTCTCTTTCTGTCTCCCTCTCTCTCTCCCCTCCCTCCCATAGGCTAAGGACGGAGGTTATGAGAGTGAGAACTTCTATCCCAACGTGGAGCTGAACTTTCTGGACATCCCCAACATTCACGTCATGCGCGAGTCCCTCAGGAAGCTGAAGGAGGTGGTCTATCCCACCATCGATGACCAGCACTGGCTCTCCACTATCGACGGCACTCACTGGCTGGAGTACATCAGGGTGAGCCACACACACACACACACATGCAGCAATACATACACAAGACATTTGTCACTAGTCCTTTGTTGTTGTTAATTTGATGTTAGGTGATAATAGTCCGATTCTCTTTATTTCTCCCTTTTTCTCTTGTTCTCTTGTTCTGATTGATGTTCCTCAATTTGAACTCTCACTTTGGACGAAAGTATCTGACTGCCAAGTCAATAAACGTGTAAGTGAAGCAGTGGAGACGAGAATAAAAATGTGTGATCCGTACGTGTCTTTGTCTCACAGCTCCTGCTGGCAGGTGCGGTGCGTATTGCGGATAAGCTGGAGTCGGGGAAGTCGTCGGTGGTGGTGCACTGCAGCGACGGCTGGGACCGCACGGCCCAGCTCACCTCCCTGGCCATGCTGATGCTGGACAGCCACTACCGCACCCTCAGGGGCTTCCAGGTGCTGCTGGAGAAGGAGTGGATCGGCTTCGGACACAAGTTCGCCTCGGTCAGCGTGTGTGTATGTGTGTGTGTGTGTGTGTGTGTGTGTGTGTGTGCGCGTAACAGTAGTCTTAAAGAGGTCTTTTGCATAGCCTGGGGACTAGGTAACCTGACTCTCGCCAGATTAATTTCGTTCCGCCTAGCTCCACTTATCCATCTGGGATCGATCCATTGGAGTGGTGCTTCAGAAGGCTGGGCCTTTTTAAAAATATCCTTGCATAAGATTGGATAAGCCAGTTGTCCGTCATCTATGACGTGCTACTTCAACCACTCACATCGAAGCCAACCCATGACGCTGAGAACAGTCTCACAGTCGCTTCTACGCTACGTCACATCTATGAAACCCCCGCCCTGCGTCCTGATTGGCTCTAACATACAATCTCGTGCTGAAATCACTCTCAACGGAACCGATCCCAGATGGATGTGAGTGGAGCTAGGCGGAACGAAATTCATCTGGTGAGAGTCAGGTTAGGGACTAGGGGTGTCTGGTGTAAAAGCAAAAGCCTTGGCATCTCAGTGTGAGACCGGACAATTGTAATTTGCCAAATTTGGAAAAATGGTTTCTATTTTAAATATATGTTTTGGGAGAAATGTGTGTGTGTGTGTGTGTGTGTGTGAGATGTGTGTGTGTAGATATCCGTGCTTATCTGAGTGTTTCTCTGTTTTCATTGTAGCGTGTGGGTCATGGAGATGAGAACCATGCTAACTCGGAGCGCTCCCCTCTCTTCGTGCAGTTCATTGACTGTGTGTGGCAGATCATGAGACAGGTGTGTACAGCTTGTTTAACCCACTCGGTCCGTACTGAAAGGGACGTTAGGTAAGTTTTCATACTTCCACATTCCAAGCACCGACATTATAATTCCACTTTGTGCCCACTCTGAACGCACATTCCGAGCATTTTCCAAAAACGTTTGCAATATAGCCAGTGTTGTCAACTTAAAAGAACACACCAACATTTTTTTTGTGATTGAAAATGTTATTGGTTTTAAACATCAGTACAAGTTAAGAACACACATTTTAACTAAATAAGCTTATGTTTGCCGTCTACCCCAGAGTTAGGTAAGAAGGTGCATATCTTATCCCTTATCTCCGCTGTGTGTGCAGTAACCCAGTCTGACACTGTTAGCCTAGCTTAGCATAATTCACTAGAAATGGGTTATTTCAGCTAGCCTATAGATAGCCTATAGCTAAAAGGGATCAAGATGAAAATCATCTGTCATATTAATGCACTTCTTATTATGTCAATAGATCATAATTATTGGAGGTAGAGTTATTAAGAGTCTCCAGTGGCTTGTTGCCTCCTCTGTTTAGAGTTCCTCAAACTCATCCTGAAATAGCTTCACAATCAAGTTCTGCTTTTACCTCTTTGACTTTTTTCAGTCAAAATGTTTGTTTCTGCCATTGGTCACAAATGTTTGTCTGTTCACTGTTTAGTTCCCTGCTGCCTTTGAGTTCAATGAACTCTTCCTTATCACCATCCTGGACCACCTCTACAGTTGCCTATTTGGTACATTCTTCTGCAACAGCGAGAAGGAGAGAGTTGAGCAGGTTTGGACCACTACAGTAAATGGGGAGATTTTAACCTGGAACACCAAATTACATTTATATTATCAATACATTACTGTACTTAAATATCCCATTTATTTGCTTTTTCCTCTCATTTTCACTCTTTATGATCTTCTACTTTTTTCCATTGCTCATCCCCCTCTATCTATCTGTCTGTCTGTTTGTCTATCTGTCTGTTTATCTGTCTATTCATCCATCCCTCCATCCATCCCTCTCTCAGGAGGTGCAGAGTAAGACGGTGTCTCTGTGGTCCTACATCAACAGCCAGGCGGAGGACTTCACCAACCCCTTCTACGTGGACTACCAGCACCACGTGCTCTACCCACTGGCCAGCCTCCGGCACCTGGAGCTATGGGTCAGCTACTATGTTCGCTGGAACCCCCGCATGAGGCCACAGGTGTGTGTGTGTGTGTGTGTGTGTGTGTACCACACACTTTTATGGGGATGTTATGTTATAATTACTTTGCTGCCTGTTGTAGAAGAACAAAACTTATAGTACAGCACATACAGAGAATATCAAAACATGAATAGAATGGAATGCAGTGAGATTAAGTGCTTTTTCTCTTTTTTCTCTGTGTGTGTGTGATTGTGTGTGTGTGTGATTGTGTGTGTGTGTGTGTGTGTAGATGCCGGTGCACGAGAACCTGAAGGAGCTGCTGTTCCTGCGTGCGGAACTGCAGAGGAAGGCAGAAGAGCTACAGAGGGAGGTGCTGTCCTCCCACTCGCTCTCCTCCTCCTCAGAGCACAACTCCTCGCCCTCGCACGGGGGCCCCTCACCCCTGCACACCACCGCCTGAGAGACAGCCCAACACACATACACACACACACACACACACACACACACACACACACACACACACACACACACATACACACATACACACACACACACAACGCACACACACAACGCACACAAGCTCATCTAACAGATTCACACACACATACTCATGCGCACTCACACACACACACACAAGCTCTTTTTTTTAAAGTGTTACATGTATGCACACACACACACACACATATGCACTTACCCACACACATACTGGCAAACACAATGTGCACAATCACTCCCTCTTTTGTCACTCTCTCACACGAAACATATGAAATATGCACTCAGAGAGATGGGGGGCGGGGGGTATAGACTTACTGAGCATACAGTACTGTGCCTACCATTAGACACTTTTGCCATCTCAGTTTGAAATGTGAATCAATAGACTCTGTTACTATAAGCTGGTTTTTGGTGTTACATTTTAGATTTTCACATGAATTGAAGAAAGTGCACTCATGTATGTTAGCTTATAATGTATCGATAATATACTTGGGTTTGATAGTTTATATGTAAATATTGAACCAGTCAAATTAATATATTTGTACATCAGCCATAGTAAACAATCTATTGATGAGTTTTAGTGGCACCAGAAGCTAATTTTTACTCTACTGTTGGCCAGTATCTTCAGAGTCAGTGTAGTCCGTCTTGTCTTGTGTCCCCATGCACTTGTGAGTTGTTCCAGGACACGTGTCCCTTCTTTTGTGTTTCTGTCACCTGCCTAAAACATAGACAGTGTTTTGATACTTTGTCAGTATTTTATTGCACCTTATAGGGTCATTTTGTTTCAATCTTAATGCATAGTAAGCCAATGTGAAAATGCCAAATCCCTTTTGTATAATGTAAGCCCTTTCATTTTTGATTACTTCTCAAAGGAAATATGTTAAAATGTTGTTTTCTTTAAGCTTCTTTGGATTTCATTCAGTATTTTATTACTTTGATATTTTTACTACTGGCTGATTGTGACTTTGAGTCATTTCAGACACTTCATCTCCACCTCACCATATCACTGAGACTGCTGAGCATAACTTAAACAAACTAACTGAGGGAAGACTCCACAGTACTTCCTGAATAGACCCAAGTGTACCACAATGAAGATGAATGAGTAAGAAACTGTGTGAAGTTTAAAGCCCCCCAATGCAGTTTTGGTCATTTCTTCGCTGTTTTCTCGCAGGTTTCTCTGCAGAGCTCCCCCTACAGCTTCAGAGTATATATTTTATGACACTCCTCAATCTGTCAGTCTGCAGTTTCCTCCTTCCCTGTTCCTCTGACAACGGTTTACTCGCTTTCTGCTTCTTTTCGCTGACTCTGCCGTGACGAATGTCTGAGAAACTCCATCGCTACCTTGTTCTAGCCGGTGCCTGGCGTGTAATGTGTGTAGTGCAGTAAAGCAATTTGTTACATTGCGAGACCGCAAGACTTTCTGTCTCTGAGGCCGCCGGCCCAAAGTTGCAATGCTGGTTTTGCAGCTTACAAACGCTAGGGGGAAGCGAGACGGCCACCATTCACCCTAGAAAAAGACAACCATTCCAATGACTCCGAAGTTAAGGTATATTAAGCTAAAAACTGCATAGTTCCCCTTAAAGGTGTAAAAGTGCTGAGTCTCAGTGGTTAAATTGACCATGTATGCTTCCCATTCACACACTAGCATGGGTTCTTATAAATGAGACACAAAGAGGGCTTTTACGTTGCCTTCAGAGACTGAAATTGTGACCCACTTTTCCGATCACATGTACACAGAATTTCACAGACTTTTTATTTTTAGCCATGATCATCATGTTTCCTTTTCTTGTGAGCTTTTATAGATGACCCATTGTCTGAACATGTATTTTATGGTATTGCTTTGCATTCCTTGTGTCGTCTTGGCTTTAGTGTGTCATTATGATGGCATAGATTTCTGTTTGGCGTTTATCAACAAGAGACAAAGAAACTTCTGACATTCCAGCAGAAAAAAAGTTAATAAAAACACATGACAAAGGATGACTCCCAGTCAATGTATTTAGTGTTGCAATTAATAACTCCCGAATGTACTGTCAGGCTGGCCTCTGGACATTGATAAAACCTTAGCAATTAATTCCTGTTCCTCAAAATTACACATTCGTTGATGCTAATTGGTGCTAATAGTCTCACAATTACTGAAATGGAGATTGCCTGAGTACAGTGAATGTGTATAGTATAGTGATATAAAGACGCCTGTGTTTGGAAGGTCCAGTTACTGATCAATCAGTATTCCTGGCTATAATTCCACGATGAAGAGAAGAGAACTCTCCAAGCAACTCAAAGAAAAGGTTATTGACAAGCATAAGTGAGGGGATGGGATGGGGAGGGGAAAAAAAATTTCAAGTCACTGAACATCCCCTAGAGTTCAGTGAAATCCATCATTAACAAGGGGGTGAATATTTATGCAATCACTTATTTTGCATTATATATTGCTTAAGTAAAATCTGCTTTCACTTTGATATTAAAGAGGGCCTTTTTGTAAATTATTGTAAAAAAGGTAAAAGGGTAAATTGACCAAGATGCCATTTATAAAAGCAGTAAAAGTGGAAATATCCAAGGGGGGTGAATACGTATTGTAGGCACTGTGTGCACACTCTGTTCCCATATCTCCTACTGTATCGCCTGTTGGGGGGCAAGCCAGAGAAACAATTAAATCTCTAGAATCACTGTTTTTTTTTACATACACCATCGAGATGCACCTGGACAATAAATGTCAAATGTTTTGATTTGTTATATAGTCAATCATTCTGCACCTCCTTCCTATTTTATATAGAATTTGCAATTATTAGTCATATTAGCCTTTCCTAATATTAGTCTGCACCTTCTTCCTATTTTATACAGAATTTGCAATTATTAGTCATATTTTTCATTTTGAATATTTTGAGACGTGGTGTAGCCTTTCCTAATAATACATTTAGGTTTAACAAAGATTGTGTTCTCTTAGTTTTTGTTCAATATAGTGAAAGTATTTCCATTTTCTATGATATAATATAAATTATTTCACAATATATATATATATATATATTCATATAATATTTTCATTTTCAGTCTGCTTTTAACCTTAATAGAAACACAAACTTCTCATTCCAGTGGAGGAGGAAGTGAATAAACCACAAAACACAAGATGACCCTCAGGCAGTTTATTCGGTTTCACCATAATAATCTCTTCCAGTAATGTATTGCCAGTGAGCTACAGTGGAGGGGTTAGTAAAGAACTGCATTGCTAAAAACCTTTACAGCAGAATAAAAACGGAACAATCCTAAAGGTGGAGATTGTCACAAGATTGCACCTTGTACCATCATAAGACTTGTGTGTGTGTGTGTGTGTGAGTGTGAGTAAGGAGTGGCTGATAGTGTGTTTGTGTACACACATGCAAAATTGCATGAGGCTGCTAAGTGTAGGTGCTTGCCTATGAGTGTGTGTGTGTGTATACAAATTGCATTTCCCCAAAGGCAGTCTTCATGCTAGTAAACAAGCACTGGTATTTGGGATGCTGCACTGCTATTCAGACCTAGTCTGCCACAACACAATTGATGTAGATGGCACAAGCATCTCCTGTTTTGAAACAAGCACCCCTCCATATTTCTAACACCAATGTTGCTCCATTTCCACACTCATATATATATATATTCCAACACTGCCACCGGTACACAGTTCTTCAGGTTAAGAGTAGGAGAAAATCATTATTCAAGCCGATTAATGTGCAGCCCTATATTACAGTGTCAGAGTGTGGATGTGTCTGGCGTAGTGGTGTTGGGGGAATAATGGCGTGTCACTGGCAGTGCATAACCCAGGACCAGAACACCTGGCCACCCAACAATCAATCTTCCAACCCTTTGAGGAGTTAAAAAACAAATCAAAAACCAAAGTTATCCAGTAAGAGAACAAACCGTCAATAGCTACCAAGCTAGAAAAAGTCCAAAACATGCATGTCTGTACAGTTCTGTGCACACCATCGTGGATACAATCAGTGAGGTGTTGCGGCCTCTGTCCAGTCATCATCAGGGAGCCCCGGTTCGAAACCACGGAAACTACAACCAACACTGGACACTAGTAACTTAGTCCACCGAACCAATCCTGACTCAGAAATGCAGTTACGTGTCAAAGATACCAAAAGGTACCAAACAACAGCAGAAGTCGTAACAGTCTTGCTTTTTGTTCATCAAGATGTGTTTTTGTACGTCTGGGTTGAAGCTATTCTCATATGATATGATGCAAGAGATGTTTTGTATTAGTCAAGACACTTCAGAACATTTCAAAATTGTCACAGCTTTCTCTAAATAGGTGGTATTTTTGGTAATGTCATAGACCACTGTATCAAGAGCTCTAGTTCAGGATCATCAAACATTTAGAAAGCATCTCCTTAACTTCACTTCGGCAGGAACAGGGAAAAAAAGGCCAAGAGTGGATAAAGGAAGAGGCAAATCTGGTCATTGTCTCTACTTTGGTGTTTGTTGTTTTATTTTATTCTAAACAAGCACCGATATATGCTACATCAGACTGCATAACAAACTACTGATACCAAAAATCATGCAAAGAAGTTGAAGCAGACCTTCAAAATGGCCAACAGTTGCAAGAATTACATTCGGTAAACATTCAGTTTCATGGGCTAGATCTAGCACATTCATAGTAGGCAGCTCTCGTGCTGTTGGCACCCACAAGTACTTCATTCCCCCGGTGTGAGTAGGCTGAGTAAGGCTTTTTTAGGGGAGAGGCGGTGCAGTGCTGTCAAATAACAGCATCGGAGGTCAGCAAAAGGTGCACCTTACTGGCTACGGTCACGTTCCCATGCCCTGAAAGAGTCCTCTGTCCACTCACTAAAGAACTGAAGCGCCTCAGACATCTGAGGGATAACCATTCTGTCACAAGGTGCTCATTTGCCATTTATGGCTACTATTTGCCATGATGCCAACTCAAATGTCAAAGACAACCTAGAGTGGTAGGTAGGTAAACCATTTGACTATATGTCCAATCGAATAACAAACAAGCTTCTTAAGAAAGAAATGAAGGAGCCTGAGAAAATGCTTGAGGTTGATTATATACGATTTTATGTTTCATTTCTGTTTTGGAAATTTTCAGAGTAGAACAGGGGTTTCAGTGCATGGGAGAACAGACCAAGGAGCGATCGAGTGAGCACTGATTACAGGCGAGAGGCTACAGGTGTCCGGCAGAGGCAGACTGGACAGGACGAGGCGTGGCGTGGTAAGGCCTAGAGTCAAGTGAGGCGACAGGCGAGACAAAACCGAAACGGGTGCAGCAGAGTCCCAAGCAGGACAAAAACAGTTGTCCCAAGATGAAAATCAAAAATAAAATAAACCCTTGAATAAAATCGTTCTACGAAACTACCAACACGGATGCTAAGTTCAGTTCTGACAAAGCCGCTCCCATCCCCGAATCAACAAAGAAAGGGGAAGGACAAAGCGTAACACAAACACTTTCGGTCAACACAAACACACACACACACACGGTTATACAAAGTGGGTATATAGGTATACGTAAAAACACAGCGATTCGAGTAAAAACCTGTAGATACACACACCGCAATATACAAGCATAACAATCTCTAACTTCCTAGCTACACAAGCAACCAGCTGCAGCTGAAAACAAAGAGCAGTCTGAATAGGACAGTACGGAATATAATTAAGACTTCAATAATAACTTCTATATGATACCATACACTAACACTGACAACAACTCCTGTCTCTACTTTGTTTATCCAGTTACGTTAACTTCATATGCACAGGAAACTCTAGAACTTCATCACATTCAAGATCGCCTCTCTCCATTTTGGGAGAAATGCTCTATCACTGACATCTGAATAGACCTAATATACAAATAAAACAACATTTTCACCTTTCATTGCAAACAGTTACATCTTCCCACAAGAAGGCCAAACGACCTCCCTTGCACCAGTTTTGAAGTTTTACTTTTCTCCATCCTAAAAGCAAATCATACCAAGCAGCTGTGGGTTCGTATTTAAAGTTTGTCTTCCATTTTTCTCCCATTTTTTTTGTTCAATTATTTCTAAGTCAACTAGAAAAAACTTGTGTCCTCTACAACACAGAAACCTTCAACCACCGCAACAACGCTCTGCAAAAGCAAGGCAAATATATACAGCCCATGTAAAAACCTTACAAAACAAATTAGGGCAGGTTTTACAAAGGGGAGAATGTAATGAAATCATTAATTTTCTTTTTAACAAGCTCAAACACTATAAGTGCACTTCCATCAACAACCAGTCAAAAGTCTTTCTTGAAATGTGTGCTTGTGGAAGTGTCATGCAAAAGTCAGATCCTAACCATTGGCTAAACGAGTAAGCGGTATTCTTTTTCAATGATTATCAAAACTTTTTGGTTCTAATTCAAAGTCCAATTTGCTGGTTGGCCAAGGTGCTGATTTTTGACACATTGTTCAAATAAAAAACAAAACACATAAAACACAAAATACCGTAAAACAATGACAATATAGCCATTAAGAGTTAGCATTACCCTTATCATCTCTTCAAATGAAACTTTAAAATCATCCTTATCTCCATTGTCTTTATGGTGATTTTTCCTACATTAGTTCAATAACATTGTAAACAGGCATAGTTAGTGGTGTTAAAAGTTAAAGGGTAAAATAAATTAAGGTGTATATACATAACGTTTGGGTAGGTGAGACAGGGTCCGGATGGTATTTCTTGGGTGGGGGGTGGGGGGTGCATGTTTGTTTTCATTTGGCGAGAAGTGTGTATCACCATTGAGAGGTGCACGTTGGTTCCCCCCTGTGGTGGAAGCTGGTACTGCAGTTTAGACAGCATTCTCCTCTGCAGGAGGCTCTGCGTTGGGGGGCTGAAGAAGAGTCTGTTGAACTAGACGCACAAAGAGAACCAAGGTTAAATCCCATCACTTCCAAAGGTTCCATAGCAGGGAATAAATAAAGGCCCATGGCTCTACTTGTGGAAGTACATCCAAAATCGCACACAGGTCAATGATACGGTCAAGTACATTTTGTTGTGGCTTTATTTCTCTTGGCAAAACACCATGGCTTCCTGGCCTCAAACATTAGGTATTTAAAAGTCCAAACTCAGCAATGTTTTGTATGTATTTAGCGATCTCCACACAGCTTTGTACTTCTGCAGTATCCCCCACCTTTACAGTTGATAAATAGATATCTGTAGTCATCTTTAGATTTTTTAATAACCAACTATATGCCCTCATTCGTCACACTTGCCTCAACACAAACAGCTGTTGTCCCTTTATTAATCTACCTTTAACCCCAGCCATTCATCCAACCATCTCACTGTTACTAAACACCTCAGGTGCAATATACAACAGAATCATAAACACAGCTTCTTCTATAATCTTTGCTGACAAAAAGTTCTCATTTCAGCTTCGACAAGGCCACATGGTTGAGGTGACAGTGAGTTGTGCTGGCCGAGATAAAGTGGAGTTGTGCTGATTTAAACCAATCTTAAACCAATCCACTTGTGTTGTGAGTTGATCCTTTTACACAATGTGAATCAGCATTTATTTATTTTCGAGGCACACAAGACTTACATGACAGCCATCCGAGGATAACACCAGTCTAAGATTAAGTGAAGTGGCCTTGTGACCGAAATCTCCCTCTATCCTCAGCTATGGCGTCCATGAGCAAAGCCCTTCAAACCCAAGTAATCTACATGGGATAATTGACAGTAAAGGGCAACTCTACATATGAATGTGTGTCACGCAGTATGAGAGAGAGCCAAGGATGAGTTTCCAATCAGCCGTCTCTGATTATCTTTGTATTATCTTTGTTTTAGTTCATCTTTATGTTTTTTGTATTATCTTTGTTTTAGTTCATCTTTATGTTTACCTTGGGGCTCCTGAGCCACAACAGCATCTGGATTTTCTGCCTTCACCATGTCAGTATTCAAGCTCTCTGTAAGATGAGATGAAACAAGAGTAAGACAGGCTAGAGAAAAAACCTCAACCTGCTACATGGCACATACTATCAGCGTCATCCTCTAACATTATCTAGCATTTCATCTACAGCCAATTATCTTTCATTTACCGTAGTACTTCTACTAATTAAAACAATATGCTCTCAAATAGGTACACAACTAAATATCAATGCTTACACTTAATTTAAATCATCACAAACTGTTTTTACATGTTCACCTTTTACATTGCTGTAGAGACAAGTAACAGGAAGATAAAAAAAAGTGTACTAGACATACGCTGTATGGAGAAGCAGAACTTCTTCTTCTGGTAGGATATGTAGCTGGTGACTGCGCCGACCAGGGCCATGGCCACAGCACTGACGATGCCTGCGATCGTGCCCGTCTCTGCCATGGTGCCATCTGGGGACCCGAAGGGTTTGGTCACAAAAGAGACAAGGTGACATTCAACTGGAGCTGATATTTCATGTCTTTACGGTACAGTCTATGGTATAGACTCTATAATGGCTAATTTACATTACATTTATTTGGCTGATGCTCTTATCCAGCAACTTACATTATGTCAATTATACTACAAGGGTCATTGTCCCCGAAGCAACTCAGGGTTAGTACCTTGCTCAAGGGCTACTGCATGCTAGCCCAGCTCCTTAATCACTACGCTACTACCGCCCACTTAAACAAGACAAATTGTATCTCAGACGAGCTTTGAACCCTCAACCTGCTGATTGCAGCTCACTTGACTCACCAAGTGAGCTACTGTGCAGCTACTTAACATACATACTGCATACTGAAGTTGATTTTGCTAAACTGGTATACGTAAGGGATAATGCCCGACGAGGCGTCCATTATGAACCGTGAACCGTCCGACGCGAAGCGGAGTCCGCAAAGTCCATTTATTTCTGATAATGGACGCATCGAAGGGTATTATCCCGTTTATACCATGGTCACTTACGAAATAAATAAATATGAAATCAATTATTAATACTAAATGAGTTTTAGAGCTAAAATCGTTAGTTTTTTCAGCTTGTTTACAGTTGATTCCATTGTTGCGAAGCCTGCCTCCAGGCTCAACCGTCGTCCTACTATCGCTGTTATAGTTACAGTACCATTCATAAGCATTGATATGGAACGGCGATTAAACTTTTTTTTACCAGATCTACTTCATAGGTGTAGTATATCACTTTTTAAACGACACCCTTTTCAATCTAGACCATGGTATAAATGTTTTTAATACATGTTGGTGTCAATTCTATTTCACTGACTTTAACTCCACGCCAAACACTCAAGGTCCTACATCAAATACAGTTCCAGTCTAACAAGACCTTATCTGGTAAGTGTTTCTTATTGCTATCTGTGGCATGTGGTGGAGTGGAGATTTTACCGTAGTCATCGTTATCAAGGTCAGTAGTTCCAGCTCCACCCCCGTGACCTCCTGTCAGACACATAAGGAGTCATGGGTAAGGCACAGAAGTGTTTTACTTATTTTAAGCAAAGATGAGTGTTTTATTATTGCATTGCTGCACACCAAAACCTAACCTTTGACACCTTTGCACACTGCTGCTTATATTTGTCAAAGTATATGTTAATTACTTTTTGTAAAAACTGACCGACTATTTTGAATATGATACTTTCACTGGCATTTAATATTGCCATTAATATCACATCACATATCACATATAAATGGCATTTAATATTGCCATTAATATCACATGGTTATCAATTCAGGGAAACGATCTGGGCTTCGAGCTAATAGACAGTAATGCCATTCATCAGGACTGTCAGTCCTGGAGAACCTTTTATAAAGAGATAGCTTTGTTTATTTCATGCCTTAATTAATCATATCCAATTAGAGTAAGGGCAAGTAAAACCAAGGCAGAATGCTATATTGGCAAGTGAAATCAAGGCAGTAAGGGCAAATATTGCACTCTGCCTTGGTTTCACTCTACTTTTCTATACAAACTGCAAACTAAAAATGTAAATTTATTTAAGAAATGTACTGTACTGTAGCTATATGAAATTTTAACAGATTGAAGTGCAGATACTGCTCTTAGCCTTTGTAGGGCAGCATACGTTGCACATTCCACATTATGACAATAATTGTTTTGTTTTTTGTTTTTTATCTTAGTTAACCTGAATAACCTGATGGGGAGTAATGGTACAACATAAGTACAAAAACTAATATAGAGGAATTATTATCATTACCTTTGCCACTGCCTTTCTCAGGTTTGTAGTCACCAAGGTCAGTAAGGTCATCGTCAGTGAACGAGCCACCTACACAAGTAGAGAAAATGGTTAAAGGTTCTGTTTGAAAATGCTGTTGGTTCTGTCCAAAGTTAAGTAAGACCTGACCACCACAGAAACAGAAAACAAAGATAGGGTCCCCGGGAAAGAGCAAACCAGAGTTGGAGGAGGAAAAAATAGATTTATCAATCGACAAGACCAAGTGGGTCACAAGGTCATAATGATAAAGGCTAGTTTTTGAAGGTATTCAGAAAAAACTACAATACCCATGCATGACTACTGGTTAGTCATTCCTGTGTTCAGACATAGATACAGCCATGTGTACGTTACAGATAATTGATTAGTTCTGTGAGCTTGCTGCGTTTTCAGAGACTGTCTGAGAAACCCTAACCCCGAACATGACTTCCCAGTAGGCTTTGTTAAAGATGACCAAGGCAGTATGGGGTGAAAAGTTACAGACTTTTAGGGGAGACAGGAAACAGAACACAGGACACAGATAGAAGAGAGACATTCTCCAGGAGTGGGTTAACTACGGCAGTTTCACCCAGACAGGCACGTGCCGGCCGGGGGTTCTTACCACCGGTGCCTCCTCTGTTATTGGGCTGGCCGTCGCCCCTGCCCTCTCCGTCATACCCTTTGTCTGACGGGGACACGAAACGCTCTCAGGGTTCAAACTCTCAGGGTTCCCATATCATAGTTTTAGTCATATCAAATTCAAATACTTTCATGCTGTTTTTGTGCTTTTCAGCTGTATTTCTATCAATATAATATAAGCGTGTTATTTTAACATTAAACAATCACAATTGGACCCCAATACGTTTAAGGATTTGTCAAGAATAAATGACCTATTGAGTAAAATGTTGCTTAATACAGTCCTTGTTGCCCACTAATACATATTCATAATTTGTTCATGGTTAACATGTTTCTTAAACTAAAGCGTTACCCAATTCTGTTATACATTTCAAATATAAGTTATATTTTGAATGACTATTAAATGACAATGACTATAGAATAACATAACACAAATGCAAGCCACCTATTATAATGTTTGTAATTTTATGGAAAAGTAGACAAAATGAAGGCACTTTCCAGCAAATGTCTGGAAACTCTTCAATAAGACCATGCTCATTATAGTTATTTTCCAGTACAGTCAAGGTGGAAGGCCTTGGTGTTTGCATCAGATAGGAGAGCTTAAATTCTCAACTAAAATTCAATTCAAATGTCAAACGTCACTAGCTCACTAAGAGAAACCACATATAGAGAGAGTATACATAATAGAGTATAGCAGTTATGGGTTTCAAACATCTTTACACTCTGAACCAAAAATATATTGACTTTTTTCCCATTACCAATAACAACACTATCCCCACCACCCATTTCGACCCTCACACTGTTGGCCCAGCTATCTGACTTGGAGCCAGAAATGTAACTGAACATAAATAGCATTGATTTTAACGCATGCCTGCTTTGATCAATAGCTGCGGTGGAAATGGACTGTAAATTCACAGATTGTTCCGAACATCCATACAGTGAAACAAAGAGACACATTTAACCGCGCGGTCGTGATAAGGCCCTCATACAGAAACATACTGCTGTCATTTCAATCAATACATCATGT
Organism: Alosa pseudoharengus; assembly: GCF_046254945.1. NCBI lineage: Eukaryota > Metazoa > Chordata > Actinopteri > Clupeiformes > Clupeidae > Alosa > Alosa pseudoharengus. The sequence goes on from NW_027468640.1 coordinate 32,842,088, forward strand.
CAGCAGCATTTTTATATTTACATTCAATGCAACACAATGCAGTTTTGGTACCTTAAAAGGATGCCTTCAAACTCATTTTGATGCCACACTGACGATAAGAACAATTGAGTCTCTTACATTGCACCTGGTATGTAACATTGTTGTCACCCAATGCGTTGGAAATTGACAACAAGAGGAGTTACCACATCTTGTTACTTGTTACTAGTTTATATAGGCCAATTGAGCGGACATAAAAATGATATCAGTGAGGTAACAAAATGCATTTATAATGACTTTGTTGTTATTATATATTTTCAGTGTTTACACTACATTAAAAGTATTTTTATACACAATAACACTTTTGGGACTGGATTCCTGTACATGAATTAAGTCCTAGTCCTTGAAGAGAAATTCCAAAAACGTTTCACTTTGGACTAAGATTAATCCGTGTACAGGAGACAGGCCCTTAATGTACAGCAGCATAGTATGTCACATAAAAATGCTGTGTAAGAAATGACTCACCTCCTTTCCCTCCCTTGCCCTTTCCTCCGATGTCATTGTTGGGGTCCAGAGCATCGCCCAGATCGAAGTCATCAGGCCCTGTGAGTCACCCCAGCCCAACCCAACAGTAGCTGTCAGTCGACTTCAACCACTAACTCGATCACACAAGCATTCACACTGTGGCAATGGGAAGAGGTCTCATAGGTGAACATAGGTTAGCCATTATTTAATATGGTGCTGCCGAGAGGGTATGGTGACCGGGGGAAACAGTGGCACCTCCCCTGGTAGAGGACACAGTGAGTCATGCTGAGGGACTGAGGGACTGCTGTGTTGTGACTCAGACACATATTGTTATCACCCACACACGGACTGACAGACAAAGAATGAGATAACAGTATATAAGTGATGCACATGTGCTCCTCTTTCCATCAAAATGGTTTCATGTGGAAAACAGTTTTCTGTAATCCATATGTACTAGAGCCCGACCGATAAATCGTGTGCCGATTGTATCGACCGATATTAGCTATTTGCCGATCTATCGCTATCGGCATTAATAACAGCCAATAATTATTTTTTAAATTAAGTAAAGGACAGCCAAAAAGTGATCCTTCATCTAAATTCCCCAGTATTGTCTTTCCAGCTTAGTAAACAGTAACAGTAAAATAATGTTAGCATTGGTTGAGTGTGAGAGGCGTTTGTCCGTCTTTTTGACAAGTACTCCACAGCAAACAATGCTTGTAAGTAGCAATTATACAAGTTCTCTACAGCAAATGAGGCTTATAAGTAGCGATCCATGATAAAAAAAAACAACACGTTCTCTGCGGTCGCACATAAGGGGCTTACAGATAGGAGGCAGCATGCACTACACTCGCTGCTAGTTTGCACTGGATTGAGTGAATGGGACAAAGATTTGTGCTGTGCAAAATAGCTATGATTTACAGCGCGCCATGGTCAAAGTTAAACATGGTCGAATTTCGGGGGTGGGTGGTGACCTGATTTTGGTAAATTTGTCCTCAATTTTGTCCTCTTTTTTTTTCTTTTAAATCCTCAAATACCGAAGTTGGTATTGGTCTTTGAAATACCATATCGGTCGGGCTCTAATATGTACAAAACTTTGATAGTGCACATACAAAAAAACTGTGCAATTAAGTACTGCTACTGCTACACATATACATTTAAACTTAAATGAACATGCATATATACACACATGCATAGTTTTCCCCTATTTGACTGGGAATGAAAGAGACAGCAATGGAACTGACGTAACAGAGACGTGATGGCACATGGGACACAGACGGCGTGAGTCGATCGGTCGAGGGAACGTAAAGCGACTACCAACCAGGCTTGGAAACGCGGGGCGGGCTGGTGGTTCGGGTCACCCTGGGAGTGGTGCGAGGCAGCAGGCCGGGCCGGACTGTGGCCCCAAAGAAGTCGGAGCCGGTCTCCTCTGTTAGCGAGCGGGTGAGCGAGCGCGGTACTTGGTTAGTAGAGTTAGAGAGCAACAACGGGTACTGACCAAGCGGCTGACTGTCCCACTCTAAAGGACTCTAAGGCATGCTCGTCTCTTTCTGCACTAACAGACTTAATAAGGTGAAAACCTTACAATTGATTATTCTAGTCAGGTGTTTTTATCACATTGACAACATAGAGGCATCTAAATTATGCAGGTCCAGATCAGCAAGGACTAGAAATGACAGCTCTGATCATTTTCTGACATAAAATGTCCACATTTTCTATTACCTTTCTATTACCAAGTCCAGTCTGCCATTCCATGAATATGATATACGAGTGAAAAATATCTCATTTTGTTTCACAAACATCAAGCAATAACTTGTATCCTGAAAGAGGCGAGAACTGAGATTCATAACTATTTATCAATCATCTGCGTTGACCTGTGCAAAAACAGATGTGTGTTTAGGAAACAGAACGAAGGCCTTAATGGCATTTTCAACAGGAAATCACATTACTTCCTGTCTTGTTAGTGCTTGGCAGGAAAGAGAGAAAATTCTCCACAATCAATATCTATTGGCAGGAGTAGTTATCTCCAAGCCCTCAAGGAGTGACTTTTTGTGTATCAGCAACATGATAGTATCTAATCAGCAGCCACATGGGCGAATCCACACCGCTGCTTTCAATGGCAGGTTTCCTTTAAGTCAAGTACTCTCACCATCACACCCACTAAGGGAGAGAAAACAATGCCCAGGGCTCATGTTTCACTGGGGCTTTTGAGTTTTTTTTCCTTCTTCTAAGGGCATACTTGTCATGCTTCATGTACTGTAACCCACAAGTTCCGCAAGACGCGTGGTCAGTAAAGAGGAGATATGGGCATGAAGTTTCATTTCGAGTAACATAGGAAATCCGGTGCTAAATGTTAGTCTGTTAGAGGTTAACACACAGGGGCAAAGACTGATAGTGAGTGGCGTCTGATTCCCCCCAGGCCCATGTGGAGCCTGTGCAGACCACATGTTCTTGCTGCCTACCTGGTTTGGGCTTGGGCTTGACTGCTGCTTTGGTCGGGGCAGGAGCAGGCGGCGCTGGTTTTTTCGTGGGAGTGCCAAAATCCATGGCATCAGAGAGGTCCAGTTCTGTGAAATTGACCAATAATTCTTGATATACTATTTGTTTGTTTTTTCTTTTTATGTTTAAAGCATAGCAATCTGCCAGTGCTGCTTTGTAACCTTCTTCATAGAACTATCGCAGAAGCAGATGTTAATGTATGTCAAAAAAAGACAATTAACAAAGTAATTAGACACGGTAGCGTATAGCACATTATATACATGTCATTAGCACCTAGCTGTTTTAAAGTTAGCATGTTTCACAGCACAAATAGCGCCCCATTAGGTAGGAGGAAAATAAATAAATTACGATTCCTTACCGTCTCCTCCTGCTGGTACACTTGGGGGCTTCACTGTGGCTGTGGAGATAGTTAAAACATGGTTACATTGCTTTAACCTTCATTACAGAAGGTTTTAGTTTGTTCCAGTTTGTTTTACAGTTACATTTGGTTTGTTTTAGCTTACAATGTTGAAACGCTATTAATGGCAACATAATGTAGTGGATTAGCCATTTTGACATACTGTAATGTCAAAAACGCCTATCATCTGTGTTGCTCAGATATCCTCTGAAGTAACCATGATAACCAGATAGAGTCTCTTGTAATACCACTTCGTACCTCTATGGCGCTGTATTGAATACAATTGTGAATGTAACAGAATTCTACTCATAGCCCCTTTATGTAGGTACGGTTCTACAGTAGATTCAGTAACAGGAATAGAAAGAGTAGGTACTTTGGCATGTCTCAGTGGAAGAACGTGTCTAAGTTAGCGAACCCACTGGGGTTCTTCTCAGAACACAAAACAGGGTTTTAGTGGTGAGGCTGCAACAGAGCACATGGCTACATGCTTTATTGCTGTTTTAAACCCCACTTAACTCCCCAGAGAACTAGTGGATATCTTTGTGTGCGATCGGGTTCTGTGTTTCTGTGAGTGTTCTGGCGCATAATGGCTGCCGTGCATCACCCAGGTGGGTGCTACACATTGGTGGTGGTTCCATGTGAACCGCTTTCCATGTGAAGCACTTTGAGTGTTGAGAAAAGCGCTATATTAATGTAATTTGTTGTTGTTGTTGTTTCACCTTGTACTACTAAAACAACTCAGCAGTCTAGTTGTGGTATTGGTACGTACGAATATCCCAGGGCCCTCTGTGTTAAAACGCATTTACCAACAGTTAAAATCAATAGAATCACCAAAGTACACAGATGCATCAATCTCATTTTATTTCTGTATTTGAAAATATCTGTCATTTGGCAGCTGTATCGAGTGGATCTACAGCCTAATGCATCTTCCACATGCGGTTAGGTCAATGGTCCAGTGCTTTGTCTACAGTGTCCAGTGGTGGCTATGAGGTCATGGAGTCTTACGTGCTGCTGGCTCATCATCATCATCTCCCAGTGCGTCGGCCAGATCAAAGCCATCCTCACATCGCACTGCAACAAAGACGTAGAAGAAAAACACCAAAGTCAGACAAAAATCCCTAAAAGCAGGCCTGAAGATATCGAGCAAATGTCAACCAGTTATGTGTTTGAATACCCGCATGTAACGTTTACCCTAAAGTGCCACACACCGGCTGAACAAATGGGAGTGAGAAAGTGGGGAACACACAAAGGCGTCTGCAGATGGGGACTATACCCAGATTCCTGAGGCTTTTGGAATGTATCAAATTCCACTTTGACTAGATATTGGTGGGGGCCAAGAAAACGACACCCGGCAGGCCAGTGGACCACATTCTTTCTGTCTATAGACAGAGGATCTATTGTGTTCATACGACCCACACAAAAGAGCCCCCCATCAACCGTTTTTACCTCATATGTTCCACTATGGCGATAGATCAGAGAGAGAGGATTGCATGGGACCAGCAACAGATTTAAAAACAAAACACAAAGTAAAACAGATCATCAAACATCAGCCAAGATAAGAGCTCTGCTGTAGGTGATTGTATCGAGTCATTAGCTGTAAAAGGTTATCTTCTGCAAGCCTCAATTTCTTTGTACTGCCATGCATTATCAGTTATTGATCTTAATTAGGTCTCATTTGACCAATATCACCACATTAATCACTATGTTTTAGCTGATACGACTGGTGGTAAAAGTCAGCAAATAAAACAATAGACGAACTGTATGTGAGTTTACTTATAAATTACTTATAAACAGACAGAAATATGTGTTAATGTGTCTGTTGCTTTGTGCCTTTAAAGCAGTTGACACATGTGTTTAGTACTGTTCGTCCACAGCAGTTTGCTGTGACTATTTATAGTATGGGGTCGTGGCCAGCACATCGCACTTGTGTATGAAGCTCTGGGTTAGAGCCAGATTAGCCTTATTCTAACCTCTGCCAGGAAACACACACACACACACACTCCATGTCTTTCTCCATTTCTCTCCTTTCACCCTTTCTGTCTCCTTTCCCAAACTCTTTGCTAATCTCCACCAATGCTCAGTCTCTGACTCTCACTCTGAATCATTTGAGACCCTATCCATGAACTATGTAGGCTAGATGCTGACCAGGCCAGGATTAGAAACAGTTAAAAACACTCGCACCCTGCCGTACAGGCCAGGAACTGCCTCAGCAAGACTTGATTTCTGTGGTCACATGGCGGCACCTAATCTACGCGACCCACTGCTCTATCACGGCAAGTCCCTATTCAGGGATTTGACCGTTCTCCGCGATATCAGTTCTGCCGTTTGGCGGCTTAATGTGCCGAGACATATTGAATTGGCCAGTGGGACATATTCTAAATGGTGCTCAGCGGCCACCCCGTCTCCTGCACTCACAGACTGGGCTCAGGGATTATTGGAAATGCTATGCAGAAAAGACACGATAAGACTGGGTCAGACAGGCTCACAGTCAGGAACACAGCCAGCATATTCCTTTCATGCTCACAGATGAGCAGGCGTTTTAGCGCTCAGTGGGCAGTCATCTTGAAAATAAATAAATAAATAAATAAATTAAAAAATAAATAAATAACTGTGACACCAGGCCACACAGATGCCCTGTGGCAGGATGATGAGGTAATGAATAATCAATTGTGGGCTTGTTCAGGTGTCTCTGGCACACGGCACACATCTTGGGTTGATCTAATTACATCGATAATAGAGGGTGTGGCAGGGGGAGAAAGAGAGAGAGAAAGGAGACGCTCATTCAGGAGGAGGAGCAGGAGAAGAAGAAGGGGGGCATGTGTGTGTGTGTGTGTGTGTGTGTGTGTGTGTGTGTGCGCGAGGTTGGGGGGGGGGGGGGGGCTGGTGCAGTCGGAGCCTGCCAGACACACACAGCTGAGTCTTAGCGTCGCTACCCCGGCACTCTATTCATCCGAACAAGAGAGCTTCTTTCGGGACAGGAGGTGACGGCGGGGTGGAGGGTGGGAGAAAGCGGGTGGGCGGAAGAGCGGGCTACGTCTCACCCACCTCAATGTTGGCAAATCTAGCACGCTGAGTCTGGGCGAGGAACAATGCTTTCAATTAAAGCAGGGATCACCTGCGCTGAATACCAAAAACCTGGCAGGCAGGCAGGCAGGCTAGCCTGCTGTTCGGTTAAACCCAGACATGAACGGGTGTGGGAGGGGAGGACTGATCCTCTCACCATTCCCTCTTTATGCCTCCCAGTCCACCACCCTAACGTTTTCATCTCCATCTCTAACCATGGGAGAGCGATTCTGCTTCATTGCTCTGGCGCGTCACTCAGTCATGGCCTCTCCCGTGGGTTCCGCAGTCTGGGAGAGAGAGAGAGAGAAAGAGAGAGAGAGAGCAAGCGCCGGTACCTGCCCTCTGTCTCCCTGGCTTTGCCGTGCGCATGCGTGGGGATGGGAGCGCTCCCCTATGTATTACCTGTACAGCGGGGTGAGAAATACTCTACTGTGTCATTGTTACAATGAGACGCCGCTGCCAAAATGTCTGCTGTTCCTCCAGAAGCCGGCTTGGGTACCTTGCCATTGATTTTTGGCTCTCTCCACATGGCTCCATAATTCATGGTCTTTGTAGTTTTTTTTTTTTTTGGGGGGGGGGGCATGGCCTCTTTTAATGGTGACTGGTATGAAATGATTCCTCATGGTCTGTTATCAGAAAATAATTATTTGAATCAGTACCAGTAACAGTCGTTTTACCAAACCCAACTTTCACTTCCCTTTCACAATTCATTCTCTAATCTCTACACTTCTTACACAAAGGCACTGCTTTTGGTGTGTTCAAGGCACAAATGAAACAAGGTTATACCATGTCAAATGCGCCAACAAATCTAAGAGTTAATGTAGAAGAGATACCGGATACAAAAGGCCGTGCCACATTTGTCCTCTCCTCTTTCAGATAGCCTAGTTGACTGGTCAGTGGCCGCCTCCTTTAGGGACCGTTGTCTTTACTTACTTACCTTTCGCAGGCTAGACATAGTGAGACACACCAGCAGGTAATATGGCACACAAAAAAAAACTATTTTATGTTACCTACAAGAGAAAAATAGAGGCCTTTATATCAACTGTAAAAAAAACTGTTGGCTTGGGAACCATAAGCTAACCTTCCCCTTCGGTCACTGCAAAATGTTTCTGGACAATATGTTCCACAGCTGTGTCACTGCAACTCGTAGACTATGAATGATATGGTAATTATATTGTCCGCCGCTTCTCATTCGCAAAGTACCGTTATTCAGTATCCAGATTTCAAGTAGGCTACGGTCCTATTCATTGCTTAGCAGCAGCCGAAAAATCTGATGAACTCTGCATGGCTGTGAGAGACCTCAACAAAGAGGGGCGAAGCGCTTACCTTTCAGTGTGAGCAGAGACAACAGTGCGAACACAGCCCATGCCGAAAATCTCCTCATAGTCTCGAAGTCCGTTAGATGTCCACCACGTTGCAAAATGTAACTAAAATGTAGTCTGGACAACTACTAGTAGATTAAAAACGAGTCTCAACCAGGCCCAGCTGTTAGATGAGACGTATTAGCCGTGTACTTTGATCCGAGTCCACCCTAGGTAGTGCGACAGTCTGAAACAGTTAGCACTAGCTGCAATAAAGTCTGCAGTGCGAATGAGCAAGCGGAGTCTACCGAGAGCAGACGAAAGGGGCAACGTGGAGAATCACGTTACACCAGCGTTTGGGCGGTTCCTCCGCAAACGTTACTCCACCACCAGTGTTCACTGACGAGAAATATGAAATCAACCCTCCTTAAATCGTTTGCTTGGTTGTGTTACTTTCCTGTTCTCCGATTAGTTGTGTTTGTGTAGCTTTTGTTTATTCAACTCACATTAGCTAACGTTAATTATTTGCTGGCTAACACACGTGCCTACCGGTGACGGCAACTATCATATTCAGCAAAAAAGCTGCTGTGTTGTGATAGCAGACAAGCGTTGCCAAGTGATCCTCTGTCAATCAATCAATCAGCTAAATTCTGTCTATCAAGATTATTTTAGCAACCACTCTTGTCATCTCACAATGCCAGAAGCAGTGGCACATAAAATTGACCCTAATGAATTATGCATATTACAGTCTGGTCTGTAATAGATATATCTCAACATGATTAAGATTGGTGATACCAGCACTGAACAACATTCACATGCACTGAGAGTTTAAAGTAAAAAAAAATGTTTGGTCAAAAATGACCAATAATTACCAGTTGTGTTTCTTATGTTTACAGAAAATTCCCTCTAAATTACTGATAATCGCAAAAGCATCTGCACACAAGATGTCAACTCTTATCCTTCAACCTTCATTGTAGTTCTAAGCATGTGTTATAGTCAGTAAAATATGTAAAATCCCTTTAAAACAGCTAAACACCTCACTGTCATATAGGCCTAGTTTACAACTCAAGCATAGAAGTAGGCTACAAATAATTTCAACATGTAAACTGGGAATGTGAAAGGAAAGGATCCTCTTGCACAAGCCATATGTGTTTGTGAAGTAAAAAGTTGTCTTGCTAAGAGAGGTCAGTCAAAGTGAAATAGTCAGATTGACTGAATGGGGCTTAGACAGGGGATTGATTGGCCCAATTCAATATCAGGGTGGCCATACAGTTTGTTTTTCTTCTGTCAAATAATTTAAAGGCAGTCCTTGATCCTGAAGAAAGATATTTCCAAGATGGTTCATAATTTGAACTCAACATTCAAATGCACCTCTGAAATCAGTGCTACTGAGGAAATGGTGTTAACTTGGCTAATACGTATTATTATTATTATTATTATATACACTTGCTATACACAGCTCAATCCAAGCCATTGTGATTCCCATTTACAGAGGCAGGGGCTGTGTACAAACAGGATCTATTGGAGTCAACATACAGCAAGAGGACCACGAGGAGAAACGCAACCTCATGAAGGTTTTTTATTTATTTAGCCAATCAAATTCCTTCCCTCCTTTCAGTGCTACTAAAGTAGTACTTTTTATTTGGCTCAAATAATGTATTGCTCTTTGCTATGTGGTAATGCCGACTCAGATCTTTCTTATTTATTTCTGACATATAAGTGTTCCTATCCAACATTCCCCCACCCACCACTTCCTCTGTTATTACATCACAACAAAAAACAACATAAACAAATGCAACATCACCACATTGCCTCCACCATTTCTGGAAAAACAGTGCCACCACTTCAGAGGTTATTGAGGGTCTCAAAAAAGATGCATAAAATACCACCCCAGCTCCCTCGTGCAAAAAGAAAAGGCGTGAAAGAAAATCAACCAACCCCTTATTAGAGGGAGAGCAGCTTCACAGAAGAGAACTTCTGACGGCAAATTTGAGGAAAAGTTGGTAAACCACCCTTCTTACCTAATTTGAGGGTGCTGATTCTGAATACGTTGTTTACCAAGCTCAATTCTGAGTTCTAAGCTGCATAATCAGCATTTTAACATAAAATAGCGATTTTCTTTGCTTATTTTTCCCTAAATTAGGTTGATTTCAAAAGTAATCACTAAAACCAAATAAAAGTGTTCTCTAAATACATGTTTGAGCATTAAAGAAGCCATACTATAGTTTATTAACATATTTTTTTTATTATTTTTGTCAAAAAATAGTCATCATTGAAGGCCTAACCACTGAACGCACGGTCCGCCACTGCATTCCATAAAAGATGGGGGCAGTATACCTCCAGAAAGTGAGTTGGTCTACCCTAGAGTAACAACCAAGAAACGTGTATTGCCCGCATACCGCCTCCCATGGCCGAAACTGGTATTATGACACCTGTCGGGCTGTGGCTAGTAATTTAGCATGCTAATTCAGGTTGATATCTCTGCAGCACTATACCTTGTAATTTTTTTAAAGACATCATCACCCTTATTTATTATCATTCTTTTGATGTGTTTAGCTCATTTTTTGGATATTCTTACCTCAATTCTTACACATGGCACCTTTAAATAGCCAAAGTAAGCAAGATCAAGGTCAGTGTTCAAATTACTGCATGCAAATCACTTGCCGAAAGAGCTATGCCGAAGAGCATAGGCCATCTGATGTAGGCTATCCTAGGCCATCCCGTGTTTATGGGATTTCTTTGACAGTTGCAAAGGGAAAAAAGTGAAGATAGTCTTCTTTGCTCCCAGTGTAATTTAATAAGTACGTTTCAACCACTCAGGTCTTAATCAGATAGGCCTACACCATTATCTGTTGCAATATCTGTGTGCATTCCTACATTAGGTCTATTTTTTTGATAGTTAACATAATTTGCTACCACATAACAAATACCAGATAACAATACGAAAGATTCTTACAAACTTTCCTGCATACTTCTTAAATGTGCTGCAGTCAGATGGGTGTCCTAAAGACGTAACTAGATCTTGAGCATCTATTACCAGTGTTGAATGAGCAGTTTTTGCAGTGATCACTACTGGACATTCCACATTGCTAGACAGCACTTGAGTGAGGATACTTATTTCCACTTCACAAATAACCATCATTATCTGTAATAGCTACAGTGCAGGGACATTAATCAGTTCATAGCTGAGGATTTGTCCTAGGTCCACTTCCCTTTCAGCATCATATGCAGTAATAATGCGCTGGAGAATGTTTCTTTTTGTTGCACTATAAAGGATATCTTGTCTAAATTTTTTGCAAATAATGCAATCTCAAACATGCACTCTTCCATTTTTCTGCATGGCTGGAATTTGAATGATAGAAAAGACCACCAGTGAGATGTTTTAACTAGGCAAGCAGTCGCCTAGTTAAGTTACAGTGTAAATCCTCTGTAAAGACTGACAACTGTTCATAATAGTTAGTGACAAAGTACTTTCTACAGAAAAATGAGCAGTCACCTACTATTCTATCAATTCATTTTCAAGGAATCTATTTTGTTTCTAAACGTCATACTGAATTTTAGCTATTATTTGAATTTATATTTTAATTTTAGCTTATTTTCATTTGCTACTTGAGGGTCATTGGGGAAATTCCTGTCCTATCGTACAACATATCTGATACATAAAGAGTTTATTAATGCCTTATTTTTTGCAAGTCCTATGATATCTGATGGCAAAACCAAAAAGTATGTGAATTATGCTAATTAGCAAGCTTAAAACTCAAAATTGAGCTTGGTAAACAAAATATTTGAATTCAGCACCCTCAAATTGTGTGAAATAGCCCCTTTACTGACTTTTCCTAAAATTTGCCAGCAGGACTTTTTCTGAACGTTTGTTAGCTTACTGCTCTCCCTCTATATACAATGTGCAGCATTTGGAAACCACACTGCACAGTAAAAGAGAAAAACCTGCCCGAGGTCTGAGAGGCACTCTCTTGGCTGCTCAGTGGATTATGACGCGTGTGGCAGTGGTGCCCAATGCCCTAAGCTCTTTCAGTTTATTTTTTATTTTTATTTTTTAAGATCTAAATCTGAGCCTTGCGGGATGAAAAGCTGAAAATATTCTTCTATACAGCTGGAATGGTTGAAGTAGATATATGCACTAAATCTGAACTCTCAGAAAGCCAGGCACTTATGGTACAAATTAAAACCATCACATTAACATAAGGCAATCAGGTTTATGACATAGGTTACACATTCATTTGTCTGCAGTATAACGGTGCAAATTGTCAATATAGAAACATTCATACGTATGACAAACACACTCAATGTTGTATCTTCTCTATTACTTGTCCATTACAACATATGAACTCCTGAAATGGATGTAGATTCCCATCCCTGCATTGCATATTTTACTGGAGGGGCAGTTTAGTCAGATTCAGATTTTTTTAGAAAACACATTCAGCAGGCACGTGTTGATTGTGTGCTGGGACATGTCACCATCCTGGAAATATTTCAGCTGTGGATGGCTCTAAAGCATTGTTCTCACTACATTCCAGTTTAATGAACAGTACGAGACCAGTTGCAGAAGATTTATATTTAAACATTTCATGTAGAATGACCAGTGAGCCTTACTCAGCATTGACCACCGCATACCTCCATAGATTTGTCCAAGGCGGGAACAACTAACATGAAAAACTGAGACTTGTTTATGAAAATACCTTCATGAACTAAGCCTTGAGAGATTCACTACCTGTAAAATTTGGATCCATGGGAACTGTAGATAGTAATACTTCCTGCCACAACAACAGAACACAGACTTTTACATGAAGTACACTAATCACAGTAATCAACATGTTCAGTTAGTGGATTACATTTAAAGTGCAGCAAAAAACTCAGTCCAATACTCCAGGTTAATGCACCTCCTGCCTCAACGAGTCATCCTCTGCCAATGCACACGTCTCGACAGACCCCTCACGCAAATCACGGCACACCTTCTCGATGTACTCCTGCACGGTCCCATCCTCTGGTTGTTCAGCACCAGTTTCCATCTTCCTCTCGGCTCTATTTGCTCCATCTGCAGAAGTGAGAGGCCCAGCTGTTCCAACCCCACATCCCAGCACGGGGCCTTGGCCATGGGCAGATTGGTCTGAGGTGTCTCCTGCCCCCGATGCCTCTGTCAACTCCACGGTCTCATAGCGAAACATCTGCAGCCGCATGTAGCCGTCTGGATGCTCTATGTATCTGAGTAGGGGAAATCCAGCGTTAGTGATATAGTCTCACGCAGCCAGGTGAGTATTAAGCCTGACGCAAGCCTGTGAATGACTCCTATGTTTGTGTGTGGCTATTTGTTTTGAATCTATGTTCTTCCTTGTCAAAAAAGAAAGGCAGTATTAAAGGCACACAAAAAAACGAATTCCTCTTGTTCATGGCGCCCCACCGGTCATGTCTATCCCCCACTAGTGCGGCCCGCCCCACACTTTGAGAAACACTGCCTTAGGGGAATATCTGATGATTAGGCTACACTGCCCTTCTTAGCAACTGGTAGGTAAGCTTAACAGTCAATCAAAGCAACCCTTTTACTGATAGCTCAGATTAGGGCTGAAACGATTCATCGAGTTACTCGAATAACTCGATTACAAAAATTACTCGAGGCAAAAACCCTGCCTCGAAGCCTCGTTAAATTACTATGACGCGCACTGTACGCGCAGGGATCTGATTGTTCCACACGGACCGTTGTTCAAGAAGCACACCACTAGCGCGTGAATCGTGATACATTCTGAATTTAGCTGGCGCGATGGCGGAGTCAAGATGGCAGAGAATGTCTAAAGTTTTCAAGTAAAGTTTTGGGATCATAACATACTCAAAAAGCATCTGAACCGAAAACATCCACTCCATGTTTCACCAAGCGTCAATAAAGTAGGCTATCTATCAATCTATCTAGCCTATCTATCTATCTACGTCGCCTATAATATAGCCTACATTGATGTTGGCTGATTTTAATCACATACTGTATTTGTAGCGATGTCGTGATATAATGTTTAGCTTTGATGTTTTTAAGTAGTAAACTTATTCACGTTCAATTGCAAGACAGTATGCCTAAAAAAGAACCCCTTCTTATACCGTATGCACCCTCATCTTCCCTCACGCACCTAATGGTAGGCTATTTTTTAGTAGCCTAATGGTAAAATTATTTGTTAGTAGCCTAATGGTAAATGCTGCAGGTGTAGAAATCTACATAAAACAGATATTTACTTTAATGTCAGGTCTAGATTACAGCATGAAACTTGTTGTGCATATTAATACATTAAATTGCTTTCCCTCTTCTCCCTCCCAGCACTTCACAACATAGTATGGACAGCTTTGTTCGCCCAGCTAAGTCATGCACAAGAGGCTGCAATTTTACAGAGCGCATTTTGAACATTATTTAATTGTTGGCACTGACACTTATAAACACTAAATGGGTAAATTGCAATAAATGGGCTTAGTTTTGGAGCCAAATGTTGGAGTTAGAATAGGCCTAAATACCTCTGTGCCAATTGCTTGATCATTTTACAGCCATGTCATTTTCGTTATGCATTATTTGTTTTGGTTGTTTAAAAATGCAAAAAAAAAAAGATCCGATTAATCGCTTAATCGATCGATAAAGTGCTAGATTAATCGATTACAAAAAGAATCGATAGCTGCAGCCCTAGCTCAGATGCCGATTCAACATGTTTCCTCTAGGGAGTGATTAGCCTGGAAACCAGACTCGCAGGGAAAAGAAATCGAGCGGAAGTACGTAGGCAGGCCGAGGCCAGGCTAGGAAGTGATACCGCTAGTGAAATATTTGTTGCTCCATATGCTCCATGAAATGACACCAACAGAAACACAAAAGAGAGCAACAGATTTGAAACAAAAGAGTTTCAAAACACATTAGTGCTGGGGGCGCTGTGGCGCAGCAGGCTATAGTGCCCGTACCATATACGGGTCCAAGTGGCCACGGGGACCCAGGTTCGAATCCGACCTGTGGTCATTTCCCGATCCCACCCCATCTCGCTCTCCCACTTGCTTCCCGTCACTCTCCACTGTCCTGTCCAAATAAAGGCAAAAAAGCCCAAAAAATATACTAAAAAAAAACAAAAAAAAACCGGTCTTAAAGGTTGTATCAGCGATTTCAGTCCCAAAAAAGGCCCAAATATAAATGATCACATTCATCTAATCTTTCCTAACGATCCGCTAGCTGTCTGCCCCATAAGCAGGCCGTCAAAAAACCTCTGCGTCTCTGAAGGCCTCCTAGGCTCCGAGATCTGTGCACAAAAACAATTGCTGCCAACAAGGGTTGGCAACCCACTCAAAAGCAAAATAAAGTGTTTCAACCAATAACCGACGATGCGCGTTTAGGAGAGTTTTAATTGCACGGGAGGGAGGGGGAGGGTTTGAACATCAACAGAAGTGATGTATCCCCGCTAATTAAACCTTTAATTTATTTTTGTTCAGGAAATGTTGTTAACCTTGTGTTGTTTTTGCTTTGATACCTTTGTTTCTGTAAAATCTTACACTTTTGAATGGACTCTTCTGCTAAAGCTTAACCTAGTCTGTAATTTTTCAGAGCCTAACCTAGTTCTTAAAGTTATTTTCATTTGTATACTTCTGTTCTCATAAATGGTGTGTAAATCATGTGTTGAATGACGATAGAAATGTTCTTAACCCAGTTTTAATGTCCTTGGTTCTTAACTCATTGAATGGCAAGCTGTTTTCGGAAGCTTTGTCCTAGAGTGCCAGCAATCTAGACCATTATTGATGATTTTTGTACAGCCACAGCATATTCTGTGTTATAGCTATGAACACATACAATGGCTCGTTTAAAAGGTGAGACTTTAAGCTGTCAGTGGGTGCAAACCGTGTATTTCTACACACCTCTGTTCCTGAGAAATCCCAAGCTAAACAGTGGCTAGTTTTCATCAAAATCGCTGTTTTTTTCTAGAAATGGAGATATAACGTCTTTCATGAAATATTAAGTGATCAGCGAGACCTGGCAAGACTGGCACCTAGTGATAGACCCACGAAAATGGCCTGGTTTTGAGATGAAGTGCATGCGTCACTGATTCGAGCGGCAACCGAGTTATGATAAAATGTCCAGATAAAATGTCCAGATTGTGCGTTTTCATGAGTTTTCGATCGTCATATATTTCATTTCCATTCATCACAGAGTTCCCAAAATCACATATAATGTGTGTTAGAGTGTCTAGTTTCGTAATTTAAAAAAAGAGCTAAAAACGCAATATTACGTTTTTGGCACGCAACACATGGGAAGGAAAAACGTAATATTACGTTTTTGGCACTCAATGAGTTCATTGTATTGACAAAGGCATGTGTGTGTGCATGTGTAAGCGCTTTCAGACATACGTGTAAGACCGGAGGTTCTGCCGATGTTAAACGGTGGGGCCGTATATCTGAACGACATAACTGGTCATATGGAAGTCCGAATTCACCCGGTGTTTATACTACCCCCGACCTAGTATTTCCTCCGGACATTATGTAAATGTGCTGTGTCTGAACGAGGCGTAGAACATGCGGTTAAAATTCACACCTAGTGAGAGGGCGTGTTGGTGACGTTTCTTTCGTGCGTCCATGTGGTTAAATCTGACTTAAATGCCAGTGTTATGATGGAGTGGCATAGTGCTGTCCAGAAAATCTCCGACATGGAAAGATGCAGACATTTTGATAAAACACATGAAGGGAATGGCACGTTGTAGCCTACAACTGCATGGCAAGGCCAAACGAATTCAAAAGACTGAATCATCATAAGCAGAAGGTGCTGAAAAGGCAGTAGCCTACAGCGACGTCGTTGACGACAATAACAGGAGTATTTAATAAATTGTTAGCCAACACGGTTTTCTGTTCATTGATAGCCTTAGGCAGAATTAGACTACAGAAAAGAATACAGGATTTTTTTCTCTCCCGGCAGTAAAGACAGTAGATTCGTGTTTAAAATTAAATGAAAACTAAAGGTAGGCTATAGGCTAATTATGCATATGACCATCCAGAGGAGGCTGGTGATCTGTCAAGAATGATGAAGATCGTAAGATACAGATGGTTTTATTGTTGCTGTCATTATTACCACAAACACGAATTGACAACGAAACCATGGCGATCGTGGGTTATATCTTGCCTGTTTATTAGGCCATGCACAGCCCTGTCAGAACTCCGTGTAGCATGCATACTGGCAGTTTTCATAAACCATCACCAACTAGTTCGCACTTTGGATATATCGTTGGATTGTGAAAAGCCCAATTTCGAATAACTACAGTACAACAGATGAGGTAGGATGCATCTTTTGCAATTAGAATTTCGTGTTGGTGAGACCTGTTGCCTATCAGTAGACATGTCATCTCGAGTTCCACGACAGCTTAGCTAGTGCCACCGAAATATGACACTGAAATCCTCTCACTATTGGAGTCGCTCAGATAGAAACAGCTGTAACGTGGTTAGGACACTTTTGCTGTGGAGTGGAGACGCCATAAGTTAGGTGTGGTTTTGACGATCAGAAAAGCAATATACTGAAATAGTTTAATGATGTAAAGTCAAGTGCTGGTCTGGTGTGTGTGCACGCAGTTTTTATTGATGAGTCGGAGGCCTACTCATACACCGCGTTGAAATGGCGTAGCTGTCTAAATTCAAATCATATCATGCTAGGGGAGAAATCGTGGGACATCCATTATTTTGTTATTCATCACCCATGGTCAAAAATATGTTCCCGCGCCTGCATTACGTTGAAAACAGATAAATGTGTTTACTCGAAGCACACATACAAATACTGTATGTGCGCACTTACGTGACTATCCTACTTCAAGTATTAGCCTACGCACAATAGATTTCTCTTCTTTAGCCTATAATACATAGGCTACACTTTGTAAACAAAAAGCAGCTGTGACAGGCAGCGGCCGCATATATTCTGCGTCATATATCTCGCATCTTGTGAACTCTAAGCCCCCACCCCTCACTCGACAACCACACGGAGATTCTGTAATGTGCGTGTATGTCGTTCACACATACGTCCGTATAAGGTCAGTATTAGGTCCGCAGGTTAGCATCATATCTGAATCATCCGAAGAGTAGGACCTCCGTTTGACAAACCTCCGCATGTACTCCGGAGGTTATATCTGAAAGCGCTTAGTGTGTACGATGTAAGGTATAAATGTGTGTGTGAGAAACAACTGATTGTCTCTTTGGTGCACAGACATTGTCTCTGTATCCTGAATTGCCTGATGCATATGATACCTCTCTGCACAGAGATTAATACACTACTAAAGAGAAAGACAACTTTATCTCAGACTCTCAGTATTTACAGATCTTTAAGCTAAATTTCTTCCACAATGTCTGAGGACCTCTCTGGACAGTGTGAAAAGGGGGGAAAAGTTCACTATTGGTGGTCTGGCCTGGTCTGGTCCTTGACTTCTGTGTCTGTAAACACAGTTGCTGTGATGTGAAGCATAGTTCTGTTCACACATGAGGCAAGCATGATTTATGAGCCAGGCCATAAAGCTGACAGAAGTAAATGAGGAGTTTGACTCTTTACTGTGTCTACAATGAGAACAGATTACAGATCTCATTTTTAAAAAATCATCACGCCTGTGGCTGAGGATATACTGCTCGTAAAGTATCATGGACATTCTTCAAATGCCTTTGAAGTGCTTTTTAGTCTTGCATTACATGATACAGTGTATGACATGGCACATGTTTTTGCACCAGTTGATGGTGAATGCATATCAGGAGCTTTGATGGCTCCATTTAATTATGAAGGATTTGTGCCTTTAAAAACCTTTTGATGTTTTTATTTTCTCCTTCCTGTGCATGAGGCAATATCAAAAGAATTTCAGAGACAGTAATCAATAAGGTTTTTTGTTTCGTAAAGATGAAGGAAAATTCAATTTCTCAAATGTATCTTCCCCCTCCAGACATAAAATGATTTCTGGTTCTGAACTCACTTGTATCTTGTGACGTAATTCTATATAATCAACTTTGTCTCTAAACTTCTGCTTAAAACAACTATGGGTCATTCCATGTCAAATCACTCAGTGGCTGGCAGGTCACCCTCTCCCAAAAAATCTGAAAAAAATCACAGGTGTTTGTAGACCAAACCTATGCATAAATCTTAAATAGTATATCTGTACCACATGTGGTACTCTTTTAATACAATGGAAGTCAATGGAAGAGTAAGAGAGTCACTTGTTTGCTGCACATATCCAATCTAAACACACAGTTTATGGTTCATATGGTTCAAGTAAAAAGGGGTTTCTAAAATTCCGTACATTGTCAGATGCAGAAAAATCAATACTAAAGATTTATCATCTTTTTACAAATGCCTCTTGGATCCACGAGTCCTCAAACCTTGTTATGGAAACACACATGGTCATCTTCATCAAGTGAAATACCTTGATGAACTGAATTTTAGAAACCCATTGTTTGATTGTTTGTTAAAGCACTGATCTCCATCTTGATGCTCTTTGTCTATGTATCACAGAGGACTGCATCCCAAGCATATGACGATGAATATAGACTTTGCCTAACCAGCTGGCTAAAAATTATTAAAGTGCTCACATAGGCACTGATAGGTTGAAGCTGGTGTAGAAAACTCATTACAAAGATGGTAATTATGCTAAATCCTCTTGCTGCATGTATGATGACCAGTCAGTCTTATGTGTGTATAATTTACTTGATCAGTTTATTTTCTCTAAATAAGATTTATGTATGAGTAGTATGTTGTTCATGTTGCAATAATTATTTGGACCAATTCAACTATGCAACTATCCATAAACTGTGTGTTTAGATTGGATATGTGCAGCAAACAAGTGACTCTCTTACTCTTCCATTGACTTCCATTGTATTAAAAGAGCACCACATGTGGTGCAAAGTGGTACTGCAGATCCAGTACAAATTCAGTGGATTTATAGACAATATTTAAAAAAAATCTTATCTCAATGAAGAAACTCAGCAACAAGCCCAAATTTTGGGCAGATGATCCTCACATACAGAATGATATATGGTAAAATTAAAAAAAATCCTGTTAACTGTCCACGTGGTGAAATGAGAAGATGAAAACAGGCTTTTTGAAAATCAAGCCCAATTTAAAAAAAAAATGCTCTGAAAATATGAAAATGATAACAACCAAAGTTAATGCATGGACAGGACCTTATAATAGATATATGTGTAGGAAAAAAATCTGATGAATTTGTGTCACATACTTTTGGAATGAGAAGCCCTCAAAGGTGATGATGTCTTTTCACATTATGAATTTATAGCCATATTCAGAGCTTTGCAGAGGGGAAAGTATACAAGATACGTCTGATCCGATTGGATTTTTTAATTCAACAGGAAAATGTACTTCTATTCACATAGTTTCACTAATGTGTGTGAAATACCAAAAGAGCCAATAATGCTGGAAGTTGAACAAAAAGGATTGTTCACCACAATGCTTAAAAAGACTTGAAGTTTCAAAGGGCTGTAGTTTTGCAACGATTAGTTATACAGATATACTATTTAAGATCTATGCATGGATTTGGTCTACAAACACCTGTGATTTTTTCAGATTTTTTCGGAGAGGGTCACCTGCCAAATTGCGCTGAAATTGGGTGATTTCACACGGAATGACCCCTATATATCATGGTTTCTTAGAAAAGTTCAAGCACTAGTGACAGTCTAGCACTGCACAGAGGAGATTTCAGACCAACCTGACTCTGGGGTGTCCTGAAGGCCACTTGAACTGGTGTTTTTTGCGTAGGTGGACAGTTAGGTTGTTGCCTCTGGAGAAGGACTGCTCACACACATGGCACATGTAACGGGGTGCTGAATCTCCCAGCTGAAGACACACCAAAAAGCCAACACGTGTGTCCGTTACCATCACGTCAGTCTAAGTTTGTCATATTTATTGTATTGACTTCAGCATTTTGTAGTGTGGTAAACAGGATTATAATAAAGATATCTTCTATAGTATGATTTGTCTATTTAGAGCATTTCAGTGTTTTTGAGTATTCATTTGTGCCGTGTCAAATTTCTGTTGGATGGAATTTTTACCTTTACTTACAACACCCACTATATCTGTTATGTGTTATGTGTATACATTATGTGTTCATGTTGTAAGATGTTACAAAATGGCCTGATGCAGTGAAATTGTCTGTCCATAGTATACTTTTCCTAATACAAGTTGTGAAAGTGGTTTTGATGTCAAATGAAACACCAGTTTGTGCATAAAAATGACTGAAAGTTGCATTTTGCCAAGCGCACACCCTGATTGTGAAATTACCCGCATCTGAAGGAATCTGCTTGCACAATTCCACTAGTAGGCTACTTGCCTGTGTGTGACTAGCAGAGTATAACCTACACTTGCATTCTGCACTGGCCTAATATTTTAACTTATAGGCAAAGTTAAAAACTATCTTCACCGTGGTCTCATAGTCAATGGCAAAACAGTTCTGCACAGTTATTTACTTTCACTATTGACTGACAAGAGGTTACAAACGAAAACGTAGCAAAACTGAAAAAACATTCATTCCAATAATGTTCGAATGACTGAATAAAAATCCTAAGGATATTTACACTTCAGAAAAGTTATTTGGGGCTGGTTGCTAAGGGCTGCTTACATCTCGTGTCAGTGAGTCTTCAGCTGTGCTTTATATGTGCCTTTCGCTATAGACCAGGTTTTTCTTGGTCAGTGGTGTAATGATTTTTAGACTGTGTAAGATAGCATTTTTTGAGCAAAATAATCTGAGATGGTGCAGCAACAACCTTCTGAAACCCAGCAACCTGATTTGATACAGAATGACAACGAGTGCATCCCCTAAGTTTCTAGTGGGTGTAAATCTGTCTGAATGTGCAGTTTTGTCTGTTTCTCACCTCATGTACCCTTTTGTAATGACTTTTGAAGATCTGCATGGAATGTGTGGTGTAATCACAGTTATCATGGTCACAATGGTAGGCAGGCTCACGGTTGTGCTTGTCAAAGTGTCTGAGCAAGTCAAACTCTCTTTTACAGCTAGAAGCAAACATACAGACAAGACAAAGCAAAAAACTTGTACACACATCTGTCAATCAGTCATGGCAAAATATATTTAAATGTTTTTAGTGATGTATTAGTACACTTGGACTCACCTGTACTCACAGAGCTCACAACGATGTGGCTTTTCAGTGCTGTGTCGGAATTTCATGTGATTTTTGACAGCAGATGGGGACGGACAAGTCATGTCACACAGTGAACATTTGTAGGGATTAACTAGAAGTCAAAAACAAAACACAAAGAATCTTAGCCAAACCTAGCCTAGAAATCTAGATGCACCCTAGCTGCCAGGGCTAGTCTAGCTCTCCGTTGGCTTGTGAGCTCGAAAAATTTAACTTCTATTTTGGCTTGAATTCCCTGCTACTTGAAAACAAATAAGATGGATGTTGCTGTTGGCGAACAGTGTGACACGAGTTAAGCTTTTGTTAAGTTGGCAAAAGTTTGAACTAGCCAACTAGCTCCGCTGGTGGGAAAGACAACCGATTATCCTGCCCCTCGGACTGAGCACTGCGATTCCGGTGAGTGTCCAGACCCTACATTTTGATGTGGGTCTGGCTCGTCAGGCTAAGCCAAACCACTGACTAGGTCCAAACTTGTTTGTACTTGAAAGCAATATTATTACTAAACAGCTAGCCTTTCCAGGCATTCCATTAACAACACCACGTTACATTTATATAGAGCTTTCCTCAACCTCACTAACCACCACCATTAAGTATGTCAGACTAAAATGAAAGCTCTAAATTGAGCTAAACCGAACAAAGCAGCAATAACTGAGTGCTTGGTAAAACAGAAACAGATCAGTAAAACCATTAAGATGGTGATGGACAAGCCACAGCGAACGTTTGTGTGTGTGTGTGTGTGTTGATTTGTCAAATCAAATAAGGCTGTTGCTGCACTGTCTCAGATTTGTTCAAACCTATCAACCTATCCAGTGGATACCAAGGCCTGTAAAATATTTCTGTTCAAATCCTGTCTTCATATTTTTTTGAGCCCTTGAATAGTCTTACAGTCTAAAAACACATTATTTGGGAAGCAATGTTTGGGCATTAATATTGTTTTTAAGTATTTATAGCCATCCCAAACTAGGAAGACTTAGTACATGTAGTTCTCAGCATGAGGACTATAAGGATTTGTGAGGGGAAAAAAGTGCAAAGTGTGACTGTACCCATTTGGTATCAATCATATTCTTTTTTTAAAATACACTATTAATGTTGTGCCAATAATTGAGCTCTCCACATACAATGAGCAAGATGATATTAAGGATAAACCAAGGGAAGGTTTCAAGTTTGTCATTTTCAAAGGACTAACATGGTATGTGGGATAGCTAACAGACACATGGAAATGAAAAAGCTAAAGTATACAATGCAATTAACTAATTGTATTTATCTATGAATGAAACATGGTACAACATTTCACTTTGTACACTAAATGATTACACAATACACATTAAAGCCATTCCCACATATTTTCATGTTGCTACTACCGCATGGTCACCAGCGAAAATATTATTTAAATTAATAATAATTGAATAATTATTAATAATTATTTAAATTATTTAGTGGGATGTCCAGTCCACATTGGGAGTGTTCTCATTATCAAACGTCGTGCGGATGGCGCAACCAGGCGTTCCTATGGTTCTTAATCAGTCATGGGTGCGTTTTGGGCGTAATATAATTTAAATCAATGAGAATGACGTCTGTCATTCCCTTTAACAGCAAGCAGCATGACTTCAAACAGCGCATTGGTATCTTGATAGTCAGAGGCACATTTGAAAAAATCTGCTTGCACGTGAGACCATATGGAACAGTTATTCCACTAAACCATGCTTTACTGAAACGTAGCAGAGTATAGCCTACACGCATATGCACTTGCCTATTATTTGATACTTATTTGATAAATAAACTCATTGGCAAAGTGAAACTAATTTCACAGTCAACGACAAAACAGTTATACACAGTTAATTACTTTTACTATTGACTGACAATGGGTTACCATTGAAAACATAGCCTGGAAAAAGCAACACTTACCCCAATAATGTTCGAATTACTGAATAAAAAAACGTTTATCCTGCAGAGGAGTTGCTTACATCTCGCATCTTGCCTTATTTGCCTTTCCCCTAATCACTTTTATCCATCATACCCAATTGCAAATGATGGTGAATAACTGTGAGATGTATTTCGTAATATCTTTATTCTAATTATGTTCCCCATTGTAATTGTGTAATATGTTTTGCATGGATGTGCGCGTTCGTGGATGAGAGAAGCGGTGCGGTGTGAGGGTTGGACGATATGGCTAAAAAATAATACCCCGATATTTTTAGTCTATTTCACGATATGCAATATATATTTCGAGGACTTGAATTCTCACTTTCACCCTGTGATGTTTGAAATCATGCCAGTATGATGCAGTAGGCTAGGATAAATCATACCAGTCCAATCCCTGTAAATTATATCCGCATTAAAACATTCTTGGTTATTCACAAGTGGTTTCTATTTTAAATTTGCATGTAAAAGCAGGGGTGAAAGTAGTTTTGAATTCTTGCCAGTAGCCTACTATGAAAGTTTTTCAAATGGAAAAGTGAGCATGCAAAAATTTCAACACACCTAAATAGGGTACATCAATTTATTTATTTTAGCCTATTTGCTGAGAATTCATGATGGCCTGTTATTTGGCTTTTATCATTCTCTCTTCTTCTTTCCCTGCCTTCTTTGAAAGGCCTGTCTGCCTATCCACTCTTCAGGATAAACTGTTAACTCACTCCTCTTTTTGCATGGCTTCATGGCTTTAGTTAACTTTCCAAATAAATTGAGTTTGTTTCAGTCTGTCACTGATATGTCTCCATATGAATGATGATAGCTTACATCAGATAGAAGGTGGTACGGTGTGGTGCGTGCTTCCTTGATTAGTCGTTCGGTTGTTGGTTGACAAAAAAGACACGGTTGCGTTTTCGTTTTGAGACAGTCAGATGTAAGGCCCCAGCAGTGGCGCGACTGGCTGGGGCACCTGCACCGTACGCCGGTGACCCGGGTTCGATTCCCGCCCCGTGGTCCTTTCCGGATCCCACCCTGACTCTCTCTCCCACTCACTTCCTGTCAATCTCCACTATCCTATCTAATTAAAGGCATAAAAAGCCCAAAAAATATACTTAAAAAAAAATAAAAAAAGAGACAGTCAGATGCACTCATAGACAGTAGCCTAATCTGCCTAAATGCGCAGATCTCATAAATTTAATTTAAAAATCAATCTGGAGGGAAGCATAGACGAACATTTAGCATGAGAAAAGCATGTGTGCACAAGCTGCAAGACATCCTATTCTCTAGTGTAACAAACAAAACAATTAAAAATACTTTTGGGACCATCATTGCAAATTCTATACAAGTGTGGAAGAAAGCAGAACGTTGGATGGGCGGCCCTTTTAAATTTTGTTAGAACACACCACTATGGCATAACCTGAAGTTATTATGCGGTAACAAACCATTTAATCAACCATCTTGGTCATCTCTTGGAGTGAATACATTAGGGGATATATATGACACTCAGGGTCTTTGTTCTATACAAGACTTAAGGACACGCTTTTCTCTTCCTGCGTCCTCTTATTTTGTTTACTTTCAGCTAAGATCAGCCTTTAAAACTTATGGAGTTCCCTGGAATTCTCCTCTCCCCTCACATCCCATGTTACAATGGATCGCACCACTACTGGGCAGATCTTCTGTCTCCTTAATATATAATGCACTTATTCAACACAGTGCCAAGGCTTTACCAATTGAATCCATATGGAACAGGGAGTTGGGGAGTTTAAATATAAACCTAGATTGGGAGAGAATATGGTGCAACTTAAGTATGACTTCTAAGAACCTAGCTCACCAACTAATTCACTTCAAAACCTTACACAGAGCCTACATCACACCTTATAAGAGATTCCAGATGAAATTACAAGATACTAACAACTGTCATATATGTAACACTACTTCACCAGGAACATTTTTACACATGTTTTGGGATTGTCCAGTTATCTCTAAGTTCTGGTTGCATGTAAATTCAGTTTTAGCAGACATACTTTTTATTGTTTAATTTTTTATGTTCCTAATCCTGGTTTCTGTCTCCTTAATGACAACTCTGATATAAATCTCAAGCAAATTCAGTTCAAAATGGTATTTGCTGGGTTTACCTCTGCAAAGAAAACAATTTTGAAAAACTGGTTTATTCCAGATATGTGTATGAAATCATTCTGGATCCATAGCCTTGCCTACATTGTCAACCTTGAATATACGACTGCACGACTCAATAAGGCGAGACCAGCGACTGTACAAGCTTGGAACTCTTTCTCATCTAGGATAATCTCATGGACCAGGGACAACAGCTAGGCAATCATTATTGTGAACTTTACCTGCCGAATTATACCTATTGTGAACTCTACCTGCATGTTTTTGTTGCTTTATGTATTGTCTTACCAATGTGATGTCACATATGATTTTGGATATGTCTATAACACCCCCCCCCCCCCCCTCCATTTGAAAAACAATAAAAATGTTGATCACAAAAAAAGAAAAGCATGTGTGGAGAGTGAGATGTGTGCATTTGCACTGTCGTTTTGAAACAGTCAGACGTGCACATAGACAGACAGTAGTCCATCTGCCTAATGCACGGATATCGTTGTAAGTTTAATTTGAAAATCCCTTGCTATTTCGTTTTGTTTTTCGTTTCGTGTAACTAAATCAGAACTTCTTTCGTCTATTAACCTAGCTCAATGTTGAACAACACTAGCCTATGCTACCCATAGATAGAAATGCTACGGCCGCTGTTGAACTGAAAGTTTACTTCTCGTCTACAACCAGATGTCACACCCTCATCTGAATACATGGATTTCTATGCAACGTCACGAAAACATGCATGCGCAACCAAGAGGCAGAAAGCACCATAGAACAGCATAGAGCAATGCAAAAAAGCAAAAGAATAAAATTATTTTTTGTGCTGAAAACTGCACCAATTCAAAATCACGATGGTTAGAGAATGTTAAATATGTTCAATATCCCTAACGGAATGCATGTCTTCGCCAAAAATGACAAAATACGATGTTATAGGCCTATTAATAATGCAAATGAACAGCAAACTTTGAAATATAGTGTGAAATGAGATGTTATTATCATTGAGACAACAGAGGTATACAAAAAAATCCGATTGTAGCTTACAGCAGCCGACTATTTAGGTTAAGTTTATAACGTTGTGGACGGCCACCAAGCATCTTCTGCCCCACGGCTGCGCGCGCATCTAGTTTGGTTGGTAAACGGGAAACCCGTGTATAGATTGTTCAAGATTGGTTGGTGACAAGGGAGGGAAAGTGAAAACCAGCGCCCCAAGTGGTTGCGTTCCTATCGAAGAGCAGCTCCAATGTTAAAGGGACCATATGTAAGAAATGTATTTCAATTAATCATAAAATGGCCCTGATATGTTACTAGACATTAAGAAATCATGTTCATTTCAAATACTTATATCACTGACAACAGTAGTCCGGCCAGGATATTGTCATTTAAAATGTGAAGTTGCAGCCCTCAACTGATGTTGATGTTGTCATGTTGTGTTTTGGCCTGATGCGCCACCCTCCACCTATCTACTAATCATGAAGTCAGTAGTGTTTCGGCATCCGGGTTGCCAGCTCTGCCAGTCAGGGGGGAGGGGGAGGGGATACACCGCTCTACATTAATTTGAAAGTGATTGCAGTACCAGTTTTGGCCACAATCTTACATATGGTTTCTTTAAGTCCCATAGACCTATTTTTGAAAAAATATTGTGAAGCCAAATCAGCGATGTTATCCACCAAAAATATTTTTCAGTGTCTATACAGTAATAATCTTCTAACTGTGAAAATGTCAGGCCCTATTTTGCCTTATTTTAAAAAATCGAAATTGCTCCTTTTGTTTCATAAACGAACTACAAAAGAAGTCACGTGACTTTACCCTTCGACGTTACTCACGCATGGTTTGTTTATTAGCCTGGTTAGCATTGACACTTAACACTTACTGCCAGCTCTTCATGTGAGTAGAAGCACAACACCAGTTATCCAGACATATAGGTTATCACCACGCGGTTTACATCACGTTCCGTTATTACAAAAAATAATGTTAAGACAGTTAAGCAAATTGCCGTATTGATCAGTTAGAGATTAAGCGCCCAAACCTGTGACGTCACATGCAACTGTAGTTCGTTATCACCATGTTACGACAAAAACTCAAAACAATTCAACTGATCCAAAAAATAAGGTATGACCACTTGAAGCAATAGAGGTGACCCCAGTGCCTAACATATATGGAAGGCATTAAATTAAGATCCCAATGTGCACCGAGATATATTTTTTCTAAAAAAAAATCCCATCCACTCCGCTAAACTCTAGGAACACAACCACTAGATGGCGATGAGATTACTTCCCCTCCCTATGTGATGTGCGTTGTTCACGTTGTTACTGAGAGGGAGGGGAAGAGAAATAGGGACACGAAACGGCAAAGTAAGTGTTGCCGCTTAACCCATTTACTCCTAAAATGTCTGCTAAAAACGCCTATAGAATCCTATGGCATTCTAGACTAAATAACCTTATTTCCTGAGGGTTTTCTGAAAACATACTAAAAATTGTCAACGTCTACCAAAATGTTATATCTAAGCCTCTGTAGCACCTAAAAACATGAAATAAAAAGCATGCTGCGCTACGCAGCATCCAGCGGGAGGGCCAATGTTGCGCTAGGCAGCATCCAGCGGGAGGGTCAATGTTGCGTCATGCAGCATCCAGCGCGAATGGGTTAAACAAATTCTGACGGCGAAATACTCGATATTTGCGATATAACACTTTAATGTATCTCACGTACAGCAAACTGCGATATATCAAGTATATTCTGTATATCGCCCAGCCCTATCACCCGCCCATATCACTGTTCATAATGCGCTCTTAAAATAACATATAAACAACTCGCCATGGATCTCTGACCAGGTTTCTCTTGGTCAAGTGGCGTAATGTGCTTTAGGTAGTGTACGATAGCGATTTTGAGATAATGCCCCCGACCCCTCCTTAGGACGTTAATTGCCACACCCCTTGGCGCATTGCTCAATAAAATACGTGCAAGATAAGAATAAACTTTGCGCTGGGATAATAATCCACTTTCCGCCAGGTTTTGAGTCACAGAAATAGGACCCTAAAAGTGTCAAATGATGAATGAATACATTTTTCACCCTTAATTTAACACACTGGAATTTCACAAAAGTATTTTACAGGTCTTAGTTTTAGGACCTTAACATTATGTAGACAAACTTTAAGCAAATTCTGAGGCAACCATTTTCCTGGATTCTGTCTGATTTGACATGGAAGTCAAAGTCAAAAACAAAGCAACCAGAAAAAGGCTTGAAGGAATATCTGCACTAAAAACAATGGCTTGCTCCTAAGCAAGGCTAGGCTCCTATTGGGCCTCATTCACCAACCTTTCTTACGAAGAAATTTGTTCTTAAAACCCACTTATGTAGTTTTACGAAGATTATGGTATTCACCAATACTTTATTGTTCTTAGGTAAGAACAGAATCTACGAACACTCAAAAGCACTCTTGCGCACATTTGAGAACTGACTTGTTTGTGCAAAATAAATGTTTTCTGCATTTTCATTATATCTGCTGGTGAAACATAATAGAATTTAAATGACAACTATATATTTTATCATTTAGGATATTTTTGGATAAAATTATTATAATTATTTGTTTTAATAAAATAAATTCCACTATTTTACAAGCAATGTATTTTAGAATAAATAATTAACACAACAAATAATACTTTTTCACTTTTTATACTAGCTACTAAATAACTCATTTACTGTTCAATTCCTGCAGCAGTGCTTTCATTTCAAAGCATGTGTCATAAACGGTAATCAAAAATCAAATTGTCATGCTGCTCATGTAGTGTGTAATATACGGTACAAGTAAAAGCTGGTGCCTCAGCCTCAATTTGTGAGCACAGGACCCTGCAGTATCATGCCCTTTTATGGGGATTGACAGGGCGAACGATTCTGAGGTTTAAGAGCACCTCCGTGAATCTGCCTAAGAGTTTTTGTAAGACTTTTTTAAGAACACAGTTAAGAAAATTCTGTGGAAGATATTGGTGAATGAGGCCCATTGTGAGTAACAATTGTTTGCACTTGAAAGCAATATATTACTAGGAAATTAGCTACCCTTTCAAGCCATTCCATTCAGTATAGCAGACTTAACTGGAAGATCTAAATTGACTAACTAACCAAACTAACCAAAGCTGAATGTTTGGTAAAACAGAAACAGATTAGTAAAAACCATTATGACCTCACCATGGTTTTTCATGTGGTCTCGCAGCAGCCTCTCTGTGGGCAAGTACTTGAAACAGTGGGAGCACTGGAAGTTCTGGGCTGGAAAAATATTACAATGTGTGAGAGAGATGGGAAATGGCAAACACATTGGAGACAGAACCAACATTCTGGCCGAGACAGATATTCCTCTTCAAAGGTAGCATCCTGGTCAGAGGTGAATTTTGATAAAGCTAGCAAGCTGGTCACCTAAAAGGCATCAAAAAACTTGACAAATACCAACAATAACACAGATGGCACTGAAAGCATGCTGGTGTTAGTGCACATTGTTAGTGCTGTGATATTGTGAAAGCTTTTCTTTCATTCTCTCAGGGTGGACCAAGCCTGAGTAGTGCATGGCCTATATAGGCAGCTAGTGGGAACATCCATCATTCGGTGCCATTACAACCCTCTAAAACCTGTCTGGATAGAGAAGTATGCCCAAACTAGGGAGTATGTCCTCTTTTTCAATGTGCTGAATGCAAGAAAAAATAACATCAGTCTAATCAACCATTCCTTAAGAAGAGTTCCTCACTGGTTAATATATTCAAAATTGAGATATTAAAGTTTTTTCTCTCTCATCATCTTCATCTTTTTTGTAATAGGTATCATAACTTAAATGGAGCTAAAGGCAGAACTAACTGTAAGGCTGATCAGAAACAATGCCTATACCCTCAATGGTGGTCTGCCGTCGGATGTGGTCGAAAAATTTGGTGTTGTTGGCAAACATCCCCCCACAAAATGGACAAGCAACTATCTTCTCCTGGGTGTGGCTGCGCAGATGCTCACGCAGCTTAAACTGCCCCTTAAATGTAGCTTTGCAATCTGAAAGACAGACGGGTAGTTATTCATGACTTATTATTTTTCATAACTTCTACCAAGACAACACAAATATGCCGCTATATTGTTGCTATGATATTACTATAGCTCATAGGGTGCGAACAAGGTTGATTACCATATTAAGATAATGGGTTTGATTTTCAAAGAGCACAAGATATTGAACATATTTTTGTACTTATAATCCTTTGCCGTAAGTCCTTTTTGGATTAACTGTCTTCTATTATGAATTAATCAATTGTAAAATGTTTTATTGTTATACCTGTCCAGCCACAGCATAGCATTTTCTCTTGTTCCCCAGTGGATGCCACGCTCAAGGACTGGGCATGGTTCTCCACATGGCGAAAGAACCACTCCACATTGTCCATAGAGACCTTAACAAGACAAACAAAAATAAAATTTGTCTAATTTCTGTCAGATACTACAAGCAGACTTGATCTAGGTAGAAGATGCATTGCAAAATGGGCAGGACGACACATGCCAACTCTATGAAACAATTCCAAACGAAGGAGGGTGCATGTTGGCAAGCATGTGAAATTTGCCAGTATAATGGATTCATTAATGACAATATGATCTTTACCCCCAGTAGGGGCTAGGGATATTGTAATAAGGTCAGTCCTGTTTGTTCGTGTATGTGTGTCCATTCACATAACTGAATGTACTGGTCCAATTTACTTTAAATTTTCAAAAGTAGATACGCATTGTGTGCTCCTCCTACATGATGCGGATCTGGACACTGGATATTTTTTCCACTTTCTTTACTGACCAATTATAGGGGCGAGAGTCTGTGGTCGCCTGACTGCTCTTGTTAAACCAGGGAATTTACACCTCAATCGTCTGTTAAAATGTGCTTTCTGGCAAGTTCAGAATGAGATGTAAATTAATGGGTCCCATAGAGCCCCATTGTGGACCCGGAAATGTTAAGTACACCAAAGTTTTATGATGGAAATATATAGTATGGGTTCCCAGCATGCAGAAACTGCCGGATGCTAATTTGCATATGTTGGGCAATTTGTGTAATTGGGCTAATTAGCATAAATTAGCATAATCACATATATTGATCATATTATAAGAGCTGCTTGGCCAAAATGGACAATGTTAGTATGTTTTTAGGGGTTACTGGAGATGCTGAGTCCATACCTGACACTTTCAAGATTCAAAAAAATCACTATTTAAACTTGGTTTGGTCACATTTTACTCTCATTAAGCTGATTTTGCTGAGTTTTTTTGGTCCAATTTAGACAGATTTTTGGAGGATAGGGCTATAGCGATATACAGTAGGGCTGTAACGATACACCAACCTAACAATTCGATTCGTATCACGATTTTTGACCCACGGTTTGATACGAACCTCAATTTTTCTTTTTTTGGATGGGGGGGGCTAGACATTTCAATAGCCTACCTTAGAATACCAGAGGATTACAATGTAATATATCTGTATTATTTTATATCTTGATATAAAAAGAGAGAATACTGAATGTCTGATATTTATGACAGCACACTTTATGCAGATTAGCCTATAGCTTAGGCCTACTATTCCTATTACAACTCTACCACATTCAGCTGTCTGGTTGAAGCCTGGAAATATTGTAAACAAAGTAGCATAGTTGGCTAGCTTATCCTAGTCTACTGATTGGACTGTTCAGTTTCCTCATGTGTGTTTAAGGTAATACTGTTCTCCTTGGGACAAGCCTTTTGGGAAACATTGGTATTGAGATGATCATTCAGTTCTCCCAGAATCCCCAGCGTGAAACATCTTGGGAATCTCAAGCACAGTCCAGCACGCTGGCGTTGCACAGCTCCCCCAACAAGCCATTGCCGTCCTCGGCGCGGGCGTTCCCACATTCAGTCCAGCAATTAGTCTCTGGCACTGCCACACAGCAAGTGGGGTACACACACCGCAAGATCCCTACTCACCCTGGGGAACCACAACCACCAGCGGCCCAATGCAGGGCGTGCTAGCAGTCACCTGGTCTGTCGCCTCTCGTCCCCAGCTCCCTTCAGAGAACGCCCTCAGGTCGCACTTTTGCAGTGTGCACCACCGCAACGTTCCTCCAACACCTGGCGGGGCCTAGCCTCCACTGCCACAGACTCCCCGGCGCTGAGCACCGTAACTGGCACTGCACCTCCGATGCTCCACTCCGTCGTCTCGCCAGTCGAGGCAGCAGACTCCAGTTCCATCGCAGCCGG
This sequence comes from Alosa pseudoharengus, assembly GCF_046254945.1. Lineage (NCBI taxonomy): Eukaryota > Metazoa > Chordata > Actinopteri > Clupeiformes > Clupeidae > Alosa > Alosa pseudoharengus. The sequence goes on from NW_027468640.1 coordinate 32,875,227, forward strand.
ACCACGCTGCACACAGCTACAGCTACCGACGTTGGCGTCCCTCCTCTGCTGCCTTGTCGCAGAGCTGTCCTCCGCTTTTCCGGCCACTCCACACCGCCACGATCGCGCCAAGGCCTAGACCTTCTCTCTGGCTCGTGCCATCGGATTTCACACAACAAACTTTTTTCCCCCTTATTTTTCTAAAGAGCACCGGCGAACAGGCCGACTCGAACAGGCTCCGCCAACCGTCCGTCCTCAAGGCACCACCTCCTTGCCGCTCCACCTCTGCTCTGCTCCGCAGCCAGGGCCACCGTCAACTCCAGCCTAAAGATGTCCGAGGGGCTCAAGGTCTTCTCTCGGTGAAGTCAGCGCCCAGGCCAGCGTCACTACCTTATTTTCCAAGGCCGCTTCCTCAGACCGCTCTCCCAGTCGCGTGAAGTCCTTCTCCGCCGTGGCCACTGCATCGAGACCCTCTTCAGGCAAGCATTTCTCCCGTTGCCAGGCCCAGGCGACGGCTGGTCTCCTCCTGCGGCTTCTACTGAAGGCCTCTGTAAGCTTTTTAGTACCCCTTACAAGGGCTCTCTTCGGATCCTTTTGCTTGGGCCTCCACCTAGCGGTGAGCATGGACGGATTATGAACTTTCGGGCCCCTGGGCCCAGATGTATCAAGGGCCCCCCATTAATTGTCGCATATGTGGAAGGGGGGTTTGGAGGTCCTTCCTCAGAAATGTTTTAATTTGTTTGATGTGATTTCCTGTATTCTGGTGCATTTTGGGGATGGGCAATACTAAATTCAATCAGATTCATAGCCTACATCCTGATGTGTTGATATTGAGGCAATGATTTCATGCAAAGGCTTGGGCTTCAGGGCCCCCTGACCCCTTGGGCCCCTGGGCCGGGCCCGGTAGGCCCGTGCAGTAATTCATCCCTGGCGGTGAGGTCTCCCACTCCCGGCTCCTCCAGCACTGAAGACACTGTCTCCTACAGAACGCAACTTGCTCCTCCATGGAAAACGTGCCCATCTACAGGTGCTGCTTTGGAAAGCAGCAGACCGTCCTGATCCACCGGCTGTGGATATAACCGCGTTTGGAGGGAGTTAGAAGACAGGTATGAAGAAAGGAGAGGAACTTGCCCACCCTCGATTCAAGTCCTGTTGCTCCTCCTGATTTGTTAGATGTTATCAGCTGTAACTGCAAAGCTGGGTTAAAACTAGGGATCGACCGATATATCGGCCGGCCGATATATCGGGCCGATATTTGCGATTTTTACATGTATCGGCATCGGCTGATAAACGCCTGCGTTCGCCGATAGTTTTTTTCCCCGCATTATTTACATACAGGCGTCCACAGGCAGCTCTGTGTTGCTGGAGACTGCAATTCACGTGCAGACTGCCCCTCCCCCACGAAAAGAGCTGAAAGCCTGCTCTTCAAGACAACAGTAAACTTTAAACTTTCAAAGCATCTTTTAACTGTTTGACTTAGCTTAAATATTGCCATACACTTTGAAGGTGGAAGCAAGTTTGTGGGTCCAAGTGGAAAATGCGAATGATATAGGTAGCCTACTTTATTTAATGCTAATGCCTCGTTTATAAAACTGCTTGCCATTGTATTTAGGTAGCTGCAAATAGCTAAGTTGTAGGCTAGGCTATCCATATGCATGCGGTAGCTAGCTGTTACAAACACTGATCATATGATTAATGCCAACGTTGTTCCGTGGTATTTGTGGGAGTTTTATTCAGCGACCACCTGGCTGAGTGTTGGACGCGTGTGGTGTGTGTGTGTCTCCCTCCCTGAATGCCCCTCTTCTATAAGACTGCTTGCCATTGTATTTAGGAAGCTGCACTAAGTTGTAGGCTATCCGTTTGCATGGGGTAGCGGTAGCTGTTACGAACACTGGTCAATCATATGATTAAGTAATGCCGACGTTGTTCCGTGGTATTTGTGGGAGTTTTATTCAGCGACCACCTGGCTGAGTTTTGGACGCGTGTGGTGTGTGCGTCTCCCTCCCCCTCTCCCTTCGAGCGGGCGGAGTTGCCATCGCAGTGATATCAGAGCTTTAATAATGAGAGACGTGTTAATTGTAGTTGAATATTAATTCGTGTTAACGTTTATCATGTACCAGACATACCGTGTATGCCTTACTTGTTTAGAGCCGTTTGCTAACGTTATCATTATCAATCCAGTTCAATGGTGGTTCGTCAGCTACCAAACAGAAGTTTGTGTGTGCGTCTGTCTGTCTCACTCAGTGGGACACACGCATCACAGCGATATGAGAGTGCTGCGCTACCTGAAGGAGAGATTTTAAAACTGAGAGATATGTTTATATAGGCTACCTTTTGACGTTGATGCCGTTTAGAACAGAAACATTTGACACCACGTTATTTTCCTCTGCTGATTTATGTTCTGTGGTTGACATCTGGCAGCTTTTTTTAGAAAAATATAGACATAGAAAAATTGAAACCATGCAGTCTTAAATTACAAATCAAGCACTTTATTTCAATAGCTAATTTTCAGGCTTATTGTTTTCTTAAATTATTTAAATGTGTTGACAAAGGACATTTTGTGATGACCTGAATTATGTCTTATAGTATGTCAGCAAGCAATGCGTCATCAAGGCTGTGTTGTAAGATGTTGATGAAAGCATTTTGCACAGTTAACCATATTCAGTGCACCCATCCATAAGTTCAATGTTCCTTTTTTAAATTGAGACTTATAACATTTGTTATCATTTGTGTAATTATGTGTCATTTGTTTGATGTAAATTGAGGGAGCAAAATAAAAGCAGTATCGGCTCCAAATATCGGCTCAAGAAAATCGGCAGCCTGTATCGGTCATCGGCTTAGGCTGATGGAAAAAAATTGGTATCGGTATCGGCACTAAAAAATCCATATCGGTCGATCCCTAGTTAAAACTGTGTATACATGTATCTGGAAAGTGCAGCTGTAGGCCTGGCCTGTACTAATTATTGTTTCTGCAAAGGCAGTGATGTTACATGTGGCAATATATTTACACAGCAAAAACCGCAGAAGGACAGGGATGAAGAGTCTGGAGAAGATGGCGACAGGACAACGGATGAGGACAGTGAGGAGTAGTAGAGGCTAGTTCTTCCCTTTGTTACTCAATTGTGGCCAGTGAATAGCTATTTCCAAAATGATTGTGGAATTCAGAAATAACTTGAGGATCCAAATTATTCCTAAACACTGAACATTTTTATCCTCCAAAAATCTGTCTAAATCGCCCCCAAAAACTCAGCAAAATCAGCTAAATGAGAGTAAAAACGTGACCAAACCAAGTTTAAATAGTGATTTTGAATCTTGAAAATGTCAGATATGGACTCAGCATCTCCAGGAACCCCTAAACACATACGAACATGGTCCATTTTGGCCAAGCAGCTCTTATAATATGATCAATATAGGTGATTATGCTAATTTATGCTAATTAGCTAAATTACACAAATTGCCCAACATATGCAAATTAGCATCCGGCAGTTTCTGCATGCTGGGAACCCATACTATATATTTCCATAATAAAACTTTGGTGTACTCAACATTTCCGGGTTCACCTTTCTGTCCACTGGACTATAAATCATGCCCACACTCCATGAGCTAAATGTCCCTTAGAAATTGATGATCTGATATCTATAGGAATGATGCTTCAAAAAGGCTAAGACAGTAAACACCAGACAGAGATAATGCATGGATGGTTGAGTAAATGAGTGAGTGAGTGAGTGCGCACTCACCTCACAGTACTCCCAATGGCATGTAAATCTGTCCGGGACCTGAGGAATGATGTTGCGGTTATGCTGGCCCACAAAACAGGTGCCGAGACTGGGCTGTGTCTGAAGGATGGCCAGTCCCCACTGCTTCAATTTGGTATGGTAACAGTGGAACAAAGCATGTCTCAGTAAGTCCGCACTGTCCACTGCACATCCACAGTCCCTCCACAGGCAAACAAACTCTTGAAACAGTCATAACAAAACAAGAGAAACAGTCATTGTTTACATTTTACAATTGCGATATGCATACTACCGAGTCTCATTTTCTCTTACCGATATCATCCTCTGCAGTGTCCAAGCAGTCAGTGGTAGAAGTTTGGTGTTCCTCTACGTGACGACAAAAATCCTGCATATCATTGAATGTTGCTTGACAGCGTCCCCATTCGCATGCGAGTTCCACTGAAACATCTTCTCTACGAGCGCGTTTGTTAGCACGGGGCATTGTAGCTGTGTTGGCGCGGCAAGATATTGTGACAGAAGCGCATGCAATGCACGTGCTTTCTGCTGCCAGCCTACATCTTAAGTTACTTTCTCCCAAGCAAACAACAAACTACCTCTGAAGTACAGGCAATGGTTACTTTAGCCTACCGCCTATGTTATCGCATCACGCTGTAGTAACCCACATGCCCTCGACAAAGGTTTACCGAAGTAAACTTTTCCGGGAGTTTTTCGGAGGGGCGGGCTTGACAAGGCCCCCGTGTCGACCTATCGCATGCGCGAAGTGCTGGACGCGTGTAAAAATCTGGCCAATGCGCAGTTATGGAGGTTGTTTTGAACCGGCGCGGCCGCTAGCCAATCAGACCAGTCTCGCATTGAACTAGCGCGAGGCTGTGCACATAGGATTTAGAGAGGCGAGAGAAGGGAAGACAGGAGAAAGGCGAGACTACAGCACTTCAGACAGCTCAACAACACAGGTATGGCCAAGTGTCCGAACATTTCTGCCTAGTATCTTAATACCCATTATACACTTTGATTTGTGCTATTAATGCAAAGTATCCATTGTATTGCATCCCCTTGTATAGGCTGTAGTTATATGATTCTTGCCTCTTTCCTGGTGTTTATTTTTATTCTGCTGGCTTTCATGTGTTATAAATAAGAGTTTTTCAGTCATATTTTGCTTATATGCATTTCCAAAAAGCTACCTAATGTTTTTCCAGAATTATGTATATGGTTATTTGAAAAGAAAAAGAAATGCAATGAAATCGGTCTAAATGAGTTAAAACGCCTAATTCATCCACTCTGTGATGAAAATTCGATCAGAAATGGATTGGTCATATGTCGTGTGAGATACTCTTTATTTTTTCTCACATAAAAGCGGTGCAAAGTTATTTAAATGAATTTTCATGTTGTGGCTATTCTTCACACGCATCGCTGCTGTGTGTGTAACACTATGAATATGGCTGGCTCTGTCCTGTCTACGAATAAGCCTGTCCTTCTAATAGAAACCCATTTCGATGACATCTTTGCAAATATTCAGTTATAATGGTAGAAAATATTCGGTTTCCACTAAATATTTTGCTCTCTATCTCATCATATAAAATATACTTGAATTTTCCCGTCAGAAATATATTTTTACACTTTGTATACGCTCGTCCAATGCTCATGCATTAAAATGGCTGGCGCTTTAAACCATTGACAAGGAGCTGCTCGTACACGCAGAAGGGACCGGAGATAATTTGAAGAAAAAAACAAATATGCAGCTGGCAAAACACTCCGCTTTTGTTCGTTTTCCTATGTAAATGACTATCTTCATCTCTGTTTGTAAAAGAAAAATGCATTTGGGTAGTTTTGTGCCTTTTCTGAACTTGACAGTTTCGATAGACTAACTCGCAGCAGAAATGGCTGGCGCATAGCCTTTGTTACAAACGGCATTGCACCAAGCCATAGCAATAGGGACAGCCCACAACTTTGGAAAATAGTTAAATATGTCTAAGTTAGCCATGACAGCGGGAAAAACACGGAAGGAATATGGAGTATGATGTCTGCTTTATCTAACATTAACATTTTGTTGTGGGAGCGTATATTTTTTACAGAATCGTCTTCGAAAACCCAGGGGGTGTGTTCGGCTTTGTTAGGCTAAAAAGCCTTCCCCTCGTTCGTCCCACAGAAGCCATTTTAATGAATGGGCGCTATTGCAAAGAAGAGCAAACCTTTCCTACTCTATACTGCTAGTACCAATAGCCTATGCTTGTACTGGGAGCGAAAGCAAAGCGTTTGGAGCCTTATTCTGTAAAAGTAATGGATTTTAAAGAAGCGTATTAGCAAGGAATGCAAGATGGAGGAAAATAAACAGCAGTTTCTCTCATGAGGACGCATTTCACAAAATGGAAGATGAATAAATCGCGTTGATGACCTTTCTGTTTTGTGAGAGCGAACTCGCCGCGCAATAGCATCATAATAACCCGTAGCGCACATAGGCTTTATAGCTGGTGAGGCAGTATGAATGTATGGCAGTTAAATAGAGTGATCCAAAGTTTAGACGCCAAAAAATAGACAATGATTAAAAAAAAAAAAAAAAAAACAGTAATGGACATGGGCGTTGGCGACAAAGGAAAATGGCATTTTCCTTTCAGAAAGCATTTTTATTTTCATATATTTTGGTCCATTAATTCAAATGAATAAATAACCATAATAATGTATTTTCTCACATGATTAAATGATAGGCTAATGAAATAATACTATTTTTTATTTCTATTTTTAAAAATGAAATCAATAAAAAAAAATCAGAAATTGGAAGCCTGTAATTGCTCATTTTTCCAAAAAAGCAATTTAGGACTTACCAGTTTAATACTGAATCCCCAGAGGAATTTAAGGCTGAATTAAAGAAGCAATGACAAATATAGCTCATTAATATCCTGAACACATTCTCACATCTAATGGGGAGGGTCCTTTGGCCCACGCCAAATTTGGTTTGGTAATGACTAGCATCACCTTCTCTGAAGCCAATTTAAATCAAGATGCCTGTGTGAAATCTGCTGTTTTATTAATTTCTTGAAATTGTCAGACCATTGCTGTTATGCAAAGGAGATTTTGTGCAGCTAAAGATCATTGCTCATTGTGGGTGACAATCAGTATTTAATGACATTTCAACCCTCTCCCCTCTCGCTTTCAGACACTAATAGAAAATCAGAAGGTCAAGGTGAACAAACTCCCCCTGTCAGATCAGTATGGCCAAAGGGGACCCCAGGAAGCCCAAGGGCAAGATGTCCGCCTACGCCTACTTCGTACAGACGTGCCATGAGGAGCACAAGAAGAAGACCCCTGAGATCCCTGTCAACTTCACAGAGTTCTCCAAGAAATGCTCTGGGAGATGGAAGGTTGGTCCACCCAGTCATATCAGGACTGTAGTCATGATGACACTTGCATGTCACTTCAAACACGACACAAACTTGGTCTGGCTTGTGCACTTTAAAGTGATGCACTTCATTCTGTTTATAATAGATTGTGATTGTTCATCCATACAAATTAGAATTGAAATTAATAGAATAAATAGAATTCAGTAAAGCATAATTTAATCTGAACAAAAACATAAACAGGGACCTTCATATTTTATTCACTTTGGTTTACCAGCAGCCTCGTACATAGCCATATAGTTTGTGTGACAGTAGTGGGAGTTGCACACAATAACATCAGTTTTGTTGATTAACCTGGTTTTCCCCAGAGCTGCTCAGTATGACTAAAGCTTATTTCTGTCCACAGATGATGACGGAGAAAGAAAAATCTAAGTTTGAAGACCTGGCCCGACAGGACAAGGTACGCTATGACCAAGAGATGATGCACTACAACCCAGGCAATAAGAGGGGCAAGAAGAAGGACCCCAATGCCCCCAAGAGACCACCGTATGTTAACCCCCTACTATCTACTGATCTTAACAGTAAACATTTCAGTTGTGTGTTATTGTACCTTGCATGAGCCTCAATAGGCTACTTGATTGTTACATTGTTCTTTGTGATTCTTCAAGACTCTATAAATGCTGTCCAATGAGTAGCCAAACGGTGTGTATTGCATGGTAGGCTAAACATCTTTACTCACTTACAGCTCGGGTTTCTTCATCTTCTGCTCAGACCACCGGCCTAAAATTAAGGCCCAGTTTCCCGGCCTCGGCATCGGAGATGTGGCCAAGAAACTCGGTGAAATCTGGAACAGTCTCCCAGATGGCAGTAAGCAGCCGTACCTACAGAAAGCTAACAAGCTGAAGGACAAGTATCAGAAGGTAAGTCTCCTGTGTACATGCTCATGTGCATGTAGTGTGTCGTTACCATACTATACTTTACTATACTCTACTGAATTTGAAAGAAATCTTTACAGGCCTTGCCATTCTTGCAAGTTAATTATATGGGCATGGCAATAAGAGAGTCCCCCAGTATACATAAATCCTGTGCATTATTTAAAATCACCCAGACCATGTGAATATTTTGAAACATATCTCTTTATCATTCCTTCTGAACTCCTTTAAAATTTTACAATATCAAGGAGCTTTTATGTTTGTTGCTGTAAGATGTCATACATCATTTCTTGTAAGGTAGCCCTTAAAAGATTGTATTTATTGGAAGTGTTTGCTTAAAAGATTGTATTTATTGGAAGTATTTGTTTAAAATATTGTATTTATTGGAAGTATTTGTTGTTACTGGAAGGTCTTCTTCTGCTCTATAGCTTGAATGTCAGTCCATTTGTAAGTCACGTTGGATAGAAACGCCATCTAAATGAATAAATGTGAAATGTGAAAGGTAAATGGAGCAAGCCCTCATTGAAATCTCCCGTTTCTTCATCTGCAGGATGTTGCTGACTACAGGTCAAAGGGCAAGGTGGGCGGCGGTGGTGGTGTCGTCGGCGGCGGTGGCGGTGTCGGCGGTGGTGGCGGGATGAGCATGAGTATGAGCATGGGCAATGGCATGGCCGTGGGTGCCATGAATATGGGCATGGGCATGGGCATGAGTATGGGTATGGCACCCAAGCAGATGATGAAAGGCCACAAGGACGATGATGACGATGAAGATGATGATGAGGACGAGGAAGATGAGGATGACGAGGATGAGGACGATGATGAATAGACTGGATTTGCCCATGTATTTTGCTATAATTAGGCTATAATTACATTATTATTATTATTATTATTCCACAATTTCTTTTACAGTTGAAGTGCAGTAGGGATAAGGACACACTGGTTGTCCTTCCGATCTGACTTCCCCTCCCAATTTCCACCATGAGTTCCTTTGACTATTCGTGTTTACTGTATGTGCTCTGCATCTCAAATTATGCTGCACTCAGTTGCAGAGCCACCAGTAGACTTTAGGAGCCCTTAACTTTCCAAGGAGTGAGTGAGTGTGTTTGTGTGTTTGTGTGTTTGTGTGTGTGTGTGTGTGTGTGTGTGTGTGTGTGTGTGTGTGTGTGTGTGTGTGTGCGTGTGCGTGTGCGTGCGTGTGTGCAAGCGAGTGTGAGTGTTAGGAAGGGAGGAGGTTGGATTTTCGGAGGCCCCAATCTACCAGAGATACATTTCAAGGGTATGGTAGCGCTCTGGTACGGTCTAGACTGTTGTTTCATATGGGGGTGATGGAAGACAGTTTTGGAGGCCCTGAGTGGTCCACTCAGAGGTGGAGCCTGTCATGCTCTGGTTTGAGGTGTAGAACCAATGCTGTGGGAGAGCAGACCTTGGCTCCTACCCCCTGACGTTTGTGTGTATGTGTGTGTTTGTGCGTGTTGCATCCACAATGTTGTCACAGTCCAATGTATTGACGATCTCTCTGTATTTAACCCACCTGGTGTATAATGAAATGCATTTAAACAAGTGGTAGCATTGCAGCATTTAAACATGTTCTTGTTTTATTATCCTTGACAAAGAGATGTCTAAGGTGGTGTGTGTGTGTAACTGTATATGCTTGATATAGACTAGTTATTTTCTTGTGTTTTTGTTACGTTCATAGGTATTGAAAACTGTACATGTGTTGGTGTCGATGATACCCATGCACTACACACTACTTCAGTCTATCAGTTAATCCCATGGTTTTCTTTTGCATTGTTGTGGGGCAATTTGAAACGAAAGATCTACGTTCCAGAATATCACGACATAGGCACCCATTAGCACTTAGACACCAGGGCCCTTGTGCTCGTCTATAGAAAGAAAAGAGAAAGGTATAGCTATTTCTCTTTCTTTCTTAGATATGTTAACATTTTTTTTTTTTTTTTTACAAGGTGCATTTTTAATATTAACTGTTGTGTATTCCTCATGTTTCATGAACAAACAGAGAGAGAGTGCGACTGTTGATGATAAATCTGTACTTATATGTATCTAAGATTTTCTTTTATATGTTTAGGATGCTATGTTTGCTATTAAAGCGACACATGCAGTTTTATAGCTGTGCTATTTCATTTGGCTGCTGCTCCTTCTGCCCATCTCACAGGCTGAATGGAACAACAAGGAGTCCTTTTATTAACAAATGAATGTGTTTGTGTCTTATTAATGAACAACCTGAAGACCTGCAATAAAGACGCCAAACATACGTTATTTGGGATCATTATATCACTGTGAAACAGAGGAGGACAAATTTGAAAGAAAAAAGAAAATGCACACGATTATCCCTAATGCCACCTGTGTGGCCCCTATTGTCATTACTTTCTTGGTTATGTAGTCACAGAGAATTAGTCCTCTTTGGCTGTAATGGTTCTCTTCAGTGAGTCCAAATGGCGCTGTTATTACTCACAGCAGGGAATACAGAAGATGTATTGTTAGACAATATTGACATCTACTTCATGGTATGGATTCCACAATAATGTAAAAGGTTCACAGTCTGGATGATCTAGACTAGAAGCCTTTAATTGAATTAAACCCGAGAAGATTGAATCGCCCATTAGATTATCTTGATCCTCTTTGACCATGTGCCTTTTTCCCCCTCAGAAAGTCTGCTCCTGTTTTTTGGAAGTGTTTTGGTTGGGTTGTGAGGAGGATTAAAAGGGGGTGTTTGAAGAGCTGAGATTAGGGCAGTTATAAAGAGCATGGATGGGGAGATCTCAGTGTCTGTGATCTGAGGTGCTGAGGCTTGCCTTAAGTAAGCTGCAGGGGCTCTGCAGTTGAGAGATCTAATTGCTCTTAATTCAGGAGTTTATGTCCTCAAGTTTACTAAGCAGGACAAGAGGGTGATTGTTTTTGCCCATATCTTTCAGACTTTTTTTGGGAATTCTTCAGATAGCTTGTTGGCCATTTTTCAGCTGCAGGAGCATGTGGAAGATGAGGATGTCGTTGAAATGTTGGAGTCAGGCACGCGTTATTAAAAATAAAAGATAAAGGGCATGACTGTGCTGATTAATAGCGCAAATTAAAAGTTCAAAAGTTCATGAAGAAACTATTTTTCTCAGCAGAGGAGGCTATCCGTATTATTTGGGGGAGGAGAAGTGCAGTTCCGCTACGGCGTCAATAAATGTATCTTTGGGGGTGAAATCAGTCAGAGAATGCCACAAATAAAAGGAACGGTTGAAGGTGTTGATTTATAACAAATCAAAGTTTAAGGTTTGGAAAAAGTATAGCTCTAAAAAGGCCACAGTAATTTCATTACTTGTGATGGACTATCAGAAAAGGTCAGTTCAATGCTGAAGTATTTCTGTTAAGCTCAGTTACGCTGAAGTATTTCTGACCACTGCTTTAAATGTGAATTATAACTAAAGTAATTTTAACTGGTTAGTATTCATCACATATTTCCCTTTCTCTGTCTGGGGGCTCTACTTGGTACATATTTTGTTGTCAACATTACCTGTTTCCTGTCTCGGGTTAGACATCCATTGTTAGATGTAACCCAAGGTGACCCAAGGATTATGGGATGGGTGGAGGACAGGTTCGTTTCGTGCTTTTGAAACATTCCAAACCAATCCAATGCTTTGTGAAGACAGAACTCAAGGGAGCAGTGCAGAGTCAAAGAGTGAACGACAAGGCTGAGTGGTGCACATGAGAACCCAGCCTGGTTTTTATTGGCTTAAACACCAATTCAATTTCAAAATTTAGATGAGTTGTCTCCAGATGTTCTGCTCTCTCTCTCTCTCTCTCTCTCTCTCTCTCTCTCTCTCTCTCTCTCTCTCCACAAGATACTGGCCTCACATGGTACCTCAATGTTCTGTCAAGGGGAAACCCGTCTGGTTTGTATTGGCTTAAACACCAATTCAATTTCAGAATTTAGATGACTTGTCTCCAGATGTTCTGCTCTCTCTCCTCAAGATGCTGACCTCACATGATGCCTCAATGTTCTGCTTATTAAGGCCTTGATTCTGCTCTCTTGCAGACGCACACAGATGTACACCAGGGACACGTAGCAGATCTTATCGTACATTTTAGTCTGGTTGGAGTCTGTCCATGCACAGTGGGTGCAAACAGGTCTGTGTGGTCAAAACAAAAATGAGAGGACACACAAATGTCTGCATATAGGGCCACAGGCACAGGAGGGACTTGAATAGTACACCCTCATGCATTCGCGGCTGCACAAAGAATAACTTTGGCCTAATAAGCCTTTGGCATTTGGAAAGAACTTTCATAGATGTTGCTCAACTGCTGCACAGTGAATGCAAAGCATCGACAAAAACGTTGTTTTCTTGGTACATGTTTCACATGTGTGTTCATATTGTTGAGTTTAGCGAACACACCTTAACCTTAACTCATCTGATATTATATCAGTGTCAGCTGCTGCTGAAATTGCATCAACTAGACTACTAGAGTGACTTTTAGGGGTCAGTTTATTCCCAGCTCTGCTCCAGAGCATTCAGGTGGACCAGGCTCTGAGCTCTCTTTATACTCACCATCTCTGTTGGGGGATGCATAGTTCCCCGATCTTTTCAAACTTGTGCAGATATTTCAGTTATCTGCATTTTTATCGGCTGTCAGTTATACACCGTACCTAACACCTTTCACTGTCACATACAAGTACTCAGGGTATTATAACACATCAGGGTGCACATCAATTCAATTCAAATTCAAAGAACTTTGTTTTTTCATTAGGAACTTCATGTGTGAAAAGCATCAATATGTGTCCAGTTCACCTACACACACATACACACTTATCATCATATACTGTACAACACCCAACATATCCCACACATCACATGGAGTGACCTGGCGACATACACATACAGTATAACATACCATGTCTAAATATACTTAAGAGCAACAATAATAAAGAGATGCCTTTGTGAGCGTTTCACTGTGTTGTGAAGTGGGCACCTTCCCTTGTCACAGTTTCACTGTGTTGTGAAGTGGGCACCTTCCCTTGTCACAGTTTTACTGAACTAGGCCGATGACACCTCCAGAGGAGTCTCAGACAGACATGAGAAGTAATGAAGTCTGTGGTTTGGGTGAGAACAGTCCTTGACGATGCATCACTTGCCCTGGATTACTTGCCTGATTACTCCCCTACATTTTGACACAAGTGTCTGTAGCCTACGTTTTTCTCCTTGCATTTTCAAAACTCATTCAAGGCTCATTATTTTGTGTTAATGCATTTGTGTTAAAGCCTCTAACACCTGGTCTTGTGCACTCGCTTTCCTCATTCACACATTTCAGTTTCCAGGTCTGCATACACTTTAGCTCATTCCTTACAAAGGTTTCCTCAATCGCATTCCTCAAGAGAAATGTTAAACGTTAAAGGAGCATTCAGTGATTATGCGCAATTTCAAGTCCATAATATTTTCTGTCACTATCAGCAAACATCCTGTGAGTACACTGTAAAAAAAAGCCTCCGAAAACTGGAAACAAACCAATTGCGGGCAGCCTGTCCCCAAAACAAAAACGAAACACTGTGTGGAGTTTCTCTGGCAATTCAGAAGGGCTTTGTTTGATCCTTGATTACAATATAATGTACATTGTTTTGGACAAAAGCGTTTGCTAAGAAATCTAAATATAAACATAAACATAAACAAATGCGATGTCATGCGCAATCGCTGACTGCACCTTTAAACCAATAAAGTAAACAATGTGCTCACACTGAGAAACATGTCTCACAGCAGCCACAAGAATACACTTGACTTCTGACATCCAATCAATCTACAAGCCACATACTGAGGTTCTATGAGTTGAGATGACATTGTAAGTGGCACCAACAGTGAATTTAATGTGGTTACCATCCAATTTTCTCCAGTTCATCTTTCTTTTCTCAACATATGCCAGTTCAGCCATTGTCCTTGCTTTGTTTGGGAAATTGTCTTCTAGTTTCCACTTCTTATTTGACAAAGATGGTCACTTTCTGATGAAAAGGGGTTATTCAGCTCAGTCTCGGAAAATAAACTATGACTGATTTCCTGTACATGAATTAAGCCATAGCCCTAGACTAAAAGAGAGTTTCAGTGAAAATTTCCATTGCAAAAATGTAAGTCCAGGGCTAAAGGGAAACTGGCTTTTAACATTCTTCTGAGAACTGGTTAAGATTAAAGTCATAGTGAGGGACTAACCTCACCGTTCCACTGTTGCTACGGCCTTTAAACTCAGTGTCTCAGATGCTACGCAATTTACACTGTTGACAGTGTTGAGGCTGTTTTTCTCACCATGGAGAGAAGAATGAGAGCATAGAGTAACAGGCAGCATCTAAGGCCCCTGTTCACAGACCACTCAGCAGGGCCTCTTGTGACCTTCAGCTTGCGTATCCACAAGGCAGTCAGGTGGAGAAGATCTACATGTGTGTGCTTGTGCTTGTGCTTGTGTGTGTGTGTGTGTGTGTGTGTGTGTGTGTGTGTGTGTGTGTGTGTGTGTGTGTGTGTGTGTGTGTGTGTGTGTGTGTGTGTTTGTGTGTGTCCATGGACACGTATGTGAGGGGTAATTGTGCAAGACCATAATATGTTCAAAAGGGAAATAAAGTAGTCATTGACATATAGTGTCTCTCCTGGCCCAGCTATTGTAAATAAACATATCATCAAATACAGGGCAAATTTGCTGACCAGCAGGAAACAGAACAGGGAAAGGAGGGCAGCAGTGGGTCTGAGGTCCTGTGCGAGCGTGCTCTGGGTGAGATCAGGAAAGCGGCCCGGTATGTGCAAGTGTTGGCTCATGGCAGGGCTCCCTTGCCCCCATGCAGAGCAGCTGATGTGAACAGGAACATTGTGTATGAGTACTGGTTCTCTGACTGGTGATAACAGAGACTGAGGTCAATAAAAGTTTCCTGAGTGAAATGCATCTCATGTTGGAGAATTATATTAAGATGTATGATGATCAGATCTGAGGTTCTTCAAGAAATAGATAATTGCAAATAGAGCACCCTGGCCTTTGGCCTTCGTATATTTATTAAAATAAATATAATATATTGCTACAATGTGTACAACAAACTTACTGTCTGTTAATTCTTCTTAACTTAGTTACTTAGCCCTTAATTTTAACACCAGGAAGGCAGGAATGTTGTGTTTTCAGTGGAGGAAAGTTGAAATCTATCTGCGGTGCTGCATATTCTCTTTTGTGAATGCACTGCAAACTTTCAACTAATGAACCACTCTGCAGTTATTCTGCGTTTCAATACGAGAGCCAACTCCTTAAAAATCATTTATATGTAGCCTACTTCAAACCATATATTCTCATCATCCTGGAGAAGTGAGAGCTATCTAAAATGTACTGTTAATGTTTCAGCATACTGATATTTCTATTATGTTTTGTCTCCTATAATCTTCAAGAACACCTAAGTTTGTGTTGCTTAAAAATCCATGAAGATTGAAGTCATACCTACATGCAGTTCCAAAATGTTGCCAGCAGAGAGCACCAGGGAGTATGTTGTACTGTTATTTCCTTGCATGTCAGAGGACACAAGTGGTACCCTGTTGTGGGAAACTTTAATGGGTAAACTGTATTACATGGAATTTACTTGGAATACTCTCTAGGCTCTAGGCGCTGCCCAAGTAAGTAAATATGTATAGTTTAGTCACCTATTAGTAGGCATCAACTTCAAGCAAACAACTTCAATCTTCAAAAGCACACAGGCCTGTAAAACCAGACTAAAAACAGACAGCATTAAGCAAATGAAAATGAATAGGCTAAAGGAGAAAAAGAAAGAAGAAAGAATTGAAAGGGGATTGGAGGGAAGGGATAGAGGAAGATCAGCTCTATTGAAGGACAATAAGGTTTGCCTTGGCCACACAAAACTCGCTGACTGCAAAATATTGCATATGCACGAAGTTGTTAAGGATGCAATTATTTGTTATTTTCTTTATCTATTACTGTGAGTTACACCCTCTCGCCGAAAATGAATTTAATTGGCAGTCCCAAGGGCAGGGCGGGCATGCAAAGATAGAGCACAGTTCGGCGCATTTAATTGGATAGGACAAGTGCCAGTTACGAGTAGAGGGAACGCCCCAATTCAGTGCTGCTGTCAGAGGCGGTCGACGGAATCGAGAGAGAGAGGTTTCCGTCTGCGGAAACGAATCGACAAGAGAGAGAGCGAGCAAATTCATAGGGCTCCGAGAGGAAGAAAGACTGAAGAGAAAGGTGGACCCAGCGCAAACACACATTCACCTTACTTGAATACATTTATACTTAAAACATTGAAGATAAGGCCTGCGGAGATGGGCGATAAGGCGGGGACCAGGTAAGAGTCTTTTTTTCTCACCCCCCGGTTTCACCGTAGGCTACTTTGCAAGTTTCGCTGTATTTCGAGAGATCGATGCAATAGGCTGTAGTGCAACATTTTTAACATAGCCTATATTATAAGCGCTTCATTAACCATTTGGGTGAACCAGTGAGGAGTCTCCGGGAACCAGGTAGCGTTATAGGCTATTCTCCTAACGATGGCACAGCTATTGGTGTCAAAAATGTATAGTGCTAGCTATCCAAGCGTTATGCAGCTAGTGAACGATTGAAAAGGACACCGCAGTTCAACCAACTGTCTGTCTACTTACGTAGGGTGGGGTTAGGACTGACCAGCTTTCGTGCTTTCAGCAAAATGGCAAAAATACATATCGGTGTCCTGCTTTTGATTCGGTTGTCCAGTCATCTTCTAACAGGAACACTGGACTCTTCTGAACAACGTGATTTCTTTACTCAACACTGTCAGTCTATAGTAGCCTACTGATTAAGTGGGCTACGCGAATGTATCTATATCGGGTTAGGATACTTGTAACATTGTCTGTAACTTGCAACATTGTTAATACGCCATTTGATAGTGATTCCAAGTCATCCGCAGCGTTGCTGTTATTTTGTATATCTGAACCCTTAGCTCTTTGGCTAACATTTCAGCCAGCAGTTATGGCGTTTTTATAAACAACTTACACGAATGTGAAAATAGCCATAGGCTACAAAAATGAACAGTCGGATACGAGTTTGGAGTCTGTGCCCTATGCGCAATCTGCATCAACGTAAGAGAGAAGTAACTGTTGCAACTTCCAGCTAAATATTTAACGCGCGTAGCTCGCGACTTCAAGCACAACTTCGTCCTTCGTTTGGGTTTCCGTTTGTGACAACAACAGATAACCAAACGTACCACGCAATCTAAAGAGATTTTTTAGCCTCCTTATGTACTCTCTGCGCTCTCTCTATGCGTTAAGAACGAATCAGACGACCCCTGCACTGTCGTGGTGGAGATGTGCGTGTGTTGTAACCTAGAAAACCTATTTTATTTCACATTCATTCCCCGCCCACGCTTTACGCATTGTGCTAGTATACTGACTGAAGAGAAGGGTAGCCTTGGTGCTTGCTGTTTTTTATTTTTTTTATTTTAGCCCTCTGCCTTGGGTGGCTTCTATGGCGTTTCTTTGAAAGCACGGTTCTACACAAATATGTCACCGGCTCTTCGCGAGGACCCCCTCCTTCAGGTAGTGACGTGGGTTTGACGTCTGACTTTGAATACATTTTAATAGCCTACACGCACGGTACACACGTGGATTTGGATGTCATTGGAAAGTGTAAAAATGGAGTACAGTATGCCACCGCTACAGAAGCATTTCCCTTAGGCCTACCTTTCCTTTTCCCACATATGTTTGGCAGTCTTGACGGGTACCTGGGTATACAAACAGACCCTCAAGAGGCTTATAAGTTGTTTTCGCGTCGCACTGTGTGATAATCAGCTTAAAACATGTTTTTTGCCAGAAGGGAACAGTTGGTCTAGGCTCATGCCAAAACAGCTAAAGCAGGAAAGAACTCTGGGTTCATAATTGATTGACACACATTCAGGATACCAAGAGGTTTGCCAGTGAGAGGAGTGTTTGTGTGTGTAGGTGTCACTGGCTGTTCTCTCTGCATTCCAGTTGGGTTGAGACAATTTAAAACTCTCTTTAACGATATCTCTCTCTCTCTCTCTCTCCCTCCCTCTCATACATCCAACTCCTATTTTTCTTGCCTGCCCTCTCTCTTTCTCATCAGTATGATCTCATTTGTTCATTACCCTGCTCCTTTCCTCTCTGTAATTCTCTCCGTCTCTCGCTCAATTCACAAGAGATGTGTAGGCTGGGAGGTGTGGGTGCATACAGCTCCATGATGCTGCGCTCAGTGGCTGATCCAGAACTGCTGCAGGCAGGCTTCAAAATTGGTTGAAATGCAATTCAATTATGAAATGTGTTATTTGTAGACTTTGTCTTTGTCTTTTTCCCCATCTATTTTGGCTCTCCTCATTTTCCACTTACAAGAACATGACTAAAGACAAGGGTGAAAGGTCAGTTTAAATGAGAAACCTCAGGTGGGAAGGTTGAGAGACCCACTGTGCTACTGCCAACTGGCGTAATGCGTGCATTTACTTTCCGCCTCTGCAGCCATTGTGGTTGCTGCTCTAAACCCGACAGCAAAAAAAAGCCTATAAAATATTTTAATATAGGTTTCATTAGATGCAGTGTGCTGTTTTGAACAACAATTTCATTTGGTGCATGCATTTTCTTGATTCCTCAGCTCTTCAGCTTTTTGCGATGTGTTTATGATATATCTTTATGATTTCTTAGAACTTGATATCTATCTAAATTGACACTATTCTAGTGAAGCTGTAAGTCACTAATTTTTTCACTCAAAATGATTTGCTAGGCCACATCACCTTGCAGGAATGATGTGTAGCAGCTCGAAACTTGACCTTGGAGGGAGAATCCTTTTGTGTATTTGACCAGCATGCAACCACTCTGAGACAGTTTAATTGATGGTGTTGTGACATCAGCCTCAAACTAGTTGCATCACGTCTTTCTGTTTTCTTTGAAATATTGGCAACATTATCACAGTATCTGAGGACTTGAATATTCCACCACGTTGAGAACAAGAAATGTGCAAACACAAACTGCAAGAAATTGCAAAATGGCGAACATCTAACAAGAGTTCTTTACCAGCTTCATTCCTGCATGGTGAAAGAAGCAAATGGTTGCACTGTGGATGTAGGCAGATGGGGCGGCACACTCGAGAGGGAGAAGGAACCCCTTAGCACACAGAAGCATTCCTGCACCTCCTCAAGGTGAACCAATCTGTGTGCGGTGAGATTCCTTCAGTGACTGGGGCCTCCATCTAACGTCATATGTCAGAATGGGAGGTCAAGCAACAGGCGTTCGTCTCGAATGATTCAGAGAAAAGTCTCTTTGAAATATAGAGTGTGTTGACATGCAGGCACTTAAAGTGCAGAAAACGGACCCTGCATGGAAGGTGTAGACAAGTTAGACCTAAACAGATGCCCTGCTCAGGTTAGCAGCTCTGAAATCCCTCTGCTGCCACCATTGTGATTTCACAGGATTTGCCACCCATCATTTATCCAAATGGCTGTAGATAGACCACATTAATGAGATGAGGTATACTCATTAATTGATGGAGCTGCCACGCAACGAAGGATTAATGTGTCGTTCGCTGACCTTTGTCTTTTGGGGATGAAGGTTGCTGCCCATTGAAGAGGTTATTTTAGATTTTAATCTTCTCTCATTTCTTGCACATATCCCAGTGTGTCCTTGTCAACCCCTCCCTCTTCTGTTCTCTCTCTCTCTCTCTCTCTCTCTCTCTCTCTCTCTCTCTCTCTCTCCGCATCCCTTTCCACCCACCAATTCAATCCGAGTGTGTGACCACTCCAGACCACCGAGAGGCTTTGCTATTTCCATGGTAACAGCAACAAGCAGGTCCGCCGTGAGCTGTCCAAAGTCCTGCCTGTTTACAGAGGCAAATGTTATTGCCAGAATGAGCTCTCTAACCAAATGACCTTCCCTTGCTTCTCTACTCTCCTCCACACTGCTCTGCTTGTATGCATACTTTTTTTCTCACTACCTCAGTCACTATCTGTGTACTCTCCTCTTCCTTCCTCTTTTTTCTTTTCAAATCATAATCTGTCCATCTCTGTGCGGTCAGGAACTCCTAGGTGTGTGTGTGTGTGTGTGTGTGTGTGTGTGTGTGTGTGTGTGTGTGTGTGTGTGGTAAAATGACGGTTCTCTCTAAATGACATGGCAAGTGGTTTGCATGTGTTCTAAATGACATCCAAGTTGCTTGCATGTGTCTGCACAGGTGTGTGTGTGTTTGCAGTAGCCACATTTGATGTGTTGTAGTGTATGTGTGTTCACACTTTTTCTGTCTTGTCATACCGGCTCATGCTCCCACACACCTTCACACTGCGTTAGCACATATTTACACACACGCACACAGGAACACCTCACCATCTCATCTGTTTAATGGTGTTATTATCTGGTGCTTGCTCGGTGAGCCTATAAATTTGTCTGGCTGGGTGTACAGCTTCCTCGCAGGGGCCTTGGGTCCTGTGCTTTATGTCCTCCCCAACTCCTTCCTCCTCCTTCCTCCTCCTCCGCTCCAGCAGTCCCATCCCGACTCCACTCTCTCGCAGTCTCTCAAGGTCACACGGTCACATCTCGACTCATTGTCTCACGGTCACACCGCACTCAGATGCTGGACAGCAAGGGGCCTGGGCTCCACCACACCTGGAGGGACTTGCTGCGGCAAAGTATGTAGACGTGATGTCGCTGTGAAAATGTGTACCACCACTTCTTCCACACGCAACATGCAAGGATTAAAGTTCTCCGTCGTAGGACGGATTTCCGTCAATTTGATTTTAGAAATGTCATATTTGAGATCGATGCAGATCCGATGAGAAAAAAAATAGGAGGGGGGGGGACTATCACCTTTGCTTTTCCTTTTTTAAGGCAACTACAAATATTAGGTCCGATGAATTAATGTGTGTGATGGTAAATGTTTAAAGACCTAATAGTGTTCTTGAGAACTTTCTGTGTCTCAATCAGTGACCGCTCAAGAAGATAGCCTACGTCAGCCATGAGTTTCGCTTTGTTTATGTTGTAGCTACACACTTGTCTCGGGCGTTTGCTTAAAAAAAAAAAAGAACACGTATGGAGGACTATAACGGTCTAAAAGTTGGATTATAGTGATACATTAGAGACAGCTGATGAGGTTGGCCAATCCTTTTTTGGATATGATATTGTGAGCTCTATGTGCGAATTCGGAGAAGAAGCGTAGCTGTGTTCTTTCCGTGCATCAATGTAGACAATTACTATCGCGAACTCTTGGCAGGGGAGGTCATTCATTTTGGGTGTCACCTATGACTTGAACAGATAGCCTGCTATGCCACCCGATGTAGGCTACTATTATTGTTACAGTTTTTAATCAATGCAACTAACATTATGTGTAAAGCGACGCAATATGAACCGTAGCCTATGTAATTTATTATCCCGTCTGTTATGACATGTACAACAATGTTTTTCACAATTTGCGACGGAAGGTTTTGACTGAGCGTGTTAGCATAAAAAAAATAATAATATCACTGTCATCATCGCGAACTGTTGAGTAAGGGGGTCAGTCTGTTTGTGACGCACAGACAGCCTTGTAGCCTATTTTGCTTAGGCCTCACTTTTAACGACAGTAGGTTGTGAGTGTATGTTGACAAAAAATAACCATACAATTAAAATAGTCAACTTAAAACTTTGCTATAAAATATTATTAATTTATAGCACAAAACCATAACCAGTAGGCCTACCAGAACCTTGCATATTAGCGTCATGATTTGTGTGCGTCTATTTGGCAAGGCCACTAGCTGTCATGGATGCGTTGTTGCTAAAGGAAGGTAAGGCAGGTGTCAAAAGTTAAAAAATAAATGGAGATGGGCAGCTGTTGGAAACGGGGGAGAACTAACAAGCCATGGTGTAAAGAAATTAAAGTGCCAGGGGTTTGCTTTTGCGCGGTTCGCTACAAGAAAATTGTTTATGGATGCAATAGGAAAACGTTTTAGCACGCCACCAATCAGAAGACCGCCATAAGGTTAACGTTCGTGCACTTCAGGACATCTTCCCTACCTGGTGCAACTAGCCACCACGACAGAGGTAGGCTACGTTTATCTATGGCTGACCGTTTTTACGTTTAGAAAGTAGGCTACGCATGATCTTAAATATCGCAACCTCTTGTTATACAATCTGTTGCTGAAGACAAAAACACCGTCTCCAGATTGTCGTTATCAAATGCGCAGACCTCCTGCATGAGCACACACAGACTGAGAGACTGCTAATTGGAAAACTGAGTTGTCTGTAAAACTCAAAATGACCATGTTTTCATTAAATGCCGATGAGGCAACAAATGGAAATATGAACAATATCTAGAATGTTCTGATTCGTTACTCTGATGAGGAAATGGGAAGTCTTGCAAACTTGATTTTATAGATTTTACTTGGTGTTGAATTGCATATTAACAAGAAAAAAATCTCCCCTTTAAACACTTTTGGCCTGAAGTAATTAAATAAGAGTGTGTTAAAGCCTTTCTACAATATTGCTGCAGTAGAAAAGAACAGCAATGGCTAATCAGCAATGGTCAGGGATGGTACTAAAATATATTTTTGTTCATCAGGAAAACTCAATCTCAATCAAGAACACTCAATTCGCCTTATTCACATGGCGGCCATTGGCGGCTAAAACGAGGCTACAGGGTACACAAACCATAGGATTGTTATGTTCTATGCATTCACCTGTAGGTGGCATTAATTATATAGTAAGTGTACCCTGTAGCCTCGTTTTGGTTTAAACAATGGCCGCCGTGTGAATAAGGCGAATACTCCCTTTACTTTGCTGTTTGCATCTTTTTGTACATTAAAAACCAATAGGTCGCGACCGCAAAAGGGGTGCTATCTCTATAGGTAGATATGAACAACGTATGACTTATGGCCTGAAAAAAGTTCAGTCAAACGATTTTTTTTCACTTTAATCCCTGAACATGCCGTCATTGTGTGTGTGTGTGTGCACGCGCGTGTGTTGGAGGTGCATCCACCTGTTGGTTTGCTATAGCTTCTCGGGTAGGCTAGCTATGCAGATGAATTCACTCATGGCATTTAAGTAAGTATGTATAGTATATATACTCTTTTGATCCCGTGAGGGAAATTTGGTCTCTGCATTTATCCCAATCCGTGAATTAGTGAAACACACTCAGCACACAGTGACCACACAGTGAGGTGAAGCACACAATAATCCCAGCGCAGTGAGCTGCCTGCAACAACAGCGGCACTCGGGGAGCAGTGAGGGGTTAGGTGCCTTGCTCAAGGGCACCTAACCGGCAACCCTCCGGTACAAGTCCGAAGGCCACGGCTGCCCTACTCTTTGGCCGAGAGTGGAGTATATTGTTTCAGTGAATGTGCTGTAGCTCAAAACATTAGCCTCTCCGCTGCACATCCTTTCTACTGTCAACATGTGTGTGTGTGTGTGTGTGTGTGTGTGTGTGTGTGTGTGTGTGTGTGTGTGTGTGTGTGTGTGTGTGGGCCACGAGTGAGAGCTGAGGGTTTTGTGGGGTCCGGCTGATGGGACATAATGTCCGGTCTGGGAGAGAAAATGAAACTTGTGGCTTGACCATGATTGAATACAAGCGAGGACAGTGTGGAGAACTTTACACACATACACAAAATTGTAGGATAATTGTTTTTTTTATATAAAGAGCTTCTTTTTTTTGTGACAAAAAACAATCAGCATGGGTAGATACTCTATATCTCTGTGTCTGTGTGTGTGTAATCCTTCATTCTGCCAATCTTGCCATCTGAACACCACCTCCTCCAAAACCCACTCCCGTCTGCCTCTTCTCTGGTACCTCATCAAGGTGGTGACGTCCGTGTAGGCAACAGTGTCCACTCGTGTGTGTGCACTTGAGTCTCCAACTCTCCACTTCACTCCTCTCCTCCCTCACTGGTCCCACTGCACTGGAGACCCAACACTACTGCTGCTACTAATACTCTCACTACCCCTTCTGCCGTGGCCAAAGAATTGTGTTCTCTTTGCTGCTGCTGCTGATGCGACTACGGCTCCTCCAGAGGAGATGGAGCTAGATGTCTCTGGGCCGTGCTGTGTGGTGGGGTGGGGCGGTTAGCCCAGAGCCCTGTGGGTGGAAGGAGGTGGTGTGGGTTAGGCTGAGGTGGCGATGAAGCGGATGCTGTGCACAAATCTGATGCAGTCTCTCGACAGAGGCAGCCATTCAGGGTTGGTGATTGCGAGTATGAAAAGCAGGCCTGGTTGTTGCAGATCTTGCAGAAGTTGTTTTTTTTGCGTGTATTTGTGTGTTACCATTGTTGCGTGTCACTTTCTTTGTTTCTTTCCCTCTCACTCTCTCTTTCTCTCTGTCTCTCTGTCTGTCTCATGTGCGCACACACACACACACACACACACACACATTCTCTCTTACACACACACACACACACACACACACACACACACACAAACACAAACACACATACACACTACACAATATGGATTTTGAATCCAATAATTTCTTGCCCTCTCTCTTTGTCCCCCCCATCTCTCTGCTCTTATCTTCTCTCTCACAGCTCTCAGCCACTTTCAATCGGGATGTTTCTCACAGTCCCGTGCATTTGCATGTTGTTTGTATATCTGCAGATGAGCACACACGCACACACACCAAGAGAAACACATACACACACACACACACACACACACACACACACACACACACACACACACACACACACACACCAGGCACACACACACACACACACACCAGGCACACACACACACACACACACACACACACCAGGCACACACACACACACACACACACCAGGCACACACACACACACACACACACACACACCAAACACACACACACACACACACACACACACACACCAGACACACACACACACACACCAGGCACACACACACACCAGGCACACACACACACACACCAAGAGCAACACATAGGCACACACACCAAGAGCAACACATAGGCACACACACACACACACACACCAAGAGAAACACATAGGCACACACACACACACACACACCAAGAGAAACACATAGGCACACACACACACACACACACACACACACACCAAGAGAAACACATTAGGCACACACACACACACATACACACCAAGAGAAACACATAGGCACACACACACACCAAGAGAAACACATAGACACACACACACCAAGAGAAACACATAGGCACACACACACACACACCAAGAGAAACACATAGGCACACACACACACACCAAGAGAAACACATAGGCACACACACACACACACACACACACACACACCAAGAGAAACACATAGGCACACACACACACACACACACCAAGACAAACACATAGACACACACACACCAAGAGAAACACATAGGCACACACACACACACCAAGAGAAACACATAGGCACACACACACACACACACACCAAGAGAAACACATTGGCACACACACACACACCAAGACAAACACATAGACACACACACACCAAGAGAAACACATAGGCACACACACACACACCAAGAGAAACACATAGGCACACACACACACACACACACACACCAAGAGAAACACATAGGCACACACACACACACACACCAAGAGAAACACATAGACACACACACAC
>NW_027468640.1:32905752-32913252 GCF_046254945.1 Alosa pseudoharengus
GTATCTTTGAGGTGATTTAAACTTTAAATGTAAAATCTATGGCATGGTCAAATGGTCATAAAATTAGATGAGTACGTCCGATACTCTCATATTTTAGTAACCTTACCTTTGTGTGTACACTCTAACCAATTGGGTTGTTCTAGAAATGTGATTATAGACTAGCCTGGAAAATCCAGACCCTGGTAATATAGAAAGATTAAGGGTCTGGCCACGAACAATGTAATGGCCCAACTCGAGGGGTGGCACCAAGCATGCATTTGAAAATCTCACTGCACGCAATTGGATAACACTAGACCAATGTTTACTCTGAATGATTCCGGACTTGGATGCAATTGGATAACACTACGATCAATGTTTACTGACCTCCAACGTTGCAGTGCTGTCGTCATCAGTTTAGCTCGCCTCTGGCCCGCCTCTATCAGATACGCCGATTTGATTGGTTCCCCGGGATGCAAGGGGTAAAAGTAACATGCACCATTGCTCATTGCCAGAGTGTCTCGCAGAGACAATTCCATTGTACTCTTGCGAGAACTCTGTATTTCCAGGGTAATTATAGACTTGGCTTCGAAGGGAACTATGGGAATCACAGTGGTTATGACTTTTTAGGATGGGTAGATTTTTGTCTGGTGCTATATGCAACTATCTGATTTTCCTCTTTTGGTGCTACAAAGATTTGCAAGGAAGACTAGTAGAGGTGGAGAGAGAGACTTGAGAAAAGAGGATGACAAAAATAAGAGTTGAGAGAACGGATGACATCATGTTGAAGATAACAGATGGAGGGATGAGAGAGCTTTTGAAAAGAAGACAAATGTGTTGAGCCCATGAGGGTGCTTTTGTGTGTGTGTGAGATAGAAGGTGTCTGTGTGTGTGTGTGTGGGGGGGGGGGGGGGGGGGGGGGGGGGGTTGGGGGGCAGCTATGTAGAGGAACGGTAAGGCAGGGCTTCCTCGTGCTGGAGAAAGGAAGCAAAAGACGAGTGCTTTTGTGCTTTTGTGGCCGTTCAGCAAAAGCATAGGAAACCACCCCTGCCACCCTCTAGGAAAGAGACAGGGGAGATGTGGAGAGGGGGAGGGAGAAAGCTGGAGAGAGACAATGAGAGAGAGTGAGAGTGAGTGATGAAGAGGGGGACTGAGAGAGGATGCGCTAGAGAGAGAGAGAGAGAGAGAGGAGAGGGAGAGAGGAGTGAGGAACAAGAGCAGTAAAGGCCCAGGGATTATGGTCATCACAGCTGTTAGGGGCTTTTAAAAGATTACGGCACCACTCTATTACCCACGCTCCACCTGCCTGGCCAGATTTAGCACCCAATATTCCAGCCGGCTGCGGTGACTCCCATCCACCCCAACCTCCCCCCCCCAGCCAGCCACGGCTCCGGGCCAGCGCCCTCACGAGGCCTCCCCCAGACACGGGGCCTCTTCCTGGGCCACTCACCTCAGACGACCTGGCCGGAGCCTTCCCTAAAGGTTTAACCTCTTCACTAGAAAATAGAGAGAATCATTTTTAATACTCTCTCTCTCTCTCTCTCTCTCTCTCTCTCTGACTCGCTCTCTTTGCAGTGGTGGTCGGAGCACAATGATGCCTTTTGGCAAGCCCAGCTCTCGGTAGCAGGATGTTGGTCTATTGTTATCCCATTTCTGCTCTTATCTGGAGTCTCTCCATGTTTCTCTGCTACACCTACTGCCATTGTTATTCATGCCTTCTCTGTCCGTACCCTCATTGTTGCTCCATCTATTCCCCTCACTCCTCCACTGTCCTCTGGTGGAGGTTCTGCTAATGATGCTTTGTTCGGGGAAATTTGCTGTCCCAATACTGACACGAGATGATTTGAAAAGTATCTGCTAGTACCAGCGTAGATTACCTTCAGGCGACATTCAGGGTGGAATTTCTTCTGATCTACTCTCCCATTCAGCTAACGTGGAGTGTTTAATAGAAATGCCTATGTGAAGTCAAGTGCACTGCAGAATAAGTAATGGACCACACCACACCCAACTGAAAGGTTCGTTCAATGTGCGAAACATATCCTCTAACACTTTATAACCAGAATTAAAGTCGCTAAAAGGAAACGGTGGATTATTCATTCCTGGTCTGATTTCTTCTGACTCTGAGACCTTGTAATCATATTGACACCTCTCTGGTCACATTTGCACTGCATCATCTTGCTCTGCATATTGAGGGCCGTGTCTCGCTGGCCGGCCTCAGGGCTCAGGAGCGTTCATCTGAACCTCAGCAGTGCTCGATCGCTCGGCCGCCCCCCTGCAGAGGCTCTGGTCAGGGAGGAGTGGACACAAAAGGGAGGGAGATTGGTTAGGCTGGGCTCCTTACACTATTTGGGCTTTGTACTCGCACCATTTATTTCTTGTATGTCTCTCTTTTTGTTATGGTGTGCTCCCTCGCTTTCTCTCACACAGAGAAGATGGAGTGTTTTTTTTCTCTCTCTTTCCTCTTTCTCTCTCTTAACAAAGGTATGAGGAGTCGTGCTCCTCTCCGTCTTTCTCTCATTCCCTCTCTGTACAGATTAGACAAGCTTCTCTCTCTATGTCTCTTCTTCCATACAGAGATGACAAGTTCAAGTTGGATTCCTTTGCTCTCTCTCTCTCTCTCTCTCTCTCTCTCTATCTCTCTCTCTCTCTCTTTGTCTAGTCGTTCTTGTCTTCCCTTGCTCCCTCTCTCTCTCTGTCTGGTCATTTTTGTCTTCCCTTGCTCCCTCTCTCTCCCTCTCTCTCTATCTCGTTCTTGTCTTCCTTCCCTGTGATCCGTGTCTGATTCCGATCCCTCCCCGCGGTCTTCAGCGCGGGGTGCCCAGCGAAATAAGCTCTGGCCGGCGGACTGTGGCCGCAGGGTGCCTCCCGTCCAGCCCCCTCTCTCCTCCTCCTGACCACAGGGGGAAAAGGATCTCGTCTCCCTTCCGCTCTCCGCGCTCAATAAGGGGCCTAATGATGCCATGTGGGGACACTGGCTAGAGGAGCCTTGAGCTGAAGGGGGACGAGCTCTCGCGCCGAGAAAGTCTTCTGAGCCGGCCCTGCTGCTGTACAAGCTCGTCCGCGTTGGCCAACTTTTCATAGTTTGAGCGCTTTCTGCCCTTTTTCTCAGTTTGTGTCGTACTCGTATGGGAAGCGTTTTGAGTAGCCACTGCGCTGGAAAGATGCGCTATATAAGTGAACTTGACCAGGACTGTGGGAGGGGGTTGTGTGTGAGCTCCACTGTGGGGAAGGGTGTGTCGGAGGCTCTTTTGTGATTGACGGGCCAATAAATGGCCCTGCTATGCCAGTGTTTCGGTCGTCACCTGTTTTTTTGTTTTCAAGAGGGACCTTGGCGTTGGACGTGGCCGGTACAGTAGCTACAGTAATGGTCAGTGCTTAAATGCGAACGTGGCTCAGACTGGTGATGTTCCATCATCACATTTGCCGCCCCGCTGTGTCCCTGCACCTATTTTTAAATGATCCGTTTCCATAGAAATGCTGAGTAGCCGACGGGTAAAGGGGGTCAGAGTTGAGTGGAAGGGTGTGGAGTTATGGGAAATGGGAAATGTGTCACGGTGGGACAAAACAGTCTGGGAAGCTGTTAACACCCACAAGCGAGAGAAAGAGCGAGACGGGCGGCGGTTCCAATTAAAGATCTCCGCTCTCACTGCCAGAGTCCAGACGCCGCGGCCTATTCTTTTTAACGCACACGCTCTCTGTAATTCACACTCTTTCCTCAGTCATTTTGTGTGCTCTCTCCATCTCTCTCTCTCTCTCTCTCTCTCTCTCTCTCTCTGGCTCCCGTGTTGTCTCTCTCTCTCTCTCTCTCTCTCTCTCTCTCTCAGTTCTTGGAGGGGTGTGGAGTGGTGCTGCTTTCATTTCCTGACGGCGAAAAAAGGAAAACAAAAGAAAGGAAGCTGCTCAAGAGCCACTGTTGCATTGGACTGCCCATGCGCCCACTCAAAAATACACATACAGAGATCTACACACACTCCACACACACTGCACACACACACTGCACACACACACACACTGCACACACACACACACAACACACTACACACACATAATATCTAGAAGCACAACCACACACACACAGATCTACAGATACCAGTCCCCCCTATCATGGAATGGAGAATAGAATGCTTTTCAGACCATGTACTGATATACAACCTCAAATACTCCTATCTCATCATCTCTCTCTCTCTCTCTCTCTGCTCTTGCTCTCTTTCTCTTGCACGGATATTAGTCAGATAGCTATCTGGTTGCCTGCAACCACATAAAAACACTTGTGGAGACACCGGATACATTTCAGTTCCTGTGGCCATGGCCTCCACCAATGGCGATGCGTTCTATACATACGGAAAAGCATCTATCTCGATGTGGCTTCGGTGGAGAGTTCGAGAGTTGCCATTGGTATGCTGTAAACAGGTTTCAGCCATGAGTGAACTCGGTGCACTCCCATTTACAATGCATCCTGCCAGTGTACAGTCGACTGATGAATGTGTCATTTCCTCTCTTTCTATCTATCTTGCTTTGCTATCTTGCTTTCTTGTCTGTTCTCAGCCATCATTCTCCTCTCCTCTCCTCTCCTCTCCTCTCCTCTCCTCTCCTCTCCTCTCCTCTCTTCTCCTTCCCACACAATGCTGTTTACACTCTCTGGGATATTATTAGCCCCAGAGCAGCAGAGTATGATTTAATGGGGAGGACCACATCACTTATGGCCCCATATCCAAACTGCATACTACACCCTACTGCTGACCGTAAGTACATACTTAGTCTAGGGGCTGAGACGGTGAAATGATAAGTAAGCAATAAACGTACGTCACAGAAAGCCACATTGCCTTTGAGTTCCCCATGGCCATAAACATGCATTTGAGTGCAATTTCTGAACAGCCTTAAGACCTATCCACATCAGGAAGTGTACGTACTAAAGACAACTCCATTACTGTAACTATATGATGATATGAACATCCATATCAAGTCTCTCCAGAATATTCATTAAGGTGACTTCTAAACTTCAATAGATGATTGGTTATCAGGGTCATTTGGCCTGGCTAAAGCAGGTCTATGGAAGGAGAACCTAATTTTGTCACAAAACTGGTGTTAATGGTTGTGATTTGACACTAATTTATTATGACAGTGCACCAAGGGCAATCTTTTCCTTTTCTCTGGTCTCATTCAATGAGGGCCAAATTTAGGCCTTGTGTGTGTGTGTGGCCGTGTGTGCGTTGTGTCAAGGTTGGCCCATTTCTGTCTTTACTCAAGAGATCCGACGCATTAATAGCCTAATATCAGCAGTCTGTTTATTTCTGAGTTGTTTGAATGATTTATAAGTCGTTTATCTTTGGACTTTCCGTGTGCCTGATGATCATGATGTTCCTTTGATCGATAGCTGGCTGTGATAGGAAGGTAGTCCTTCTCCCTAGCCTTCTCTCTTTCTTTCCACTCTCTCTCACTCTCTCTCTCTCTCTCCACTGCCTCACCATCTCACACCATCTCTGTCTTCCTCACAAGGTCTGCATTCTTCCTGCCGACATGGTTCTTTCTGTTTCTGCTTTTTGTTTGTAAGTGTTTGTCTTCTTTCTTTCTTTCTTTCTTTCTTCTGGCTTGTATCGGTCCACACAGGGGAAAGTGTCTTGAGTTTGGATCGCTAGGTGACAGGAAAGGGGGGGGGGGGGGCATTGTGCGTAGTTGAGGTGTTAAAGTTGCCACTGCACGAGTGTGTGTATGCAGGCAGGCGAGGCTAGATTTGAGAAACGGACATGGTGACGCACACTAACACTCACAAGTGTAAGCACGTGCACTCACACACACACACACAGGCACTAAAAATGCACGCACACACACACATATGGCCATTGACATGTATTCTGGTCATTGTCCAGCCAGATCTTCCTCAGTCAGCAACGAAAAGCACAGGGAGGCGGATGACCCCCGTGTGGAGGAGAGGACAAGCAAAACAGAGGGACTCAGGACATTGGTTTAATGCTCCTAAGCCATTGCCTTACATTCTCATATACTCAAAATGTTAAAACAAACTATACAACATTTAAAAATTCACATGGGTGCAGTTGACTCAAAGAAAGAGACCACAGTGCTTAAGCTCTGTATCTACATTCCCCCGTGTGTGTGTGTGTGTGTGTGTGTGTGTGTGTGATCTATCTGCAAGCCAAACAATCCACTATGTTTCAGCCCTTCAAGAAACAGGAAACTTCATGAGCACATACGGGTGTGTGTTTGTGTGTTTGTGTGTAGAATCATGAATAATATGGGCCACAGTCACTATGTCCTGAGAAAACTTGCACAAACACACACTCAGCATATTTGAAGCCTTCCTTTACACATTAAAAGTCCTTACCAGACGAATTCCAGTCTTAATGCCCATTGACCTAAGTGTGTGTGTGTGTGTGTGTGAGAGAGAGAGAGGGAGGAATTACTCCCAAATAACAGTAACAGAGTTACTACATATGTGTGCTACCCCCCCCCCCCTCCACACACACACACACACCACACCACACCACAAAAAACTGCGTCTGTGATCAGTGGTTTAATATCAGGACCCTTCCCCTCCAAGGCTTTCTCTGTCAGTCTGCTAAGATATGTGTGTGTGTGTGTGTGTGTGTGTGTGTGTGTGTGTGTTTGACAGTCTTCCTCTCCTCTCTTTCATTTCCCTCTCTCCGTGCTTACCTGTATTCTGCTGCTCTTTCTCTTGTCCTGTTTGCTTCTCTCTCTGTGTTCCTTTTCTCTCCTATCTGCTCCCCTCAACTATTCTCTCTCTCTCTCTCTCTCTCTCTCTCTCTCAAATCAAATCAAATCAAATCCAATCCAATCAAATCAAATGGTGCTTTATTGGCATGAATGAGTAAAGTCACTGTCACAAAATTAAATAATGAAAGGAAAGAAAAAAATATATAAAAATGGTAAATGGTATTAAAAGGACAGTAATAGCTTCAGTAATAGTGCTATACTGTAGAAAAACAAAACTAGTCTGTCTGTCTCTCTCTCTCTCTCTCCGTTTGAATTCAGATGTTATTTATTGGCATGACAAATCATATGATGTTTTGCCACAGCATTCAGGAAGGAGTAAAAGGAATAAAAGTGGAACTATATTAAAATCTCTCTCTCTCTCTCTCTCTCTCTCTCTCTCTCTCTCTCTCTCTCTCTCTCTCTCTCTCTCTCTCTCTCTCTCTCTCTCTCTCTCTCTCTCTCTCTCTCTCTCTCTCTCTCTCTCTCTCTCTCTCTCTCTCTCTCTCTCTGTGTGTGTTCCGCCCTCGTAAGAAATGCGTCTTTATTTAGTGGCTCTTCTACCTGACCCACATTCAACCCTGATTGATTTGAGTCTTGTTATCTCACTCACTTACTTACTCAAATTCAAAGGAGCTTTATTCGCATGACCGTTTGGATACAGTGTTGCCAAAGCCAGTGTTACAGATAATACAGTAGAGTCACAAAAGAAAGAAAATAGACATACAGCAATGCAGGTAAACATGTGGACACAGACAAAACAATAGCATATGTCCGTGTGTTCATGTTGTCATGTTG
>NW_027468640.1:32918252-32921178 GCF_046254945.1 Alosa pseudoharengus
CGTGTCCTGTGTCCCTCTGCTCAAGAGGCAAAATCTGGTCAGTGGGGAGTAGGGAGGGTCGGAACACCCTAGTGTCCCTAAAATGAGATTAGAGTGACCGAGAGAGAGAGAGAGGAAGGAAGGGAGAGAGTGTTTGTCATTTTTATATTTTGTGACATGAATGTGAAGAGGAACTCTCCCACCCACCAGGGGCTGTGGCTTTTTGAACATCACACACACACACACACACACACACACACACACACACACACACACACATACAGACACACACATACAGACACACATGCACGTACGCATAGACACTCACAGACAGATGCTTGTGCGCAAGTGTGTGTGTGTGTGTGTGAGAGAAAGAGAGTGAGTGTGTGTGGATAAGAGGGGGGTATTTTTGTGTTTTTTTCCATCTTCCTGTGATCTTGCTCTCCTAGCTGCTGACTCTGCTGCTGCTGATGGCCCTGCATTGTTAGTTAGTGCTGAGGCCTGTTTTCTCTCTCTCCTTTTTCCCCTCCTCCTGTTCTTTCTCTTCACCCCATTTCCCGCCTTCTTTCCTCAGCCCCCATTTTTTTTTTGCCCTCCTCCACTTCCCTCTGTCCTTTTTTTTCCCACTCTTCATCTGGATGCTCTCTCTCTCCCTCGTTCTCCTGCCATCTCTCTGTGTTCATGTCTTCTCTCTTTCTCTCCCCTCCTCTTTGTCTGGGTCTGGTGCACCAGTGCCACTTTTTTTGTCCTTTCAGATTGAAATGAGGCATTTGTCAACAGCGCCTTGTTTATCGTCTCCGTCTCATTCGTCTTGTTTATAGCGATGCACACACGCACACGCACACACACACACACACACACACACACACACACAAATGTGCCATGCTATTTCGTCTCTCTTTTTCCCTCAGTCTGTCACGCTGTGTTTATCCCATTTAGGGAATTGTATTGTACCCTCAGCCTTCTCCCCACCCCCCACCCTTTGTCTCTGTCTATTTATTTCTCTCTCTTTCTCTATCCTCTCTCTCTCTCTCTCTCTATTTACCTATTCACCATTCCCTCTTCCCTTCTGCTCTCTTTCTTCTTCCCTTCTTCTCCTACTTTCTCTCCTCCTCTCTGCTGTTCTCCATCTCTCCCTCTGTCTCATACTCTCTCTGTGTCTGATTCCCCCCCCCCCCCCCCCCCCATCAGTCTCTCTCACCTATTGTCACATCTCTTCAGCTCAGTGGTGTGTGTAGACCCCCCCCCTCCCGGACCCCCTTCACGCCTAACCTGAGTTGACAGCCGTATCCACACGCCAGCTGACTCCCAGGCTGTGTGCTACCATAGCCTCACCACCAGGGGGCCCAAGTCTCCTCGCAGGCAGGCGCTGTGTCACCTGTAGCCACCAAGCCATTTAGGCGGGGATCACATTAGCCAGCGGCAAGCGGCAGGTTTCCTATTGTTCTCTATGGTTCGGCAGCGGAACGGTGGCAACGCTGGCGTAACGCTAGTGTTGAGCAAGCTGAGCGTTGAACTCGTTCCAACTTTCAAAGCGCAACGCGAGCGTATTCAATTGACAAACCGTTTGTGTTGCTTAGGAACGAGACAAAACGTATTATGGTCTGAGCGTTGCGTTACGTTTGCCGCTGCCGCTGGCTAATGTGATCCCCGCCTAACTCACATGCTGTGCTCAAGTCCATGGGGGTGGTGAGGGACTTCTCAGTCCCTCTGCTGAAGCCCCAGGTGCAGTTCTGTGTGTCTGTGGGGGGCGGGGGGTTGGGGGGGGGGTTGGCTCGTCGAGAGCACCACTGGTGAAATTGGCAAGGTGCACAGCAGGGAAACACTGGACCCATCAGAAACATGCGGCACAAGTCTGCGGTGAGGTCAGGAGGTTGATGGAGAACCGCTGACCAACTGAATGGACATGTCAAGAGCACCTCCAATGCGACAATGGCACCCATTTCAACCTCGTGGTGGCTCAAAACCCAGTAAATAAACACAAACAACATGCTGTGTGCTTTGAGCACATTGGAGAGCGACAGCTCAAATACATCACTAGTTCTGGCACTAAGGGAATTCAAGCCCACACATAGGGAATGGGCCTTTGTACTTCTCCATTCCTGTGTGTATGTGTGTGTGTTGTTCAGGACATTGTGGTCGTGAGTCAGGGCCATGTAGCGTTTCGAAAGACTTTATTTAGGTCTCACTTAGCTTGTGGTGAGCGGGTGATGAAATGCTTAGCTGATTCATGGGGGATGGATAAAGTTTAAAGAAGAACTCCAGGCTGATGTGATGGGAGTTTGGGATAATGCTGTGTCGCTCTGCCTGTCTGTCTGTCTGACTGTCTGTTTCTCTTCTTTTTGCAGAGTCTTCAAGAAGTCCAGCCCTAACTGCAAGGTAGGAAATGCAAAATACCAATTAAATCCAGTCCCTCTGGTGCATCAGATATCTGTGTGTGTGTGTTTGTGTGTGTGTGTGTGTGAAAGAGGGAGTATAAGAAATACAGAGTGTGGGAGAGGAATAGGAGTTCCTCATGTCCTCCCAAAGGATTGTCATCTTCCTCTGGGTTGGCCTCGATTCTTTCTCTCTCTCTCTCTCCATCCATAGTGTATTATTTTTGCACCTCCCCTCCCCTCCTCTCGTA
The DNA here is from genome assembly GCF_046254945.1 of Alosa pseudoharengus. NCBI lineage: Eukaryota > Metazoa > Chordata > Actinopteri > Clupeiformes > Clupeidae > Alosa > Alosa pseudoharengus. The sequence continues at coordinate 32,920,858 of NW_027468640.1, forward strand.
TCCCTTGCAGGCTGCCATCAGACATCAGTTCCCAAGGCAATCTCTCCCACCTTACCCCCCCTCTCCCCCCCCCCCCCCCCCTCTCATACACGCCTTCCTGCAGTTTGTGCTCCTCAGCTGCCTCTTGGCTCCTGTCTCCAGTAGAGACGCTGCTTTGTTCCTCTCCTCACTGCCATTTCCTCTCCAGCTCTCTCCCTCTCTCAGCTCTTGGTCTCTCCATACTTTCATCTTTCCCTCATCTCCTCTCTGTCTGCCCATCCCTCTGGTCTTCTCTTCGCTTCTCTTCTCTCTGTACTGTCTGTCTGTGTGTGTGTGTGTGTG
>NW_027468640.1:32921378-32926378 GCF_046254945.1 Alosa pseudoharengus
TCTTTCTCTCTCTCTCTCTCTCTCTCTCTCTCTCTGGCTCCCGTGTTGTCTCTCTCTCTCTCTCTCTCTCTCTCTCTCTCTCTCTCTCAGTTCTTGGAGGGGTGTGGAGTGGTGCTGCTTTCATTTCCTGACGGCGAAAAAAGGAAAACAAAAGAAAGGAAGCTGCTCAAGAGCCACTGTTGCATTGGACTGCCCATGCGCCCACTCAAAAATACACATACAGAGATCTACACACACTCCACACACACTGCACACACACACTGCACACACACACACACTGCACACACACACACACAACACACTACACACACATAATATCTAGAAGCACAACCACACACACACAGATCTACAGATACCAGTCCCCCCTATCATGGAATGGAGAATAGAATGCTTTTCAGACCATGTACTGATATACAACCTCAAATACTCCTATCTCATCATCTCTCTCTCTCTCTCTCTCTGCTCTTGCTCTCTTTCTCTTGCACGGATATTAGTCAGATAGCTATCTGGTTGCCTGCAACCACATAAAAACACTTGTGGAGACACCGGATACATTTCAGTTCCTGTGGCCATGGCCTCCACCAATGGCGATGCGTTCTATACATACGGAAAAGCATCTATCTCGATGTGGCTTCGGTGGAGAGTTCGAGAGTTGCCATTGGTATGCTGTAAACAGGTTTCAGCCATGAGTGAACTCGGTGCACTCCCATTTACAATGCATCCTGCCAGTGTACAGTCGACTGATGAATGTGTCATTTCCTCTCTTTCTATCTATCTTGCTTTGCTATCTTGCTTTCTTGTCTGTTCTCAGCCATCATTCTCCTCTCCTCTCCTCTCCTCTCCTCTCCTCTCCTCTCCTCTCCTCTCCTCTCTTCTCCTTCCCACACAATGCTGTTTACACTCTCTGGGATATTATTAGCCCCAGAGCAGCAGAGTATGATTTAATGGGGAGGACCACATCACTTATGGCCCCATATCCAAACTGCATACTACACCCTACTGCTGACCGTAAGTACATACTTAGTCTAGGGGCTGAGACGGTGAAATGATAAGTAAGCAATAAACGTACGTCACAGAAAGCCACATTGCCTTTGAGTTCCCCATGGCCATAAACATGCATTTGAGTGCAATTTCTGAACAGCCTTAAGACCTATCCACATCAGGAAGTGTACGTACTAAAGACAACTCCATTACTGTAACTATATGATGATATGAACATCCATATCAAGTCTCTCCAGAATATTCATTAAGGTGACTTCTAAACTTCAATAGATGATTGGTTATCAGGGTCATTTGGCCTGGCTAAAGCAGGTCTATGGAAGGAGAACCTAATTTTGTCACAAAACTGGTGTTAATGGTTGTGATTTGACACTAATTTATTATGACAGTGCACCAAGGGTAATCTTTTCCTTTTCTCTGGTCTCATTCAATGAGGGCCAAATTTAGGCCTTGTGTGTGTGTGTGGCCGTGTGTGCGTTGTGTCAAGGTTGGCCCATTTCTGTCTTTACTCAAGAGATCCGACGCATTAATAGCCTAATATCAGCAGTCTGTTTATTTCTGAGTTGTTTGAATGATTTATAAGTCGTTTATCTTTGGACTTTCCGTGTGCCTGATGATCATGATGTTCCTTTGATCGATAGCTGGCTGTGATAGGAAGGTAGTCCTTCTCCCTAGCCTTCTCTCTTTCTTTCCACTCTCTCTCACTCTCTCTCTCTCTCTCCACTGCCTCACCATCTCACACCATCTCTGTCTTCCTCACAAGGTCTGCATTCTTCCTGCCCACATGGTTCTTTCTGTTTCTGCTTTTTGTTTGTAAGTGTTTGTCTTCTTTCTTTCTTTCTTTCTTCTGGCTTGTATCGGTCCACACAGGGGAAAGTGTCTTGAGTTTGGATCGCTAGGTGACAGGAAATGGGGGGGGGGGGGGCATTGTGCGTAGTTGAGGTGTTAAAGTTGCCACTGCACGAGTGTGTGTATGCAGGCAGGCGAGGCTAGATTTGAGAAACGGACATGGTGACGCACACTAACACTCACAAGTGTAAGCACGTGCACTCACACACACACACACAGGCACTAAAAATGCACGCACACACACACATATGGCCATTGACATGTATTCTGGTCATTGTCCAGCCAGATCTTCCTCAGTCAGCAACGAAAAGCACAGGGAGGCGGATGACCCCCGTGTGGAGGAGAGGACAAGCAAAACAGAGGGACTCAGGACATTGGTTTAATGCTCCTAAGCCATTGCCTTACATTCTCATATACTCAAAATGTTAAAACAAACTATACAACATTTAAAATTCACATGGGTGCAGTTGACTCAAAGAAAGAGACCACAGTGCTTAAGCTCTGTATCTACATTCCCCCGTGTGTGTGTGTGTGTGTGTGTGTGTGTGATCTATCTGCAAGCCAAACAATCCACTATGTTTCAGCCCTTCAAGAAACAGGAAACTTCATGAGCACATACGGGTGTGTGTTTGTGTGTTTGTGTGTAGAATCATGAATAATATGGGCCACAGTCACTATGTCCTGAGAAAACTTGCACAAACACACACTCAGCATATTTGAAGCCTTCCTTTACACATTAAAAGTCCTTACCAGACGAATTCCAGTCTTAATGCCCATTGACCTAAGTGTGTGTGTGTGTGTGTGTGAGAGAGAGAGAGGGAGGAATTACTCCCAAATAACAGTAACAGAGTTACTACATATGTGTGCTACCCCCCCCCCCCCCCCCCTCCACACACACACACACACCACACCACACACAAAAACTGCGTCTGTGATCAGTGGTTTAATATCAGGACCCTTCCCCTCCAAGGCTTTCTCTGTCAGTCTGCTAAGATATGTGTGTGTGTGTGTGTGTGTGTGTGTTTGACAGTCTTCCTCTCCTCTCTTTCATTTCCCTCTCTCCGTGCTTACCTGTATTCTGCTGCTCTTTCTCTTGTCCTGTTTGCTTCTCTCTCTGTGTTCCTTTTCTCTCCTATCTGCTCCCCTCAACTATTCTTCTCTCTCTCTCTCTCTCTCTCTCTCTCTCTCTCTCTCTCTCTCTCTCTCTCAAATCAAATCAAATCAAATCAAATCAAATCCAATCAAATCAAATGGTGCTTTATTGGCATGAATGAGTAAAGTCACTGTCACAAAATTAAATAATGAAAGGAAAGAAAAAAATATATAAAAATGGTAAATGGTATTAAAAGGACAGTAATAGCTTCAGTAATAGTGCTATACTGTAGAAAAACAAAACTAGTCTGTCTGTCTCTCTCTCTCTCTCTCCGTTTGAATTCAGATGTTATTTATTGGCATGACAAATCATATGATGTTTTGCCACAGCATTCAGGAAGGAGTAAAAGGAATAAAAGTGGAACTATATTAAAATCTCTCTCTCTCTCTCTCTCTCTCTCTCTCTCATCTCTCTCTCTCTCTCTCTCTCTCTCTCTCTCCTCTCTCTCTCTCTCTCTCTCTCTCTCTCTCTCTCTCTCTCTCTCTCTCTCTCTCTCTCTCTCTCTCTCTCTCTGTGTGTGTTCCGCCCTCGTAAGAAATGCGTCTTTATTTAGTGGCTCTTCTACCTGACCCACATTCAACCCTGATTGATTTGAGTCTTGTTATCTCACTCACTCACTTACTTACTCAAATTCAAAGGAGCTTTATTCGCATGACCGTTTGGATACAGTGTTGCCAAAGCCAGTGTTACAGATAATACAGTAGAGTCACAAAAGAAAGAAAATAGACATTCAGCAATGCAGGTAAACATGTGGACACAGACAAAACAATAGCATATGTCCGTGTGTTCATGTTGTCATGTTGTGACTCTCTCTCTCTCTCACACACACACACACACACACACACACACACACGCACAGATAAAGAGAGAGTGGGACTAAGCCTAAGGGTTTTGTGTGAGGGTGTGTGTGTGTGTGTGTGAGGGAGAGGGAGAGTGTGTATGTGTGCACCCTTGCTCTTTAAAAGGCTGTATTGACAGATCCACAGTATCCTTTCTGGATAGACTGGGGTCACTTCCTGTGTGATGTCCGCTCTAGCCTCTGGACAAGCCCACGATTGGGCCTCTAATTGGCCAACACTCACTGTTTGCCTTTCTGTGCTAAAATAAACGATAGGAAAAAGTCAACAGGCTATATAATATAATATCAGGACAGCGTCTCAAGTCATAGTCCTATGGCCATCCCTTGTCATTTAGAAGTCTTCATAAAGATGTGTGTGTGTGGTGGGATTAGGGGTTGAAACACACAGGATACAATCTTGTCAGCAATGCTGGAACAGCCTATATAATGTGTGTGTGTGTGTGTGTGTCTGTCCATGGATCTTTGTATTGAGCGTATGTGGTCTAAAAACTCATTGTAGTGGTGGTGTTTGTTTGCCTGTGTGTGGTGTTATCTTCCATTTTAATTGCATATTGTAATGCAAAAGCTCCTGGAGTATGTTTACTTATGCGTGTTAGTGTTTGTGCGTGTGTGTGTGTGTGCAGGCGGCCAAACAGCTTAGCAACTAATATTTGCATTCTTGTTTGGCTTGCCTGTGTTTGTGTATGTTTGTATATTAGAGGGCCGTGTGTGTTTGCATGCCAGACGGGGCAGTTGGAGGTTGGCTACAAGCGGCCTCTCCATGCTCCTCTTCCTCTTCCTCCTCTCCTGTTCTCCTCTCCTCCTCCTCCTACTCCTCCTCCTCCTCCTTTTGTACTTCTACGGTGGGCACAGGCTGACCTGTGAGCTTATGTTTATTGGCCCCCGGAGAACATCTTGTATCTGGTGCCCTAGTAATGGTTTTGTGTGTGTGTGTGTGGTTAACTCTTTGGCTAGGTTCTTGGTGTTGGCTGTATCCCAGGTAGATGATGCCTTGCAGAGCTGTGTGTGTGAGAGAAAGAGAGAGAGGGACAGAAATGGGTGTACCGCTACAGTAGAAAGCATTGTGTTCTGCACTGCATGTGGCATCATTTCAGCAAGCACTACTACTTGTCTACTTTTTTTGCCCACACACACACCCAC
>NW_027468640.1:32931378-33036378 GCF_046254945.1 Alosa pseudoharengus
TCGGCAGCGGAACGGTGGCAACGCTGGCGTAACGCTAGTGTTGAGCAAGCTGAGCGTTGAACTCGTTCCAACTTTCAAAGCGCAACGCGAGCGTATTCAATTGACAAACCGTTTGTGTTGCTTAGGAACGAGACAAAACGTATTATGGTCTGAGCGTTGCGTTACGTTTGCCGCTGCCGCTGGCTAATGTGATCCCCGCCTAACTCACATGCTGTGCTCAAGTCCATGGGGGTGGTGAGGGACTTCTCAGTCCCTCTGCTGAAGCCCCAGGTGCACTTCTGTGTGTCTGTGGGGGGCGGGGGGTTGGGGGGGGGGTTGGCTCGTCGAGAGCACCACTGGTGAAATTGGCAAGGTGCACAGCAGGGAAACACTGGACCCATCAGAAACATGCGGCACAAGTCTGCGGTGAGGTCAGGAGGTTGATGGAGAACCGCTGACCAACTGAATGGACATGTCAAGAGCACCTCCAATGCGACAATGGCACCCATTTCAACCTCGTGGTGGCTCAAAACCCAGTAAATAAACACAAACAACATGCTGTGTGCTTTGAGCACATTGGAGAGCGACAGCTCAAATACATCACTAGTTCTGGCACTAAGGGAATTCAAGCCCACACATAGGGAATGGGCCTTTGTACTTCTCCATTCCTGTGTGTATGTGTGTGTGTTGTTCAGGACATTGTGGTCGTGAGTCAGGGCCATGTAGCGTTTCGAAAGACTTTATTTAGGTCTCACTTAGCTTGTGGTGAGCGGGTGATGAAATGCTTAGCTGATTCATGGGGGATGGATAAAGTTTAAAGAAGAACTCCAGGCTGATGTGATGGGAGTTTGGGATAATGCTGTGTCGCTCTGCCTGTCTGTCTGTCTGACTGTCTGTTTCTCTTCTTTTTGCAGAGTCTTCAAGAAGTCCAGCCCTAACTGCAAGGTAGGAAATGCAAAATACCAATTAAATCCAGTCCCTCTGGTGCATCAGATATCTGTGTGTGTGTGTGTGTGTGAAAGAGGGAGTATAAGAAATACAGAGTGTGGGAGAGGAATAGGAGTTCCTCATGTCCTCCCAAAGGATTGTCATCTTCCTCTGGGTTGGCCTCGATTCTCTCTCTCTCTCTCTCTCTCTCTCTCTCTCTCTCTCCATCCATAGTGTATTATTTTTGCACCTCCCCTCCCCTCCTCTCGTATCCCTTGCAGGCTGCCATCAGACATCAGTTCCCAAGGCAATCTCTCCCACCTTACCCCCCCCTCTCCCCCCCCCCCCCTCTCATACACGCCTTCCTGCAGTTTGTGCTCCTCAGCTGCCTCTTGGCTCCTGTCTCCAGTAGAGACACTGCTTTGTTCCTCTCCTCACTGCCATTTCCTCTCCAGCTCTCTCCCTCTCTCAGCTCTTGGTCTCTCCATACTTTCATCTTTCCCTCATCTCCTCTCTGTCTGCCCATCCCTCTGGTCTTCTCTTCGCTTCTCTTCTCTCTGTACTGTCTGTCTGTGTGTGTGTGTGTGTGTGTGTGTGTGTGTGTGTGTGTGCGTGAAATGGACGGAACAGTGAGTGTTGAGGATGTTTTTTGTGATGTCACTCCGATTGGCAGGACTGTGTTCAGGAAGGGAGCGGAGCGACTCTGGGTTAGTCTGTCATGCCGGGGGCTGTTTGATCTCTCTGTGTGTGTGTGTGTGTGTGTGTGTGTGTGTGTGTGTGTGTGTGTGTGTGTGTGTGTGTATATATATGTGTGTGGTGTGTGTGTGTGTGTGTACCTGTATGTAGACTCATGTGTTATGTGATGCATGTGGTGTATGTGTGTGTCAGGTGATTGTATGTGTGTTTACTTATGTTATCTCTCTCTGGGGAAAGATAGCTTCCTCTGTAACAGTGTTCAATTGAGTGTGCCCTGATGAGTGTACACTGACCAGATACCATTGACTAAGCCCCCATATGGTCCTGTCTCTCTCCAGCTCACAGTATATTTGGGGAAGAGGGATTTCGTGGACCATCTCGACCATGTGGACCCTGTGGGTGAGTAGCGGATAGAACTCCCAACTAACACTAAAACCTAGACTTTCTAATGAGGAGACACAGCACTTTCTAATGAGCACAACACACACTGGGTCAGCAAGCACAATCCTCCATAGAAATGCATGGGGTTAGTTTGTAACACTAATATGGCAGTTGTCTACACATACCCCACCCTTTCCGTCGACGTGAATACATTGAGCCAAGCATGTGTTGTGTTGTGAATACATTGAGCCAATCATGTGGTGTGTTGTGAAGACATCGTGCCAATCATGTGTTGTGATCTCGCCGCTGGAATAAGATTGGTGTCGTGAAGCCTGTGATTTTCTGCCGAAATAGATGCCGGATAAGTGCCCAAAAAGCGTTGCAATATGGCCACCGAGTGGAGGGACTTGCCTAAAAGGACTTTGCTAAAACTAAGATTTGAGCTGCTTTTGTGTCCGACTCCTCCTTTTTCAGTCACTAGGTCAATAGCTAGTCACATGCCAGCTTACATTTACATGTATTGTACTAGTATTCATTTGGCCACTTCATTTCAAGTGGCTTACAATTGAGGAATAATAATCGAGCTACAATTTGACAGGAAATCTGTTGAGGGTTAACAGTAGTTGCTCTGTTCAATCTGACTGAAGTGTCAGAAGGTTGTTTTTGGAGTAGTAAACAAAACATCCAGGGTGAAACGGATGCACCAGTTTACAGTAGATTTCTGTCTGGCAATCAACCAATCAATTGATGGCTTACCTCTGCAACACCAATCAGAAGCTAGCTTTCCACTGCCTTTGTCATGGTAGCACCAATCAGAATTTTAGAGGCTGTCTGTTGGTGAACGCTAAAACAGCGTAGCTTGCACCGTTGTGCCCTTGTCAAAGTCACCAGCCAGAAAGACATTTTAGGGAGTTGTGTACGAGGCTAATGAGTCTCAAAGGCACGCATACTCTCCAGAGTGCCTCAGAGACTCCCTGAACACCCTCAACCTGAGGTGCTATTTAACCACGAAAGCGTTAAAGATCTGGAAATGGGAAGCCAAAACATTTTCACCATTAGGCTTCTCCTATCATAAATGTTTAGTAGCCTAGTGTTTCTTTCTGTTTCAATAACTTGAGGAGGAGCCTCTCAGTGCACTTGCACAATAATAGAATCTACACACTCTTTTGTTGGAATATCACTGATTTGACAAAGACAAATGATTAAATATACAAACAGCTACAGATTTAGCTGCATTAGACTTGGAACATCCCTCTTGTAAGCAGGTGGAAGGTGTTCACACGATAAGGACGTGGCGGTAATGTTGTGTTGTGTGATTTAAAGGCCCTATGTTTTTAGATGTGGTAGCTGTTTCTGGGGTGTGCACTGGGTCCCACCACCTCAGGAGAGATCCCTGGAGGTGTGTGTGTGTGTGTGTGTGAGTGAGTGACGGTGGGTGGGGGTGTTTCCCTTCACTTCCCCACAGGGAAGTGTGTGTGTTTATCAGGAAGAGATGTCAGTGATGCAACAGTGAAGTGCCCCGTATGAAAAATGTGAGCCTTTAGTTCTGGCTGTGTCCTGTCCACCAGGAACCCTTTTAGAGTGAGGCAGCCATGCTAAATTAGATGAAGGGAAAGGAACACCAAAACATTACATAGTGTACATAATACATGACTATCGATCTATCTTTATCTCTTTCTTTATCCTTCCTTTCTCTCTCTCTCTCTCTGTTTCTCTCTCTGTGTCTTTCTTTCTTGCTGTGTGTCCATGGGTGACCTAATGACACACACACACTTTTTTAAGGATGACATCAACACATGAACATCAACACATGAAATACAACTTAATAATATGTCATAGTCCACTAAAACTATTTGCTAAGGTCTTTCTCAGATATCTCTTGTTGAAATATTCCTCTCATATTTCTTACAGAATAGCTTGCCTTTTATGTGTGAGTGTGTGTGTGTGTGTGTGTGTGTGTGTGTGTGTGTGTGTGTGTGTGTGTGTTGTGAGAGTGTTTTATACATGTGTTTTTCCACTCTCTCTGCAGATGGAGTGCTCTTGGTTGACCCTGAATACCTTAAAGACAGAAAAGGTACGTCAGAACTGGCCCCATCTGCCTGGGCACATTTGACTAGACGATTTGTTAGTCCGACTGGGTGGAACGACTAAACAACTCTGGACATAGTGGACAGCCTCTGTACTCTCTCTCTCATCAAGTGTAATCAAATTGGAACTTTGTAAACTCTTGTTTTGGTCTCTGACGTCAGTCTCTACCCTCGTCTCCAGTTTTCCTTCATCACTGTCGTTCTCTCTCTCTCGTTGCACTCTCTCTCCAGATTCTTGGTAGGGCAGGCCAAGCTGCCCATTGCGAAATGTCATGAAGCAAATCAAAAATGGAAGCCAAGATATTGATATGATATGCAAGTTACAAATCTAGTGGGGACAAGGATAGTGATGGAGTGCATGCTCTCCCAGCAAATGGAGAACTTGGCTCAGTTCAGTGAGAAAGGGTGTGTCATGAGTGGGTCATTTCCATTAATGACTTTTTGGAAGGCTTTTCTTCAACTGGTTAGATAGACTGATTTTTTTCCAATGGCTTTTTTGAGTTTTCAATTACTGCTCTAAATAAAGGGATTTAAAAGTCACTCTCTATCTATCTTTATCTCGCAATATGAATGTAACTTAAATTGGTGGTGATGGTTGATGAATGAAGAAGTTTAAAAACCTCTCTCTCTCCCTCTCTCAGTGTTTGTGACCCTAACGTGTGCGTTCCGGTACGGCCGGGAGGATCTGGACGTGCTAGGCCTGTCCTTCCGGAAGGATCTCTACATCTCCACCTTCCAGGCCTTCCCCCCGCTGCCAGAGGAGCGCAAGCCCCTCAGCCGGCTGCAGGAGCGGCTACTCAAGAAGCTGGGTCAGCATGCACACCCCTTCAACTTCACCGTGAGTCACGCGCACGCACGCACACACACACACACACACACACACACACACACACACACACGCGCGCGCGCGCGCGCACACACACACACACACGCACACACACAAACAAAGCAACTGGCAAATACACAGTCCAACACACACACACACACACACACACAAATAGCATTTGCTCACATCCACCACATTGTTGCTTCCTCTTCACTGTTGGCCGTTAGAGCAAGGTTAGCATCAGTTAACACCTATTGTGCACAGGACAATTCTGTGATGTAGGGTGTGTGTGTGTGTGTGTGTGTTTGTGTAGGTGTTGTGTCATTGTTTTTATACTTCCCCTTCAGATTCCTCAGAACCTACCTTGCTCAGTGACCCTACAACCTGGACCAGAAGATACAGGCAAGGTATGAAAATAGTTACACATGCGAAGCCGAATCATGCAATAAGCAACATCAACAATAACAAAAGCCCAGTTTGTTCAGGATGCCTTGTATAGATGCCTCTACTCTATCTGTGTGTCTGCAGGCGTGTGGAGTGGACTTTGAGGTCAGAGCTTTCTGTGCCAAGTCAGTGGATGAGAAAATCCACAAACGGTATGGCGCCATCCTAAACCTCTGTACAGACTGATCAGAGTCTGTGTGTGTGTGTGTGTGTGTGTGTGTGTGTGTGTGTGTGTGTGTGTGTGTGTGTGTGCATAACCATTTGTGAGTGTTTAAGTTATGTTTTAACATGTGTGTGTGTGTGTATAGTTGTGTGTAACAAAGTGTTGTTACTTTTTGTGACCTGATGATTTCAACCTTGTAATCCAGAATGCCATTGTGTGTAACTGTGCCTGTGTGTGTGTGTGTGTGTGTAGGAACTCTGTGCGGTTGGTGATTCGTAAGGTGCAGTATGCTCCAGAGAAGCCAGGCCCCCAGCCCATGGTGGAGACCACCCGCAGCTTCCTCATGTCTGACCGGTCCCTACACCTGGAGGCCTCACTGGACAAAGAGGTACAACGCTCTCTCTCACACACAGACACACACACACACACACACACACACACACACACACATGTGTGTGTTTTCTCGGTGGTTGTATGTAGAAGGTGAAGACTCATTCACCGAGTCTTGGCTCAACTGATCCTGTGCTGTGGAGGTTTTTAGGGGCATGGTGGCAGGGCAAGTAAAAATATATGCATACAAATTGATCAATGATATTGTGAGTTTTCTTACAATTTAGAGGGCTGGGAGATTGTTGTGTGAGATTGGGAAGGAAGACAAGTAGCTTTTAAAATATGAACCAGAGTCTTTTCATGTAAAAAATTCATGTTTTGACGTTTACATGTTTTGACTGAGGATAAAATGATCGTTTTGGTTGTGTTTTAATCTGACGATGTAATTCATGTGGATCTAATCAGATGTTCTCATGCATTATGTGTTAAGGGGGCAGTGATGTTGAGGGGGCAGTGATGAACTAGTATTAAAATCTTCACAAGTGCTACATATCTCTCTCCCTCTATCAACTCTCTCTCTCCCTCTCTTCGTCCATGTCACCCTATCCCTTGGCTCATCTCTCAGATCTACTACCATGGTGAACCCATTAGCGTGAACGTCCACGTCACCAACAACTCCACCAAGACCGTCAAACGGATCAAAATCTCAGGTAGGACCTTTCTCTCCCTTCTCTGGTGTCCTTCTCTCTCTCTCTTTCTCTCTCTCTCTCTCTCTCTCTGTCCCTCTCTCTCTCTCTCTCTGCCTCTGTCTCTCTAGCTTCTCTCTTTGCTCTACCTGTTTATCTGTAATCCATCTAAATGTGTCAGTCTGTCTCCGTAAGGATCTGTTGATGTATTTGTCTGTCTTATCTATTTGTCTGTTAGTCTGTTTACTTTCCTATGGTTGATGTGTCCATCTGTAAAATCCCTTCTCTCCACCTTGTGTGTGTGTGTGTGTGTGTGTGTGTGTCCCTCCCCATCACCTTTAGGTGTGTTTTTTTCAGTTCCACTAAGACCTCAGTGTTTTTTATTTCAGTGCTCCATTATCGCCCTCTCTTTTTATGGACTCGTCTCCATCGATAACCAAAGTTATCAGTGTATCCCATGTGTCCAGTATTGACTTGTGCCACAGGTATTGTGGACGGCATCTGGCATAACCGAGTAGCCAGGGCTGTTTGCCCACCCCCCCCCCCCCACCCCCACCCCACCCCACCCCATCATCCGTGGCCTTGTCCTGCATTTAGATAAAACCAGGGGCATGTTGATATCTGTGGATGTCCAGAGTGTGTTGTTACTGTGTGTTGGTACAGTGTGGTGTGTGTGTGTGTGTGTGTGTGTGTGTGTGTGTGTTGGAGGGGACAGTTAGAGGAAGGGTTTGTGTACCTTGCAAATGTTTACATACTGATCGTATGAGCCAATGCTGCTCAGTTGCTCTGTGTACTCTTCCCCTTTGTGTGTGTGTGTGTGAATGGTTGTGTATGTGTGTGATCATATTGTATAAATAAATCCTTGAATTTGTGTATTGTGTTTAGATTTGTGCCAGTTGATGTCTATTGCTGTATGAGTATGCTTTTAATTTATTTGGGCATTGTAGTGATTTTGTTGCAAATGTGTTTGTGTGTCGTGAAAGTGTTGGCTTTGATATGTTTACGTGTGTGTTGTGAAGGTGTGTCTTTGTGTGTGTGTGTGTGTGTGTGTGTGTGTTGTGAAGGTGTGTGTGTTGTGGGGGTGTGTGTGTGTGTGTGTGTGTGTGTGTGTGTGTGTGTGTGTGTGTGTGTGTGTGTGTGTGTGTGTGTGTCCTGCCCCTGTAACCCTACTCCGTGTTGTTCCCTGCTCTCTCCCACAGTGCGGCAGTATGCTGACATCTGTCTGTTTAGCACCGCACAGTACAAATGCCCCGTGGCACAGGTGGAGGCTGAGTGAGTACCCCTCCGTCTACTCCTGCACTCCTCCACTCCACTCATACCTCATCCATCCATCCATCCATCTTCTCCACCTCTCTCTCTGTCTCTCTGACCTGTCCCTCACTTCCTTCCATATTCTCACTGACTGCATAAACATTCCCTTCTCTCCACACGCCATGGGTCTGTATTGGTATATCCTTCTCTCTTTCACCCGTTCTCTCCATCCTCACACCTCACTCATCCCTCATTCTTTCAAATCCAGTCTAATTCCCTCCATTTTCTCTTTCCCTGTGAGAGATGAGAGTCCCCTGAGTGATTGCAACCCCATCCCAACCCCCCCACCCCCACTCCCTAAAAGCCTCACAGAAAGCTTCAGGAGTAGCCGTAGAGATCTCTGAGAAGGTCTTAGCTTCATATCGTCCAGACTAGGCACGTGTCTCCGTTGGTTGCCTCAGAGCTTTGCAGTCTGACTCCACTGAAGGGCGGACTGTCACAGCCAATCGGTTCTCTCCCCTCAGCACCCTGGCAGGTTTGCTGTCCGTCTATTTAGATACCAGCCAATTCTCTGCTAGCCAATCCTGTGCCATTATGAGTATTCCATTTTTTTTTGCCACTTTTAGCACCAATTTGTATTGGGGAGTACAGCAGCTTTTGAAAGTGATGTCATGTTTTACAATTGCTTTTTGTGGATCTGCTATTGGCCAATGGTAATACAATCATCACTCCCCTCCTGCTGCACTCCCATTGGTCTGTAGCCTCCCCTTTTTGACGTAACACGGCTACATGAGGCTCATTCTTGAGCAAGGGGGCCTTGCTTTCCCTGTGTGGTGCCACAAAGGTATTCTACCTCACTGCTCTCCCATTGGGTGGGAGCTCCAGCGCTGGCCCCGCTCTCCATTGTGACGTCACAATGTGGGTGTTCTCTCTCAGTGCTGCAGGTGACAGACGTGGTGCTGCACTCCTGCGACACCTACAACAAGTCTGTGAGCCGACTGTCCTGCCGGTGAGTATGGCCCAAAACCAAGGCAAGGACCCGCGTCCCCAACTGTCACCCCACCCCAACATCAACCCTGATTTCCCTGCTCAACCTGAGGGGCCACCTGCACCCCTCCTGATGGCTGCTTCTCCCCCAGTTTTGCCCTGTGGACCAACTGCCCCCAAGAACTCCCCAAGCTTTTCACATTGCTCTCCTTCTCATTGTGAATGTGTCAGAGTACATGTCCAGTTCCCCAAGCAACCTTTATTCAGTCTTTCAGTGAGAGGATTTTCCTTCCTGTGAGGGGTTCTCTCCTACTTGTAAAACCATTATAACACAATGTATCAGGACCAACAGACTGATATTATAACACAATGTACCAGGACCAACACACTGATATGATACTATACTTTTACTCTATACTCTGTTTTTACAATTTTGAACATAAAGCCCAAGGTATTGCAATTTCACTCATTCTCTTAACACCATCCCAAACCCAGCATTGAAAGCAGATATAAATATCTGCAACCCTGTTATTGAAACGCAACAACTCTGCTGTGCATCTAGGACCGCTTTCTTCTCCCATGTCTTCCCCTGTCACAAATAACTGCTTGTTATGAATCATCCTGCGTCTGTCTGTCTGTCCATCTTAGGTTTGGGTTTCTCTGGGCTCACCTCTCGTTAAACCCGAGACCGTGTAAACCTACTCTTACAATATGGGCTCTGTTGCTCCTCATTGCTCTCTCTGGTCCTCTCACAGGCCTCTCCCTGTTCCCAGAGATCCTCTCAGTACTCTTCTTGGGCACACACACACACACACACACACACACACACACACACACACAGAGTGAATATACTGCCTCTTGACAAAAGGCACATTGCTGTGATCTTGTCCTGTTTGTCCTCCATACTTCTTCCTGTCATCACAACCCCGCTCACACACAAGTGTCTCTCCCCCTTTCCTCTCTCCACCTTTCCTCTTCTCTCAAAGTGCTCTTTTGGATCCAAATTCTTGCTATAATAATAATGATAATAATAATAATATATACTAAATTCTGTATTAAAATAAATCTATGAAAAGGTCAAATTAACCAATTCTCTTTTAAAAATGTAATTATTCATAATCAAATATTTATTAGAGGTAGCTTGCAATAAAAAGAGCAAGGTTCAAGTCTCCTTCACATGAGGCTGACCATTCAGTCCCAGACACCATCTGGAGGGAGAGTGTTGTGATTAGATTAGCTCCTCCATGGCTAGATGCAGGTGAAAAGGCCAAGTGACACCGTCAGCAGCCTGGACAGACACCGTGCCAAGCAGACTTTGAAGGTCATTGTTTGTACCTCATGGGTCAGGATGGTATTTTCCATAAAACAGCGATTCTTTCTGTCCCCCTGTGATAGATTTGCTCAGTGTATTATTTATGAATGTCTGTGATGCATTATGATTAAAAAAAAAAAGTGCTGCTCCCGATTACTGTCTGGCTGGCACCCACAGCAGTAGCTTTTCCCTGTGGTCTCTGTGAGCTCTGGAAGAGTCTGCCAGTTTCCGCTGCAATGAGTCGGCCCTGCTGCACACCCCTCTGTTACTTGATCATAGCAAAGAATAGTCATTAGTATATTGCTCATGACCGAGGCTTGCTGTTTTGCCAACACAATTGGGGGGAAAACGTTTTGTGATGACTCTCTTCTCTTCTCCTCTATCTCTCTCTCTCTCTCTCTCTGACACACACACACACACATACCACATGCACTGAGTGCTTACAGACTGCACAGTGTTTTGCTCAGCTGACTTCAGCACAGTCTCAGATGTGGGGTGCTTATGCAACCAGCCCAGGTGCAGAGTGAATGTGAAGGGTGTGGTTTATTTCTCTCCTTTGTTCCCCCCCCCCCCTCCTTCTCCTCTCCTCCTTCTCGTTCCCCCTTTGCCCTGACGCAGTGACCAGGTGTCCCCGAGCTCCACTTTCTGTAAGGTGTACACGCTCACCCCCACGCTGACCAATAACCGGGAGAAGAGGGGCCTGGCGCTGGACGGCAAGCTCAAGCACGAGGACACCAACCTGGCCTCCAGCACCATGTGAGTGCAGCGCCCCGCAGCATCCCAAACACGGGGACCTGTGTGTGCGCGTGTGTTTGTGTGTGTGTTTGTGCGTGTGTGTGTGCGCGTGCGTGCGTGCGTGCGTGTGTGTGAATGTGTGAGAGGGAAAGATATTTCCTTCTAGGGCCAGTTTCCCATATATGGATTAAGCTTAGTCCTGGACTAAAATCTTTTCATTTCCGTTTACATTTTCTTTTAGTCTAGGACTAGGCTTAATGCATGTGCGAGAATCTGGTCCTTAGTGTCTGAAAATGTGATGTGTACATACAATGTATTATGTATGGGTTATACCTGGAAAAATCAGTATCTTCGTCCCATTGGTTATATTGGAATGGTAAAACCTCTTGTAGTGTAGTGTATGATGTGGTATTCTCTTGGGTAGTGGTGAGGGGTCTTTATGAACTGCGTGGTAGAAGGCATTTTCCTCTTTGCTTCATTCCCAGGCTTGCAGTAGCACTGGACTAGCAGGGAGCCTTCAGGTCCACTCTACTCGAGCCTGATTCCTTTGCAGATTAGTGCTCTTAGGGCTGGCAGGCCGAGATGGAGAGCTTGTTTTGAGAGGATTTAGCTGAGGGCTTCCAGCCGCAAGAGCTCCTTAGCGAAAGGAAAGCCTTGTGTAAAGACTCCGAGAAACGAAGTAGACACAGAGTTAATCCCCGACAGACCGGGACTCACTGTTTCTCAGGCCTGTCCGTCGTGCGTTCACACACCTGCCAGTTACGTGCCCCCATCTGAATGTTAATCTGAGGAATGGTGGGGGTCCTCAGCCAAAGTTTATGTACCCACTGGTTCACCTGTTTTCGTTTTGGTTTTTTCTCCCCGCACATGGCCTCCAGATGAGAATTTTTGGAAGAATTTTTGTGTGTGTGTCGGGCCAGGCGTGCTTTCGCTACAGACTCAAACCAAAGATAGCAAAGTTCAGCAGCCGGTGCTCAGGCACTGGAGTGAAATAACTTTTTGTCTCCGGAGTTTTATTGTGGGGTTTTAATAGGCTTTAACTTTTGCCTCAATAAGGTTTCAGATCAGATTGACTATTATGGAAGGCGATTTATTCCACTCTCTCACTTCATCAGTCAGAAAATAAAGTGCAACTCCTAAGGAGTCCATTTTTTTGTACAAAATAATGTTGAGACGCTTGTTGAGAAAGAAGTAAGAGAGCCAACACAAAACGCGTCCACGTTGTCACCATTTATGTAGCGAAAGGATTTTTTTGTTTTTGTTCCTGAACCGAACCCTTCATTTATGTAGCAAAAGGAATTTATTTTTATTGTACCTGAACTGAACCCCTTCTTTTAGATTTAGATTTAATTTTTATGACTTTGATGTTGGTGTCTGCATATTTGTAGGTGTTTTTAGTCCAGACAGGTGTATGAAGTAGAAATAGTGTCTCGTCTTATATCCCTCAGATTTATTTTTAGGCTGCTGGAATTATGTCAAAGGCAGCTGAGCTTTCATCCACTCTACCTGTGATGAGTTTACAACTGGACTGTTTCCCTAAAGATACATGCAGAATTCAGAAACCAATGCCCTTGTAATATAATTGACATTTGCAAGTTGCTTTGAAAAGAGTCTGCGAAATGAATTAAAAAAAACACTCTAGTCTGTCTGGTTTGTTGAGATGACATTGCGGAACTAATGTTTGTGCTTAGACAGGCCGCTTTTTTTTACTGACTCTGATTCCTCCCAATGAAAGTGATGTGTGAAGAAGTACTATGTAGCTGAGTTTGACAGACAAAGTTAAGATTAAGCTCAGTCTGATTTTGAGCAGGAACCCTCATGAGTAACCGTCCAAAGCTTCAGCGCTCCAGCAATTATTGTTAGTTTTATAGTTTACTGGGTGTTGGATTATTAATGTCTGATTTATACTGATTGCAAGGTGTGTGTGTGTGTGTGTGTGTGTGCCATCTGCGTGCAGAGTGAAGGATGTGTCCAATAAGGAGGTCTTGGGCATCCTGGTGTCCTACAGAGTGAAGGTCAAACTGGTGGTGTCTCGTGGAGGGTGAGTTTTGCACACACTCAGATATTAACTGACTATGACATATTACATTACATTACATTTGGCTGACGCTTTTTATATGCACATGCTCACACACAAGCACACAACATGCACACATTAATATTGTATCATTAACCCAAATCATTAAATATGATTAAATATGATCATTAAATATGAAATATATCAGACAGTCAATATAGAAGAATGAAAATGGACACACACACACACACACATACGCATATGGAGCAAGCTACTCATTCTCTGTCTGTACTCATTCTCTGTCTGTTTTCTGTCTGTATTTTTCTCATTTGCAGTGATGTATCAGTGGAGCTGCCTTTTGTTCTGATGCACCCCAAACCCACAGACCAGCCCAGCTCAAGGCCCCAGTCAGGTACTCCTAAACCAACACACACACACACACACACACACACACACACACACACACACACACACACACACACTGACCATAGTCACTTCCACCCATGCACTCTCACAATCCCTCATTCAATCACTTTCACCCATGCAGCTTATCGGTACTGAGTATTAACGCTAATTAGGTCAGTGTTAATCAAGGTTTATTTTTGCGGCTGTGTTCAAAGTGCACCAATGACTCACCTTCATGGTTCTATTCTTTACCCCTACAGCTGTGCCTGAAACGGATGCACCTGTGGACACCAACTTGATTGAGTTTGAGACAAAGTAAGCAGATCTGTGTGTGTGTCCTCATAAGAAATGCCTCTTTATTTAGTGGCTGTTCGACCTGATCCACATTCAACCCTGATTGATTTGAGTCTTATCACACACGCGTGTGCGTGCGTGCGCGCTCACACACACACACACACACACACACACACACACACACAGGGACTGGGAGGTTTGGTAGCTGAACCCAAAACTTCCCTTTAAGCCAAAGGGTGTGTGTATGTGTGTGTGTGTGTGTTGTGTTGTATGTCTTGTGTATACAGTAGTCTATAATTGATGAAATTATTATTTTGAATGTTTTGAAATTGAAATGTTTGAATATGTGTGTGCTGTATTGTATCAGATCAGTAAACTTCTTGAAGTAAATACTGATATTTAAATATTATACAGATTATATATTGACATTTTTATTGTTATTGTATTCTTGTATCCTGTGTTTGTGTATGTACGGGTTTTAAGGTTGCTCGATTATGGCAAAAATGTTGGTCAATAATGGGATCAGTTATTTACTCAATGACTTTGCAAATACCATCCATGTTTTTAAAAAGAATTGTTTTCATCAGTACATATGTATTTTAATGTTCTGTTCTCACACTTCCTGATGTGTTTTCTTTTTACTGCTACTCCCTGCCATCTCCCTGCAGTAATTTCTCTCAGGACGATGACTTTGTGTTTGAGGACTTTGCTCGCCTGCGGCTGAAGGGCATGAAGGACGACAAGGATGAAGACGACCACTTTTGCTAACGTCTCACCTGAGCCAACCCTCCAGCCCAGCCCAGCCCAGCCCAGCTCCTGTCCCTCCTCATACCTGAAACGCGTGGCCAGCAAAGGGGCAGTGGCGCTAGCCTGCTCCATAGCTACTCCCAGTCGGGGGCCCAATCAGAAAAACATGGAATGCTTATCCTTCACCTTTTGTTTTCCCTCTAACTTACTCCTCCATTATTCTCCTGTTTCGCCTTTTCCTTCTCTTTTAATATATGTTTTCTCCTTGATCCTTGTTCTTTCTTTCTGCTCATGTCTAATGCTGCTGTGGAGCAGTTTTTTTTGTCCCCATTTGGTTAAACCAGATGATGCACAAGTGTAATATGAGAGAGATGTTTGGCTGGATTGGTTGGCTAGCGGAGGGTCCATTGATTCAGGGTTAATGCATATGTGTCTATGTTTTTAATTTTCTTCTATCATGTCCGACATTATATATGAGGCGGGCTTTATTACCAATGTAAGGACAAAAGTACCATCTAACTTGTGTACTGTATGCCTTGCACAAGTTAGCAGCTGGGGATGAAGAACGTTTGTTCTTGTGGTTTGCCCCCCCCCCCCTCCCTTTCCTTCTCCCACTTCCTCTAATAGAACATACCTGTCCATTATGTACCTTTAATACATAAGACACTGGCATTACAGTTTCGCGACCTCATACAGATATGTCAAATTAACCTATCTTACATATCTTTGTAAGTTCGTGTGACGGATGGGCTTATGTCATTTCCTGTGCATAGGTAGTGCACTTGTAACACACAGAACAGTGTGGCCTTTTTTATGGGTAGAAAATATAAGATGGCTAAATATATAGGACCACAAAGAGATATTTTGTATCTTCTTTTTTGTTTTCTTTGAGAAAGAGCATCTATTTGTTATGTACAATTGTAGAATGTGTGTATGCTGTCTCAAGTCTCTGGTATAATGGCACCACGAGGCTGACACATAAGATGGACACTGAGATGCCTAATTATTCAACACATACAGACACACACACACACACACACACACACAGACACACACACACACACACACTACATGTACTGAACACAGTCACTCACTCTCTTAAAAAATCTGTCTAGTGCAGATTTGTTTTTGTTTTCTTTTTGGGGCTTGCTATTACTTGTTTTTTCCCAGTAGATATTAGTTGGAACTTGATTACCAAAAGTCTTTTTTTCCTGTAATGGATATCATTGCATTTGATTGAAATGTTCAAAACTGATACCTGCCACCAAATGGAAATATGCACCATAAACATGAACATACTGTACAGTATCTACACCCATGCAGTTAAAACACTGGTAGTTGAAACAGATACAAATCTAATATATTAAAATGTGTGTAATTGTTTCATAGTGATACACATCTTTATGGATCAGATTCTTAGCAATGACATTGCTAAGAATGGACCGGAGTCCAGTCAATAATGTCATGATGGATGGAAATGGTAGATGATAAATACTATGGCTAGTAAGCATAACAAAAACAACAGCAATT
The DNA here is from genome assembly GCF_046254945.1 of Alosa pseudoharengus. Taxonomy (NCBI): domain Eukaryota; kingdom Metazoa; phylum Chordata; class Actinopteri; order Clupeiformes; family Clupeidae; genus Alosa; species Alosa pseudoharengus. Next base: position 32,947,176 of record NW_027468640.1, read on the forward strand.
TACAAATGTTATCTTTTGTGGCAGATTTTTGTTTTAATTTCCTAACCTGCAGCTATCAGTAGCATCTTGAAGACTAGTGGCCAAACAAAAAAAACAAGGATAATATTTGACACCATTTTGGCAAGTCTCTTCACCTCTTCATCAATATTTATTACCAGAAGTTGAGTTATTGAAACAATGATTGAAAAGTACTTCATTTTTATACAACATATTGTCATTAGATTGTGTTTCACAGGTTTGATTTTAGTTGTCACTTGTAAGAATTCATGGCTATCTCTCATTTTATATGGATGGCATGATTTTATGCATTTGCAATTATAGTCATTTTCAAAATGCCAATTAAGTTTTAAATTCTTTTATAACAAATCATTGAATGCCACAGTGTTGGTACTTGGTAGTGAGAATGTCTTCCTATTGAAATGACTAAGCACGCCATGACTTCCCACTTGTCACAATTGCATCTCGATATGTGGTAATTCTCTCCAAAAAATTGCTTAGGGTAAATTTGAAGTTTTGGGGGTTTTAAGGTCATCAACCAGGAGCAGAAATTGAATTTTCAATTGACTTTGAATACATAAGAAATGCTGGATTCAATTCCTGATGCATCTTGTTACATTAATCACCCATATCTTAAGAAAGTGTCACTGTGTCTTGTAAGTCCTTTTATTTTTAGGATTTCTTAAACGTCTTTAAGGAGAAGTGGGGAAGTGCTCTGAAAGTGGTGTCTTACTCTCCAGTGCCCCCTAGTGCCCATGACCAGTAGCTAGTTGATTGTCTGTGCCTCAGCTCTACTGAAGAATGAACCCAGAACTTTCTTTGATGCTGTACCTTTTACCTCCCAGAAACCAGCAAAACTAAATATAGATACAATTATTTTACCTGCTCTTAAAACGAATGTGTGGGACGTGGGAAAGGGGACATGAAAAGAGGAACTACTCCCGAAGTTACTACTTCTTATTATTTTGCTGTCAACATTATATATACCAGAGATATTACAAAAGAAATGTTGCCATTATTTTTCTTTGTTTTGTGTTGTTTTATTAAGATTCTATTTTATTTTTTATTAAAGTGAAAAATAAAAACTAACCTTAAATTCTCTGCTGTACTCCTCACATGCTGTACATATTATCATGGTTATTAAATATTGTATATGAGTTACTGTCTGACCTTTGTCGGTCTGTTGAGGTCTATTGTGTAAAACCCAGCTGCTGGAGGTCATAGTTTAGTTACCATACAGATGCCATAAACAGTGCAATGCATCCCATCCCTTCAGGCCCTGGTTGCTAGACCCCGTGTAGATGTAGAAAATACATTTGGAATCCCTGCATACAAACACTGTTCAACATGAAGCGGGGAGACATTTCAAATTGCTGGGGGGGGGAGGAGTATAAACCAACAAAGACAAATGCATTCAACATTTTTTGGTTTTGATAAGTTCTTACTCAACTGAATGCAGTGAGAGAACTTCTACAATGTCCTCGGCACAAATGGCACAGATGTACTCTTGAAGATGTGTACATTAGCACGGGTTCATAGAATGCATATACTCTAGTCTGTTGAATTGTACAACATTGCTGACTATATAGCAGTTATTAAATCATACTGCCTGATTTGAGACATTTGATGAGCATGGTTGTATAACATGGAGCTGGCAAATAGTTATCTTCAGCACAAAAGGCTTAATGTATGACTTCCTGATGATGTAATATGATAGAATTGTGAAAGACCTCTCAGCCTCCTCTAAATGTCAAGATTATTTGCTTTTCAATCTAAATGGTAATCTGTTTCATCTGTCTGTTAATCAAGCAACTATAAAATCAAATGATATATATTAATATTTATATTATATATATATTCTCCCTGCAGCCTCAGTAGGTATATGAGAACCACAATAGGTTTCTAGACCTAATGTCAGGTTTTTCAGTTTAGTTTTCATTTGAAAACAACTGCTTCAAGCTGATTCTTCTGTTATTACTCAAATTGATATTAAGGATATACAGAATACAACCTCGCTAACACGATAATTTACTTAAATGATTTGAATCACATGTGACGCGTGTGACAATGATAAAAAAGCAAACCAAGATAGCCTACTGTATAAGCAATATCTTATTTTAGGCAATGAATGAAATGAAAATATACTGAATGAGTATGTTTTTAAAATTCATAAAAAATCTATGTTGCTTCTTTATTTTGTACTGCATTTTAGAAAATGTAAAAATAAGAAAAACAGTTAACATACAAAACTGTGTGCATCTCTTCATTCCTGCGTGTGTTGAATTCCTTTTTATTATTTAGCGGGTATTCAGGTTACATGCAAACTTTGTAGATTTGTTGCTATTACAATTTTAGTAGTCAGTTTTTATTTAGTGCTTTTATTTATGGAGAACTACCGGGATGGCCATGCAACGCAGTCATTGTGAAACGCGTTTTTTCCTCTCCTGCCGTATTCGAATTGTTTGTCCTTGTATGCTATCCGTTGGTGTGCTACAGGCTACCATACAACGGAAGTGCGTATGATATGTTGGATATGAACGCTTTGGAGCACTTTGTGTGTAAGGTAACAAAAATCAATGTAAAGAAAGTGAATTAACCTTGAAAGGCTTTGTCTACCAGTCACGTCGGCTGTTGATTTAAACGGGTAACGTTAAATTCATTTGACCTGCCTAACGCCGAATGTTAACATTACCTGGTGAGCAGCTAGCTAATTTCTTATGTTTGTGTTGGATCGACTGACAGTCAGCTAGCAGCTACAGATTCTAATGGCCAACGAGCGTCTTCGTGCTTTGGAGGATGTCGAGAAAGAGATTGCAATCATTCTTCATTGTGCCGGTGAGTTGTTAACCTTGTTGCAAGCTAGTTTACTGAAGCTAGAGTTACTTCGTGGCTATCAAATGTATAACGTTAACGCTAACGTAACGTTAAGGCTTTTGGGCTAAGTCAAGGAAGGGGAGCTATTAAGCTAAGTGTTCACGTTACTTAAACAACTTAAGGAATTGGAAACCAGATGTAGTTTTGGTAAGGGGACAAAAATACATGTTTTCAGTATATTTCCGAATGCTTTGATTAAAATTAGTCTATAAATATAGTAATGCTTGACAACTTAAGTTTACAATCCATCTCATACAGGGACTATTGTTCTGGAATTATCGAAGGACAAACACAATGCCAGCCTCATCGATCGGCAGCTCAGTCAATTCATAGCCTCAGTCAACAGAGTGGAGAACGAGTTGAGCTCTCAAATTCGCTACCTCACACAGGTAAAGGCATAACTGTTCCCATCAATTCATTTTGAGTGTGCGAGTGTGGTATTCTAAATTATAGACTATAATGACAATATTCAAGCGCTGAATAGATGACAGTGTGGGACATTTATTTATAAATTGGCAATATCAACAACAGACAATTGTGATTTAGACAGCTGGAAGAAGAAATTGAGGTTCTGCTCCCAAACTCTGAGGGCAGGTCCACTGACTGCGCTGAAGCTACGCCTCAACTGTCCTACCACAGTTCCAACCTGATACGCACAACTCCTCAGCGAGATAGATGCATAAAAAGCATTTTGTGCTAATCCAGTTCACATTATGCATGCATATTCGAGATCCAAACAAATATCTGATTGGGGGATCTTTTATATCCCTGCAACCAGGGAATATAGATGCAAGAGCAAGAGGCCGCTGGTGGACCACTGTCAGCTCACTGATGGCAGATCTGGTGGTCCACTGGTAGGTTACTAACAAACAACTTACAGTTGTGGTAGAAACACTGTTTAATTGATTCTGTTAAAGGCTACTTCTATAGGCTAAGGTGGATATGCAGTACTCGCTGCCTATTGAATACAGTGAGATTTGTACACACTGATAGGATAGCACCTCTGACACCCACTAATGAGAGAAAACCTCAAATGCTTATTGCAGATCGTTGCACACCAAACATGTCATTCAATCAAGTAAACGTAGCACAATGGTGCTAAACATTATCATTTGAACTTGCCCCTACTCACTTAACTCTCACAACACTCAGCATTGATGACAGCATCATCAATACACCATTTTAGGACTACCCCAAAAAAACCTTTAAAGAGGGATAACTTGAGCTTTGTAGCTCTGATTTGTTTATCTATTCACTCCCTACCAACAGGGCCTTATATTGAAAATGTCCTGTTTTAATGCTCCAACTTCACAAATCAGTACCACAGTGTAGTACATGATTCCCCCCCCTAACAAATGAGTTGGTCATTGCCCTTTCCTGCTATTAAATTAATCTATGCTTTTGTGCGGCATGTCCTGTGTCTCAGGTCGCTACTGGTCAACCACATGAGGGCTCAACGTACTCTGCCCGCAAGGACTGCCAGATGGCACTCAATAGAGCCGAGTACACACGGATGAAGCTTGGGGAACTAGCCCGTACTTGTGACATCATGTTGGACCCACAGGCCTGATCTTTCCTCTTTGATTGTTAGTCGTTTTTGTCTTCGTGTTGTCAAGTAGGAATAAAGATATGATTTTGTTATAAATGGAGTCTAGTTTTCTTCTCTTGTAGATTCAAATGGATGCTGCCGAAGTGTTCTTGTACAAGTTCTTTTGAACCTCCAATTAGGCCTTCTCTACGAGCGAACCGGCTCCGTTCTGGTACATGTTTTAGATCAGGGGTCTCCCAACAGGTAGCTCGCAACTACCAGTAGCTCCCCACCTGTGTAGCTCTCCAAAAGGTTTGAGGAAGATGTTCATAAATGTAATAACCCAGTCACTTGGTAAACATGTTAAAATTCCTATGAAAATTCAGTCTACAAAGAGAGAAGGTAAATGAGTTGAAAGGAACCTTTAAAAAGCATACAAATCTTATTCAGTGGTTTTGGATGTGAATATGACATGCTACTACTAACATAAAAGATCTCGGCCATGTCAATTTTGTTAAAGTAGCCCTCGAAGTAAAAAACGGTTGGAGACCCCTGCTTTAGATGTTGAACTGTTCAGATAATTTCAACCAAAAATAAAACTGTTAGAGCTGGAACCAAGAACAGGTTTTTCTGGTGAACCAGTTTATTAATGCATGCATACACACTATATTCTTTTACATCCTTGGTTTTGTTTAAAACTGGTGGAATGGTGGGCAAGTTCACTAGATAGGAAGGTTTAAAGAATTCAGAACGGAACCAGTTCAAGGAAAATGCATTTTTTCTTATATTAACCACAACATTCCCGGGACCTTGCGTTAAATGGCACGGCTATCAGAAAATGTAATATTTGTTGGTCACAAGATAAACCATTACCATCCCATAACTGGAACTACATTATTTTTCCATCAAGCAATGAGAACTGTTACCAGTTAAGTGCGAACATTGTGCTATTGGCAAACACATCAAACTACACCCAAACAATCACATACTGACTGTGGCATCATGAGTAGTCCCTTATATCAATCAGTAGCCACAGCAGTCTCTTACATCAATCAGTAGCCACATTTAGATGACACTTTTATTTTAATCCGATTAGAAATGTAATAACAGCTCAATCGGAGTAAAATTTCTCAAACACCTCAATCAGAAAAAAATGCCTGATGCGATCAGAATTTTAATCAGAATGAAAGCGGTGGTGTAGTCCGTCCCTATTCCGATTGAACAGCCATGTATACGGTCAATCAGATTGCCTGCTGTAGAACCTCAAGGAAAAGTAGGCAGCAACAGCTATTCCGATCAAAGATTGTAAAGCTGGAGAGCACCTCATAGGAATAGAACTTTGGCCTACCCCATGTAGACAGACGGTATGTATTTTTCAATCAGAATAGTTTAGTCCATGTAAACCTGGTCAGTGATCAATGAACTGCACCTGGTCCAAAAATGTTGAATGGGCTGCCATTCCGTTGTTTCTTTTAAGTGGACACACTGATGAGCCTGCTAGTGAATTTAGCTGAATCTGATTAAAAAGATAGATTTTGCACAAGGACCGTACTTTCAACTTCAACTTAATTTGCAACCAAACTTGTTTAAGGTAAAGATGGAGACAATAATTACACAATTTCCCATGTGATAAGGTGAAGATCCCTTTAATAAAACTCATGAAACGCAGTGTAACAAAGGAAAATAACAAAAGCAAGTTGATAACATTTACAACCACAAAAGAAAAAAAAGAAAAAAACTGTACAACTCTCTAAAGGCCTGGAGTTACTGCTAAGGTTTTCATTTGTATCCTATTTTCATTGGTAGATTTTTTTTAAATCCATTTTCAATTTTTATTAATTTCAGTTGATCATTTTGTTTGTGTGTGTGTGTGTGTGTGGGGGATGAGAACAGGGTAATAAACTGAAGTGAAGAGCAAATTTGTTTCTCTGCCTGTCGGTTTTTTTTGTGTCCTTCCCGAATACCATAGCACAAACCCAGATAGCGGCTGACTCAAGTCGCCGCCGGCCCCAGGGGAGGGCCAGACCCCCCCTTGCACACCAACACACTGCATGAATCAACGTGGCTTCTGCTGTTGTGGTAAGTTTCCAATCCCCACCCCCACCCTGTCCCAGCCCACCTTCCTTAGGTGTGGGATGATGCAAACATATCGGAGTCTGGAGTCTCAAACATCCGGGTGAAACCTGGGGTTGTCTTTAACTTGCTTAGTTGGTCATACCTCCAGATGGATGCTGTTGAGATGTGACTGAACCAAGCACGTTACTATGATCATCCCAAGGTGCTACAGGGATGCATGAGAATCTAGGCTCAGAGAGAGAGGAGTTTGAGGGGGAAGGGGGAGGGAGGAGGAGAAGAGAGGATTGGAGAGTAGGCTGGTATTACTTGTAGAGGATGTCGTAGTGGCCCGGTCGATAGAGGAGGAAGATGCGGGGCTCGCCACCTTCAGGGAAGACGTGGTGGTTGACCGTTCCCCCCTCGCCCCGGTCCATGTATTCCACCAGAATGGAGACGTTGAGAGCCTGAGCCAAGGCGATGATGTGGATGTGATCGCTCTCTTTGGACATAGGCTCAACCTCCTGACATAAGGGATCAAACAGAAAAATGTATAAGGAACAGGATGGCAATATAGGGTATAAGAAGGACTTGACTGTCAGACATAGTTGGTTGTTTTAGACATCTACAAGAGAGACAGGAAAATTCACACTTGACGACATTAACACAAACATTTACAGTAAGCCAACTCCGTAACATTGGATAGAAAGACAAATAATATTTGAACACTGATCTTTTTTTCTTTTTGCCATTTGCCTAGAGGTATACTAAAGGAACCCCTCCCATTATACATTCAGGTAAAATATATCATCTACAAGTGTTAATGCTACAATATGCCAAATCAGCTAGTCAACTAAACAGTAAACAGGGAATTGAAATTGAACTTAATCCCCACCTACTTTTACTTTGCCAGCCCATCATCTACAGTGTAAGTCCTACAGTTTTCTTTAGACTTAATTATGTGGGTCATACTTAGGGAAAACTTATACGTGGGAAACTTATATCCTTTGGTTTCAGAAACTCCCCACCACACCCAAAGGTTCCTGACTGTGGTCACCACACACCCATTTGAGGATTGGGTTTGTGCACGTTGAAGCCTACCTGCTGGCAGAACTCTTTGACGGTGCGCCCTCCCTCAATAAAGTGCTGGAAGAAACCGTGCTCTCGCTGCAGGTAGCCAGACGTGAGCAGCCGCAGGTAGACCACCACGTAGTCCGAAACACTCTGGTCGTTGAATGAGTTGAGCAGTTCCTCGAGCGCAGGCTGTTTTTCACAGAGTTCAATAAGGTCCATAAACTACAGTAAAGAGAGAAAATTAGCACCCTACTAAAAACATGGTTCATGAACTAGACATAAGAAAAATTTAAAGGAGAATTCCGGCGATTTTTCACACAGATCTCTGTTTTTTGAGTACTGTCAGTACAGACAATTGGTTCTACTCAAGTTGCCGCAGCCAACAGCTAAAGTTGACCCTGAAGCATAGACAGTTCTCGTGGAAAGACTACAACCAAATGTAAACAGCCCCCGTTTCCATTTCCGGTGGCGCAGTAATATCAACGTTTAATGAGTCTTCCAACAGAAATCAATGGGATTTTACAAAATGGCAATTAAAACATGACAAACTGTATTTCGCTACGCTACTTGTTTTGGAACATCAACGAGCTCCACTAACCACTTGGTGAGTTGCACAGTTTTGAAAACGAACGTTAAGGGTTGTTTTAAGGACATGTTTGTGCATGCCCATATCCAGCCAGAAGTAGTCAAAGGCGATTTAAAACGAGTCAGAAAAGTCGAGACAGGATCTATCGTCAAAACTTCGGTGCCCACCACTCTAGTTCATCCAAAACAAACCAGAAAAGGGACTCAAAGTGCTAAATACCGGAATTATCCTTTAAGGTTGGTGGATATTTTCAATAGAGCACAACACGTTCATCAAGATATGATATGAAACACCCCTGACACCCAAAGGTGCCATTACTCACAGTATTGTGGAAGTCTTCAATAGTGAACTCTGTAAAGCCTTGGTTCACTAGGTCCAGTTTACTCTTGGCTGCCACTGCTTTGAACCTGTGAGGTAAAACAAGTCCATGAGAGTAGTAGTAAGAAAGATTCTACAGAATGAGGTTCAATGGTTCTCCCACCATCATATACAGATAAATATATCACTTCCCAAATATCTATTTACTGAGCAAATACCCTTCGAATAAACCACAATTCCTCCTTTCTCACCTCTGAAGCTCTTTGCTGTCATCCAGAAGAGACTCCAGATGTGAGAAGCCAAATGCTCTGTAGAAACAGTTTCCATCGGGCCGTGTCTTTCGGATGTATGAGTATTTTTTGTGCAAGTCCTGAAAGAGCATAGCAAAGACGCATATGGGTGATTTTTTTTGCTTCCCTTTTTTAATCATGTGATTGCACTGTTGCTTCTTGGGAAAAGAAAAATACAAAAAGCAATTTCCTCTCGTCACTATCTTTGTTCTTATGTAAATGTCCTGTAAAGGCCTTGAGACAATATTCATGGTTAACGGTGAACAATTAACTAATACATTACAATTCAAACTGTTTGGACAGGACTTACCTTAATCTTCAGCTGATAGATGCCGTCATCTTGCGCATACTCTCTTTGCAGAATGGACAATTCCTGTCTGTCTGACACTAAAGGAGTCGTAGTTGCTATCTTCAGACAAAACAACACAGGGAGTGAGTGCACACACTGCTTTGAACATAACTGAGGGCAACAATGGTACTACTGATAAATAAGGCATGGACCTATATTTGACCCATTCCTTTCAGTAATGGGTTAATGTTACCCTTAAAATAAGATCCACTCACCTCTTGCTGAATCCGATCTTGTTGTGCCATTATGGCCTCGTCGTAGGCGAGGCAGTTTACTCCAGCTGAACACCAAGAAGAGGGGAATTATTATTATTTTGTATTATTTGTTGAACATTTTTATTTGTTGAACATATTTTTACTGACTTGACCACTCATTCGTTTCAAAACGAATACACTCTTAATTGTAGACGCTTACTGAACAGTCTAAAAAGGACACCTAATGTTGAGTATAATTTAGAAGTTCGGTGTTGTTTACAGTGAGTAACGTTACTCATCTAGGCATGGACAACATCATTGTATCCCAAATGTTCCGTCTATTTTATATGGTCTTGGCATAACTTATCAATCATCGGTACTATGACTTTCAACACGATAGGACCTGTCAATTGACACAATTACCACCATATAGTGAGATGAAAGAGTGCATTAAGCGCAAAATGCAGCAACGCAGCTGTCTTCTCGTGTCATGTTAAGAAACAGCATCCGCCTCTATGTAAACACACCCGTGTGTTGTTTCCAGTCAGTGTAATAAATAAGGTAGCAAACTCGGGTTGTTCCAATTTTGTAGGTCGGCTGGAATTGATTAGCTGGCTATTCTAGCAGCTTTGCTAGCTAGCTGGCTAACTATCCAGTTTCGTTGCAGGCGTAGGACAGCCATTACACAATCGTTTCAGCGACAAAACACCAGACAAAATATGCCAACACTACATTTCAAGGATGAATCCTTGTTCTGAATAAACGTATAAAGTGAAAAATCCACCGTCTGTTAGTTTACTCCTCTTTGTTTGACTTACAAGGGCTGGCCTCCCCCATTTCTTTCTTTCCTTCCTCTCATGTTGCACCAAGAGGCTGTGCAAAAATTGTATATCTTCTAAATGAGTTATTTTCGTAGAAATGGCATTACGGTACTTGCAATAATGTGTACGGACGTGGACGCCAGATTGGCAATAACTGACAAGATAATCGTTCAAGAAAAAAAACTGTTATTTAACTCACCCTCCATCTCTCCCTGTGGTGTTTCCTGCTGTTCATCCGCCATCTTAGATCTACTGTTGTTCCCCCCTCCCCTCTTCAATTCTTACTTTACTTCCGGGTCGTATTGTGCACGTCCCTCATGTTTTGTTTTGGTCAGTGAACACTGTGACATTTATTTGAAAGACATTTCGAGCTGTTAGGCTAGTGACACGGCGAGTCCAATAATGATGCACAGAGTACATCCAAGAAGATGCCAAATGGTGCTCGAGGTGGCAAGGCGGTGGCACCAAACAAGTTTAACAAGTTTGTGTAACATGATCTTTCTTGCTACACCACAATTAGACATCGCAAACGACATATATTTGACCGGCCTGGAAACTAGTCTATAGAGAGGCCTTTAAGGTCTGGTAAATGGCATGCTGGTTCATTTCTGCGCCGTTATGTGACGCTCAGTGACAATGTTTAACATTTTTTTCTGTCTGATTCCAAACAGCTGAATTGATTGAGCACATGGACAAAAAGGCAACATGGGACCGATTTTACTCTGAAACCAATAGTCAGCACACAAATAAATTCAAGAACTTTGAGTGGTTCTTTGGATTTGACGCTGTGCAAGACATCATCCTGCCTCTGCTAAAGCTTCCCACAGATTCAGATGCCTCAGTGCACATACTGGACATTGGCTGTGGGACGTCCGCTTTGGGACCTTCCATTTACAAGCACACACCGTGGCCAGTCGTTGTCACCTGTGTAGACATTTCCCCAGTTGCTGTAAAGCTCATGCAGGAACATACAAAGAGGACACCAGTTAAGCCTCAAAATCCACTATCCAGTTTGGCTTTCTTAGAACTGGACTGCACTCGGCTCAAGGAACACTTCAGGCCACAAAGTTTGGACTTGATTGTGGACAAAGGCACCACAGATGCTCTGCTGAGGTCCCGGGATGGACAGGTCAAGGCTGGGCAGATCCTGAGGCAGTGCCTGGGTGTTCTGCGCAGCACCGGAAGTCTAATCCAGCTTTCGGATGAAGATCCAGATGCCAGGATCTTGTGGCTGGAGAAAGAGACACTTGGCACTGGGGAGGTGGCTGCTAATGTAGGGGTCCAGGAGGTTGGCGTGCTACGAGGAGTGTGCTACTATTGTTATGAAATAACTTCTCGTAATTCAACACCGTAATGTACTGCAAACTCAAATTGAACCCTGTGCAGTGTTTCACAGACCAGACTTGTCTTCAAGTTATTTCATAACTAGTGCTGATAAAGCAACCTCACCCACACCACACTCACTCCTCAATGCCCATGTAAATGCACACACCAGACATCATTAAACAAATATTTCTAATTTTATTAAAAGAATGTAAGAAAACCAATAAAATAATAAAACACACTTTTAAAATTCTAAAATTGTTCCAATCTAAAGGAAGGAAGGCAAAAGGGTCTCAGTACGGCCTGTACTGTGCACGCCTGTACTTGCTCCGCATTACATAGTGGTCATCTGGACACACAAACAAACAAAACAGATATTAGATACTAGATTCACAAGGGGAGTTTACATGCCTAGTATAATTTCTGCATTTCATAACACTTTTAAGCATATGTATTTATGCCTAAATAATAGTTGTTTAGGGAGTGTGATCTACTGTAGATGAAATGCTGATGTAGAGCATTACAAAGTTGGTCATTCATGTACATGAAATTCACAGTGATCTGTCTGGACTTGGACAAATGAGTCTTCAACAGCATCTGAATGCTGCATACAGTATACTTAAATGATTTAAATAACAATACACCTTTGCTGCTTCGCTTACCATTGGAGTCCTGGGTAGGGTAGCCAATAAAGAAGCCTTGATCTGAAGGGGGAGAAAAACAATCCTGACACATGGTGCACTAAGGACAGTGCTAAACTGGATCCTATCACTGTTAGGATGTTAAATGGTGAGGTGTTACAAGAAATTTAGATTGAGCGTATTGGTGTGGTTTTGAAGCCACAAAGATTATAGTGACCACAGTATTCTCAGAATGAAACATTGGAGGAGACCACTGAATGAATGAGAGATACGTTCAGCTTTTGGTTCAGGCCTTACCGTAATATGGCCCTGTCTGAGGTGGAATGTAGTCCCTGGAGAAATCTTGACCCGAGAAAAAAAACAAAAAAAACAATGCTCTAATAAGATGGAAATGGCTTCACAGGTTGTAAAAAAAAAAAAAGGGCCTACAATGCAGGAAAGTTCTGGGTTGGGTGACAGAACACTAGAGCTAAACATTTCATGATCAACAAAAACTCAAGTCACCCCTAGAAATACAAAGCAAAGCTCATATTTATATTCACAAAAATATATTTTTTTAATTTGATTGTGAGAGGAATAGTGTCGACATAAATATGATTAAGAGCCGATTCTTAGTCTACGCCAGCCACGTGAACATTGAGCAGGTGACAAGAATGTCTGAGACAAATCATGCAGAAATTGTGCATGTTTGACAAATGACCAACATTTAGCAGAGAGATGACAGAGGGATGGCCTATACATAGATACATATGATTCCCACTATAAGCACCTGTTGGAGACAGGGAAGCTGGAGTTTCTTACGCATCACATTAATAGCTCTTGAAAGTGCAGATTTCTGATATACACCACATTGGTATTAAGAAAGGCCAACTGTTGTGGTGGCAGGCTGCAGCTTAACAATATTACACTGTAGCACTCCACAAAGAAAACTCAAAACAATTTCTGCCAAACAGTAAAGCCCTAGTGTTCAACTGACAAGTGATTGGGTCATAATGTAACACCATGTAACTCCGGCTTCCCATTAGGCAGTGGTGACATTGGCAATCAGCAGATTGCCTATTATTCACTATGGTTAGGCAGCAGAACAACTGGAGCGGCAGTGTTACGCTACCGTCATACAATCTAAGTTCAACTTTCAAAGCATAATGAGTATAGAGTTTGTGTAACATTGGAACGAGATGGGACTTCTTTTGATTTATTATGGTCTGAGCGTTGCGTTACGTGTTACTGCTGCCACTTCATTATTTCCAATGTGATCCCCACCTTAGTGTGACAGACAAATTCACCACATGACAAGACTGAACATACGAATATGAGGATATTCCATCCATGCGTCATGGTGCCCTGAAACATTGGAAAATGTAACAATGCAACTTAATGCCAGCATTAAATGAGAAAGTTTCAAAAACATGCTTAGTGGACATCTGTCTTGTTGCCTTCATTTCTCTCACCCCAAATCTTCTGGATGTGCAAGCAAGGCATTTCTATTCAAAACCTTTTATAAAACACAAAACCAGTTAAGTTATTGGTTCATAGTGCAGGGTTCCCACTCTAAGTTAGATGTAAAATTCCATGACTTTTCCCTGACTGTCCCTAACAAAAAAAACCTGAATTTCCATGACCTACTTACAATAAATCGTAGACCTACAATATACCGACCAAAGATTTAAGAGTAGCCGCGTAGCATTCAAGAATCTTTTACTTTTTTTTAGGCTAACCACAACCACTCAAGCAAGCAGTAAAGCTAATTACCAGATATATAGCAATTCTGCGTGGACATATATTTGCATTAATGTGAATTTTAACCTGCTACTACAAAATTCCGATATTCCATGACCTTGCCCCACAAATGATAAAATTCCATGACTTTTCATGTCTGGAATAAACTATCAAATTTCCATGATATTCCAGAAATCCCATGACCCGTGGGAACCCTGATAGTGTAACACATTGGATATCCGACTTCCAATTGGTGTGGCTCGTGAGAGGAGTAGGCTGACTTCATACATCAACATTAACTGCAAATTCTAGCCGGGAGTAGCTAGAACAGACGGCAGCTAGTCCCGAGCAGATCAGCTGCAGTCTACCTGACGCAAGAGACATCATCGATTTAACCAACAGCATTAAATAACAGAATATCAAAAAGTTGTCAGTAGGCTAGCCTACCATTGTTGCAAAAAGTCACATATAAGAAGGTATCCATTCCATTTTTACTAATTTTCGCACATTCCAACATAAGGAAGCAGAATGAGAAACCGGTCATAATGGAGATTCCTTCCAAACTGCCCTGTCTTTGTATTGACGTCATGAGGGCGGGTTTCAGCTCGTACAGTCCATGGAAAGACAACGGCAAGAACTGAATGAAGGCACCTACGATATTTTAAGGTCATGTAACATAGTAACACCATGGTAAGTTCCTTTCTGGATGGATGAAGTTGGACAGTACGTCTAACCAGTATGCATTGCATTTAACCTAGCATGCATAACATCAAGTCAGATCTGCACAGATGTGCATCAAGTCGAGTGAGCCTATTGACTGAATGACAAGACTGCATTAAATGAAGGAATAGATCAGCAGCACTGCAAACCTCGAACATGAGAAGGTGCCATCCATTGGTCATTGTATCCTGGAACATTTGAAAAGATCTAACTTTGGAGTTATGCACAGATTTTTACACGAAAATGTTTAGTTGTAAAACTTGTTGACCAACATGTTTGTTGACGAACATACAAAGAAAAATCAAATTACAAGAAAGAAGATGGAAGTACCATCCCCATTAATTTCAATGGCCGATGCTAGGCACTTCAGCAGGGTCTGACAGTGCTAATTTCTAGCCACATTTTCTGCACTGCAAACCTTGAAAATGAAAGGGTTCCATTCCGGGGTTATAGAATCATAGAACATTTGGAAATGTCATGGTGTGACAGTCAAGTGCCAACAACATTACACCAGATCACCACAATCCAGAAATAAAACACTATAAATTACACCCCAAAACAACCAAACATAAAAAAACATTCACCTCCATAGAAGTTTGAGGTCAAAGAAGTCATCCAGGGGTTGGGGGGCACTGGGTAGTTGTTGCATCCCCATGCCCTCGGTCTGCACCTATAGACTGTGAGAACGTTTATATTTAGGGAGGGAAAATGAAGCGTGACACAAAGGAGATGACAGTCATGTTCCATAACAACATCCAGTGGGGTCTTCTCACTCCGTGGTTACCTGAATTCTGGGCTTTCCTTGGTTGCTGCCGAGTCTCCTTGGTTGGATCTTGCTCACTAAAGCTTTGATTCAGACCTTTAAGAGAGAGACACATCTTACAGGATGAGGGAATGCCCACCATCAATGTGTTGATTTGAATTAAATTAAACTGAATTAACTTCTTGACTCACTCACTATATGGTGGATTGTTTTTTAATGATTCAGAAATCATTAGACAACCAAACACAAACACACAGTATAAAACACTAATAATTCCCTACCCACATTAACACCAAGTCTACACCATGAAAACGAATATTCATTCATCTGACTCAACAACTGTCCTGACCCTGTCCTGCGATCCGTGGTGCCAATCTGAGTGGCAGGTGTACCTGTCGGGGGCTGTGATTGTGGCAGCTCGACACCCCAGGCGTTGGCGACGTGCGCCAGCAGCAGGCAGGTGATGCGGCGATGGGCCACGGCGTTCCAGTGCACCCCGTCCTTCATACGGTGCTGCAGGCTAAAGCGGAACTGGAAGTGTAGGTCCAGCACGTCCAGGCCGTACACGCTGGCCAGCGTGGCGCTGCAGTAGTTGGCCTCGATGATATCGAAACGCAGCGACGGGCCAAACTCTGCAACCTAAGGGTAAGGTATAAGTATAGATACTCTTTTGATCCCATGAGGGAAATTTGTTCTTTGTTCTGCATTTATCCCATTCGTGAATTAGTGAAACAGTGAACACTAACCTGGAGCAGTGAGCTGCCTGCAACAGCGGTGCTCGGGGAGCAGTTAGGGGTTAGGTGCCTTGCTCAAGGGCACTTCAGCCATGGATGTGAGCATGGGAGAGCAGTGCTCAACCACTTCCCCCGCCCACATTTTTCCTACTGGTCGGGGATTGAACCGGCAACCCTTCGGTTTCAAGCCCGAAGCCCTAACCAGACACGTCTCTAAACAGCTGTGTATCTCTAGTTTCTGTATCCTACATTTTTTTTATATATATGTATATAGACAATTTTATTTTCTTTGTAGACAGATATACATTTGATTTAAATGTAATACTCTCAGTTCAGCGACTTTCTTTTTAAGTCTTTTGCAGGTCCTTTCACACAACCATAATCTATGCTCAAAGCCATTAAAATGTGTCAACATTGGTCAAAATGTTTTATCTGATCTAGACAAAAAAACACATGTTCAGTATGTATATCTACCTCTGGCACCAAAAAACCACCAATAATGGTTTTTCCCAGTGGCATGGTGAGGTTCCAGATGATCAAAGCCTCCTCTGGGAGAATGGTTCTCAGCTTTCGAAAAAAATGGGTTAAATTTTCCATGTAGTCTGGCTCCCACTGTCGCCCATATCTGAGAGTGAACAACAAACTACGTAACTCAGTGCATCATACATAAAACATGTCTGTTTCATGTGTGAAGATGATAGCACGCTGAAAGCCGATAAATACCTGGAGACGTCCCACACGCACGAGTTCATGATCACTAAGTCCGGTTTGGGACCCCTTTCAATGTCCTCCAAAATGCTCTGCACATACTCAGAATAAACTCTCGTAACAAAATAGAAGCGAACTTGGTGGTGGTCCGACTTGTACTGTCGGACCTCCTTGTACTTAGTGCCGTTGGACATATGTCCTTTAGTACCACCCTCAAGAAGCTCATCCTTCTCAAATTGCTCCTCACCCTGGGAATACACAGAAACAGATGTCAACAAGGGTTCGCTCGCTGTACTAGACCTGCATCATGAGTGAGATATAATGAAACATTGTAATTTGAATGAACTACTCAAAGCTGAATCCAGGCTATGACAGTGTGCCATGAAGTGGAGAAACCACAAGTTACCTTCATAAATATATTTGGTACCCATTTATGCAAGTCTTACTATTTGCAGTGGACTACTTCGTTTGATGCATCTCGCTTTGCTAGTTTAGGTACATCTAACCAATGTTAAAAATAGGCAAAGCTTTTCAGTATGGGGAAGGTGCAATCAAGGATTTTGTGTTTGTATGTGTTAATGTTGATATTTGCATTTTATTAGCAGACGCTTTTGTGAAAGAAAAAAAAAACAACCTTACGTTATATTTTAACCAAGGACCAAAGGAAGCACACTAGACAGAAGTAGCTCACCGCTCACTTCAGTATTTCGTTTTTGTTTGGGGGGCAGGCTTGCCTTAACCTGACTCTCGCCAGATGAATTTCGCTCCGCCTAGCTCCACTCATCCACCTGGGATCGCTCCATTGGAGAGGTGTTTCAGAAGGCTGGGCCTTATCAAAAATCCTTGCATATGATTGGATAAGCCACTTGTCCGTCATCTTTATTGACGCTACTTCAACCACTCACATCGAAGCCAACCCGTGACTCTGAGAACAGTCTCACAGTCGCTTCTCCGCTACATCACATCTATGAAACTCCTGCCCTGAGTCCTGATTGGCTGTACCATAAAATCTGGTGCAGAAATCACCCCCAACGGAAGCGATCCCAGATGGATGTGAGTGGAGCTAGGCGGAACGAAATTCATCAGGCGAGTGTCAAGTTAGGCTTCCCTCACTTTGTTCGGTTTTCGAAGCCTGGAGACCATTTTTTTACAGTGTAATCATGGAATGGGCAGCTAGCGGTCGTGAGGAAATTATTTCTAAATGTAACAAAAAAATGTATGGGCTTGAAAACACATAACATCCCTGACTGCACCTTTAAGTTCGCTTTGAAATTAATCAACTCTACTCTTCCCCAGAGAATGTCTAATAAGAGCCCTCTCCCTTTATCTTATCTTCCGGGTTCATCAGGGCCATCTTTCTAACAGCACAGACAGTTTAATGTGTATGGCCAGAGCCTTAGGAAAGCGCTTCCTTTTGTTAAAATATGCAACTGTGCAGTCCTGACCACAGATGATCTGCGATCCTTCGTGATTCAGGACCTACCTTAGTCTTCAGCTGAGATGCAGCTAAGTAGTTGTCTCTCTGCAAAAGCATGACCAAGTCTTTGTATACCCCACGCTGAACTAGAAAAGAGGGGGAAAGTGATGACTTTATGAATGAGGTCTATGGTGTATTTCAAGTGTGGCTTACAGTGGGCATTACTTCAAATTGGCCAGCTTCACTCGAGATTCGCACGTGACCTCACGCAACTTTATTTTGTATTTCTCCAGTGACGCTGCAATGACGCTGCAACAACCCAAACAACCGGCAGATGGCTCTTGTGAGCAGGGTGTCTCGTAAAAATAAATGGAGCCTGGAAAACCCTACACAGACTTCACTACAGACTTTAGCAGACTGGTTTATATAAAATAAAATAAAATAATTTAATAGCCAGAAATATGCCTGCCCTGCCCTAATAAAGAAATATTTGGTTAACTGCGAGTGAATCCCGTTTGCAGCCGTAGAAGAAATGTATACGCCCTGGGGCTCGTTTCTAGAAAGCGTTGTTTGCTAACTTGCGTCGCAACCTTGGGAGTTCGCTCCGTCGTTCTAAGATTTGGTGTTTCTAGAAAAGGGAGTTCAAACTCTCAAACAAGGACGCAATGTTTGGTCGTTTGAACTAGTGCCCCTGGGCAGTCGCACTTGTGTCGTTCCTTGGTAGTTCCAGTTGGTGTCTGGAGCGCCTAACCAAAAATCACAACCGCCTAACCAAAAATTACGAAGTGGATGTTTATCTCGTGACTCAAGGATTGATCCATCCTGTAGCTTAATTTTTCATTAGGAGATTGACTCCCCTACTGGGCTCATTCTTGCTATTCATGTTAATTTGAGTATTGACTTGCTTTTTGATAAGCTAGTATTATAATCTTCACAGACTCTTAAAATCAGCACAGGGATAAATGGTGTAGTGGCTAAAGCAGGTGACTTGTTATCCCAGCGTTGTAGGTTCGATTTTCTTATGATGTCCTCTTGCTTCTCGCTACCTGCAGGTAAACTAGTGTGACACGTAGATTCAATTGTTTTTGACTGATGTCTTGTACCTATTGGACTCTCGATGTATAGTAACTATAAATATGTATGTTCAAATCCTATTGTTGTGTCTCGTAGGCCTACACTTACTCAGAGGTGAAAAGAAGAGACAGGATGCGAACTCTGGTCGAGCGCGCAGTGCCACGAGCCAGTTGATTAAATTAGCGATACCCAGAAATTCGTCCAGGCTATATATTTTTTCCACATAGATATTAAACACAAATAATGACTCATATTGGTCGGCTTAAGTTAACTGTGTTATATGCTTGCAATAGGTTTAGGTTTTTGCTGCTGGCAATGCCAGCATTAATCAATCGGTTTAAATGAGAAAAATGTCAGCATAGGCCGTGACAGAAAATTTCTATGGGGTGGGGTATTACACGTTGCCACTGTTTCCACCAATGATATGTATCGCTGCATCATCAACAACGTTGTTGGAACTGACAGTTCATTACAGTAAATGCTTTGTTTGTGCAGTTATTTAATGTAAGAAAGAGCAATTATGCTACATGATAAACCTACTGTATATGCCTTGTTTGCTCAGAAGTGGGTGTAGTAAAGGAGTAATCTAAATCACTAATCAACAATATAGCCTACCCATGCAAAAAACATGTAGCCTAAACATTAATTCAATATGCCCATTTGTGGAAGCGTGGAACAGGCTACATTTCAAAGGCTTTCTTTATTTCTGTTTTTGTTAACTTGTGGAATAGTGGAATATTTTTTGTTAACTTCTCAGTTGAAGTGAATTATTATATAACCTTTACACATTTGTTGAACCATGGTCTTAATAAAAACTACAGGATAGTAAGAGCTGAAATGTTGCTTCATTTATCCAATTTCCACCACCATGGAAAACGTGGGCCGGTCTTGGACCTGAAACTCCTGGGCTGAAAAGTGGCCCCACTCCGGCCCTGGCTATAGGCCTACCTGTAAGAAAACTCTGACACAAACTGCCTGTCATTTCAATTGTTTTTAAAAATGTGGACGGGTACATTTTGACAGCTATTTGTTGTTATAGGGTTGAACAGAAGTGGCAATCGAATCCCTTTTGCGCTCCGCAAACAATAAGTCAAGATATCAAGAGTAACTGCAGGAATGGACATTACAGTTATTCAGTAACTGTAACGAATTACTGAAATTTGAATTGTACTTTGTAACGCGTCACCCCCAACACTGACAATAACGTAGACAGCAAATTAAGATATGTTTTCTTTTTGTGGAGCGGCACCGGTAGGCTATCAAAAGCAGATAGCCAATCCTTATGCCATACCAGAGCCCGTCTACGGAGAGCCTCCCCACTCTCTATTAATCCCATACAAACCGAATTTGGCTGCAGTTCACCAGAGTTCACCTAGATGGCGATCGCGGGCGAGTCCAAAATACATGGGGTCCTATGGAGCTACATGGCTACATTTATTGTTTTCACCTATTTAACAACTGAAACCCTCAGATTTTATTTTACTTTTCGCAAAATGGATATGGATTATCAATCAAAAGTAAAATAATCCGGGAGTCATGTCCTTTTGTTTTCTTACAGGTTGGGTCGTTGTTGCCCATAACACGCTAGCATTGATGCTATGATATGCTATGCTATGATCATGCTAATGAATGATATCATTGACACGTTTGAAAAGCTTTTTAGACTTAAAAATATATAATACTCAACCAAGTGTATTGTCTTTGTCTCCACTTTCGAATACAATATTCAAATTACTTGAAAAAAAAATTATATCCCGATAAAAGTGGATTTTGAGGGGTACAGCTCCATAGAGCTGCACAGTCCCGCCCACAGCCAAAACGCGGTTAGGTGCCGGATGTAAGGTTCCCATTAATTTGTCCCATTGACGTTTGGAAAAATCTGTATCTAAAGAGTTTTACAGCATGTCTTAGGCTAACCAGCTACGGCATAACTCATAAGCATACAACATATTATTTTGAGTGAAAAAACTAAGAGAATCCAAA
This sequence comes from Alosa pseudoharengus, assembly GCF_046254945.1. NCBI lineage: Eukaryota > Metazoa > Chordata > Actinopteri > Clupeiformes > Clupeidae > Alosa > Alosa pseudoharengus. The sequence continues at coordinate 32,968,341 of NW_027468640.1, forward strand.
AAAAGTCAAAGGTACAAGACTGTGTACATATTTTCATTTCCGAGCGAAGGAACTACTCATCCCATAAACCACCGCTCCTCACTGAATAATATAAGCAATGCACGAACCGCGCGAAATCATTTCAAAACCGGCGACAGCAGGCGAACCCTTTCCTCCAAACAGTGATTTTTATATAGTGAATGTGCAGTTAATAGCAGTTATTTCAGGAGTAATCGTGTAAATAATAGTGTTTTGATATAGAATTTTATATTTATCATCGTGTATTTTATATCGTGTGTGAAAGCGGTTAACGTTAACGGCAGTGCTTCGTAACGTTATCTGACTCATCCTATGCTGTCATCACTGCTCAGTCGGGCTGATGCATGGACTGGTGCATGGTCTGCTCTTGGACCACCATATTCAGTTTATTAATTTGCCGTGAATTATTACACAAAATGTTCATTAAATGCACGAAGTATTCCTAGGTTAATGATTGATATGAATCATACAGTATGAAGGCTACAGTAGCCTAGCTAATGTTAACTAGCACTGCTAGCAGCATTAAAGTTACCAACCTCCCTGCTTAACTCACCACAACTTTGTAGGTCTTGTCCCTCATGCTGCTGACCCTTACATAACCCACAAACTGACTCTCGGACACACAACAGTCAATAATGTGACCCGATTTAAAGTGGCTTTCACCCCTTTGGACACTCACTAAAACATAATATATTTCATACCTGTGTTGCAGCATGTAGGCTAATGTTAGCTGCATTATGTAATGACATACAATGTCGGAAATGCTAAAGGTTAGCCTGTCGGCTAGTGCTAGCCTACCTGAAAAGTTTGAGTGTTTTAACTAACATTTACAGTGGTCTATTTGATAGTGTATTGGCCCTGACTAAGTTCGTGTGATGTATAAACCCCAATCCTTGTTGATACAAGTACCAATATTCGTCAAGAAAGTTTTTAATCACATTAAGATTTTCGCCATAGGCAGTAAAAAACTCCGCCATGTTTGTCAATATTTTTCCGCTGAGAAAGTTTCAAACTATGACTATAACGGCCTTTCCACCAATCAGAGGCATCACTGTGGGATTGTGGGATTGTTCAGGATTGTGGGTAATGAAGTACTTATCCAAGAGATCGCGAATAAAAGGCATTTATCTCAAAACAAGGTTAGTGCCCCACGAACTCTTGGTGTCTATAGGAGCATATACAATCGCTTAGTACAACCGTAGCTGGTTTTAAGTCTACCACGTGCAGTTAAGTTTTTATGGCTTACACCGCAATTGTCAATGGAGAAATTGCATTGAATTTTTACATCCGGCATCGGCTGTGGGCGGGACTGTGCAGCTCTATAGACCTCCATTCATTCTGGACTCGCCCGCGAGCGCCCCTAGATGCAGTACCACACCGGAAGAGTTCCCCTTATTAGACATTCTCTGGCCATACCCAAGTAGCCTAAATCGAGGTCATTTTTAATTATGCATGATTTATTTTGTTACTGAATTCGTAGGCTGGGATTCCTCTCGGCAACAATTATGTTTAAAAGTAGCCTCCTGCTTTTTCAGAAGGGGCGGCAGGCAGGCTACTGACAGAAGGACATACAGTGGCTGAAAGTGTTACGTAAGTTTCACGCAGTGGTGGTAAGTTTCACGCAGCTTCACGTCAAGTAATGCGCGACTGAAGTGGCCATTTCAAATATAATGCCCACTGTAGCCACAAACCTGGGTAAATTAACCTAAATTAGATTACGTGGTAAATTTCCAAATATTAGACCCCAAAGATTCATTAGCAAAACAAAGCGAAAAGACTCTTCTTAATATTTTAGGAGATTTGATAACGTCACTATGAGTTAACTAAAGGTTGTCATGTCCCTATGTTAAAATACCACCAGAGAATAGACGGGCTCTGGTATCAGTATTTCTTTCAGTTTTGTACTCACTGGAGTCGCCCAGAACGACAACAAACTTGTTGTGCAGAAGCTGGCTGGCTTGCTTGTTTGTTACGTGTGGTGTCTTCATGCTCACCGTTCTGGGGGGAAAAAAAACTGTTCTAAGCCAAGATACATCATTGATAGCCTGCCTTTACAGCAGTACATTTAAAATAAAAGTAACATTATATTAGTGTCACTAACGGGAAATTTAGCTAATGTTAGCGCGGAGAATTTAGCACTGATAACAGTACACATCACGCAAGCACACCATGTGCTTACAGTTAACCATGCTAAGCTAGTCAAATATGTTTCTAAGAAATTTAGCCGGTTAAAATGGACGACTATGCTGTCTAGATATCTGAAAAGGCGTTAAGACTGCTTTCTACTTTATTTCATTGTGAACATTAACGTTAATTAGCTGGCTATCATCGGCCTACCTTGGTCCAGCTAACATTTGCCTCTCCAAAGAAGCTGATCGTTGTCTGCTAAGTAGCCTACTTCACACAACAGGATGGACACGTTAGAAGGCGTGGCAATTCTGTGCTTGAGTAAAAAAACAAATATTGTAATAATAATTACTTACACGCAACATCACTTACGACATCAGGATGACATATTCATTGATAAATAATTGTAAATTCTAAAGGATATAAAAATGACCTTGAGATTTCCTTCTTGGCGTATCAGATATTACATTAGGCTATATATTAATGTAATTATATGTTATACATTATAGAACAGCGAGTGAATGATTGTGTGAATGTGTAGTCTGCATTCCACTTCTCAAATAAATTATTATAACTGTTCATGATGCTGTCAGTTATTTTAGGCCATGTTCTTTGTTAATATCAGAATTGCTTATTCAGTGTGCTAAAATACCAGGACACAAACTTTGACCAGAGCTGTACTTAGGCCCTACCTGGATTGCTTAATCTGGGTACCCAGAAGCTCGCATCATGCTGAAGAAAGAATCGATTGCTTAGTGGTTGACACATAGGCAATGACCTTTATAATTTCTTTAATCTGCATCAAAAGTGTAGGTACAGCTAACAGCAGTACACTAATTATAAAAACACAGTGAAAATCTTGAATAAAACTATATACCCAAGACTACCACACTGACATATAAACACATTTCATCAAAATTACTTTGAAGGATAACCAAAAAACCTAGCCAACAGATAAATAATGTATGACATTACAGGAAAACTTCAGAAGATTGGACATTTGAGAAGGAATGCATGTTAACATGTCTCTACAGACAATAAAATAGTAGGCCTAGAGTGGAAGTATACTGAGAATGGGCTGCAAAATTGAGTTCATACTTTGTATAGGTTTACGTTCTTATCCTTGGCGTATCCTAGCAGTTGGCTGGTCATATTCAAAACCACATCATGACAGAGTCAAGTCGACCGCAGCAGCACGTAAGTGATGACAAAGTAGTATCAATATAATGTATTCCAAGTTAAGAGTGAGTATAGGTGGAATTGGGCACTCCTTCCAGCTTCCAGCTTCAACTCTACCACTAGGGCTCTGCTGAGGATTTAGCTGACAAAAGTGAAAGTATGTTCTTAATCACATACTCCTAGGCTTTTGAACTTTGAGTTAATAGATGTCCTGTAATAAGATGTAGATCCAATACTACTCTAATGGAGGAGGTGAACATGTGCAGACAGCACATTCACTTTCCATGAAGATAACAGGATTTTTTATAGGCCTGCTATTGTTGACAGACAGTGAACATGTGCTGTCCATCAACAATAGCAGGCCTATGAAAATCCAGTTATCTTCATGGAAAGGGTGACACTTGATGAAAGTCATCCATTATTAGTATATATGTTTATTCATTCTTAATAGGCATTGAAAACAAACTTCAATGTATGAAAAAAGCACATTTAATATATCTTATCAGTTTGCTCTAAACATAATGCTGTTACAATCTTATATGTTCTTCATCTGTTATTACGAAGGCCACAGCACTGCAAGGCAAAGACAACATGGAGTCACTTCATTCATTGTGGCACTGTGGAAAACAAATATTCCATAACAAATTGTTAAAATCCTCTTTTAATATTTCGAAACACCTTGGTAACTCCTTTTAGGTCTATGTTGAAAAATGAGTGTGGCCATGCTTTTGAAAATGCAAATACAATAATACATGAATTATTGACTGAATGTACTCAAAATAATAATCAGTAATCATACGTATGTATCTCTTGGAAGATCTCTTCCCCTAAACAGACAAATCTGTCTGAATTATTTTTTTTCTGTCTCTAAGCCAATTACCTTAGATGAGAAAGTGTTTGGCCCTGCGTTCTTTTGGGGAGGAAGGTTTATGGCATTGCTGGTAAGGACAAACAAGGCCAGGGGGAAGAGGAGTTCTTCCTCACATTGCCCATGGTATCCTGAGAGCTGCTGGTCAACTTCTCACGTGGGCCTTGAGTCAGCATAATGAGAGGAGACCTGAGTGACTGTGGTCATCTCCACTTTCCCAGCACCAGAGGGAATGTTCACCACAGGCTCTGAGTTGGACCTCTTAGACACAGGGGCTGGGAAGAGAAGATGATGATATGAACACACTGTGCAATGAAAGTAGGCTGTTTTCAAGTTCAGCAAACATTAAAATATGGAACAATAAACTTTGTGATGTGTGACTTCGCCGGTTTGCTTACCCTTCTGACGACCGTCACAGCATTTGAGTCCATCCTGAGCCTGGTTGACCATCACACCGGCTAAGGCCTCCAGAGCTTCCAGTTGATGGCACTGCAGGCTGGACACGGATCATAAAGAGGAGTCCTCCAGAGTACCATTGACAAATGACGTGTGTCCACCTCGTTGATCCACCCGCACACTTCATCCGCAGTTCCCCAGTGTGGCGAGGGGTTTCAGGCAAACGCAGGAGCTCCAGAGAGTTGCCTCTCCATGAAGTTGGGAGACATAAGAGATAAAGATGGTGTGCAGGTCTTGGTTGGTGGCCATTTTCTCAAGGATGGGTTTGGTCCGGCAGCCTGGGATAGATGAGCTTCTCCCCAAATGGGTGTCGAGGAGCATCTGATAAACACAGCAGCTAAGGGCCCTGGGTTAAATGTGAGTCGTCGGCCCCTGCTGGACTGCCACAAAGACTTTGCCAAAGCATGCCAGTGGTACAGAATCTGAATCCTCACTGTTCTCCAAGTGACTCTGGTCAGTAGGTGATACGGACACAATCGTGGAGAATATGCTGTCGGCTGTGATGGCCTCCTCCTCAGCCAAGCTTTTTGAGAGGAGAAGGAGGCTCCAGTCATTGATGGGGATGCAGCTGCGTCCATCCATGCTACTATCAGCAGGGCTCTCCAACCTCAGTGCGCCTCTCCTGGTCTTCAATCAGCGGACACATGGAACTCCTCTCCTAGTTACTCTTCAGTTGCTCCCTCTAGTGGCTAGAATAACATTTAAATATCTCACCATGACTTACAGCAGTGGTTCTCAAGGGTCGCCAAAAATATTGGAGGGGTCGCAAAATGATTTGCAGCCTGGATTAAAGACATTTTTGTAAAGGTTTTTAGTCAAAGGCTGCCTTTGACATAATGCCTTTGATGTTGAGATAGCCTACCTATGAGAGAAGACATTTTCTGCCTCTACTTCCAATGCCCATCTCACAACATTTCTAAACCAAATTCCACCGGTTAGAGAGAAGGGGGTCGTGAGAGTCTGCATTTCTTAATTTATTTTAACTAGCCCTTTTTGTTTTTGTGCCTTCCTGTTTTTATTTATTGCACTTTATTGTGAAGCACTTTGGTGCGGCTAAGCCGTCTGTAAATGCACTAATAAATAAAATTGACATTGAGACTTGGCCCATGTTTTTCGGGGGGTCGCCAGACAAAAAAAACCTATAGGACAGTGTTTCTCACGAAGGACTTCTTAACCAATAAAAAAAGAAACACACGGACCACCTAGCTAAAAAAAAATACACCTACTTCAACAGTATATTAGCCTACACAATAGGCCTACTCACTGAACCACCTTGCTTATCGTCTTTGCACTTTGCTTATTGTGTCAGAGGATTCATATAATTTGAATTGGCATAAGTTACATAGACAGTGTTGCAGAACTGTTTGGATTTCCATAAAAGTTGGTTAAATATTGCAAACAACTCATCTATATTATATTTTACCACGTCTGTTTGCGGACCACTTGGAATAGCTTGCGGACCACCAGTGGTCCCCGGACCACACTTTGAGAAATACTGCTATAGGACACTTACTGGATCTGCTCGCTATCTCAATTCTATGATCCAGCTTTACATCCCCAACCGCCCACTGCGGTTTTCTGATGAGTGTCTGTTGTGTCGACCAGCCATAAACGCTAGATCAAATTCAAGACTCTTTTCTTCAGTGGTAGAATTAGTTGCCTAGTGCTCTCACATCATGGACTTTGCTCCTTTGAGCCAGCTTCAGGGTGCTGGTCTCCTGCTGAAGGGTATTCCTGGGGACTTCCATGGCATTCCTTTTAAAGAGGACCACAGCCTAATATTTAGTGATGGCAGGCAGAATAACCTCTTTGGTGGCAGCCAACACCCATCTCCTGATGTCACAAGTTCAGATCAGCTCCATCATGGTGACCAAAGACGGGAGAAGTACATTAGATCTCACCTGTGAGTTTTAGACTATATTTATTGGTACTATTAATTTCTTACCTTCATCTTTTGCATATTTGCCTGAAAAGAGAAAAAACAATATTAACGTTGTGTGTCGGTAAAATGTTTCAACGCTACAACTGCTACATACTCCTCATTAACTCCAATGCAAGAGAGTTGATCCACGAGTCCGCATGACTCAACTGGGGGGGGGGGACCCAAGAGGGACCATGGGGAGGGCTGCAGTGAAGCATCACCAGCCGCGGTGTGTCCCTCTGTGTGAACAGAGACACTGGACTGAGTGCTTACATCAAGAAAGATTCCTGTACATCTGCTTGTTTCAAGTAGGTCTATGTAATGGCAAATGTGCCTCCCATTCATGTCTTAAGATGGATGAAAATCTACTTCGACTTTTTAAATTTCTCACGCCAAATAAACAGAATGTTGACTCAATTTCTTTAACATAATTAGCAGGACTCTTTCAACTGAGGTTAGTTGCAAAGTATTGTGTTAGTCAAATCTATGAAGTAATCCAATAGTTATATCCAATTAGTTTATTTTATCATACCATTTTCTTTTTTATGTGGATTTTAACAGTAAGCTGTTTTACTGCTTGAATGCAATGCAATTTGCAGCAGTGGCAAGTGACCTAGGGCTGACAAGAGGACACTTTTACTTTTGTAAATACACACACAGAGGTCCCAATTTACCCCCCCCATTATTGAAAGGCAACTACAGTCATGCATAGATAAAATGAGTAGATGGTCAGTTGAAAATGGTTTTAGGTTTTCCAAAACAAAAACTGCACACATTTTTGCCTACTACGATCTTTGCATCATGACCCTTCACTTTACTTGGATGGTGAAGTCATCAAAGTAGTAAAAGAGGTTAAATTCCTTGGACTTACTTTTGATAACAAACTTATCTTTCATTCCACACATGAAGTGTTAAAGAAATAAATGCTTCAGAGCTTTGGACATTATAAAAGTACTGGCAAAAACAAAGTGGTTTGCTGAACACACTGTGCTGCACCTACAGAGTGCTTGTGAGATCCCGATTGGACTTTGGGAGTATTGTTTATGGATCAGCAAGGAATAGAGATGTTGAATACTATTCATCACCAAGGTCTAAGGCTGGTTCTGGGGGCTTTCAAGACTTCCCCAGTACAGAGTCTTTATGTGGAGGCAAGTGAACCCTCACTTCAAAATCAGCGCTTGAAACTGTCTCTCCAATATGCAGTCAAGCTTAAAGCACGCAAAGATAACCCAGCCTACTCAACAGTTTTTCAGCCACAGCAACTGCCGTTGTATGAAGCTAGACCAAAGTATATCAGTCCTTTTGGAATCCGAATAAGACCCTACCTTGAGGACCTGAACATCAACATGGACAACGCAGACTCATTTTTGCGACAACCTGAAATTGTTAAGGATTTAAGTCACAGGAAGAAATTAAGAACCCACCCAAATGAGTACCAGCAGCAGTATATGGACGTGCGATGTCACTTTCCCTCCCACATTCCCATTTATACTGATGATTCCAGAGTGGATAACTGTGTGTCATCAGCAATGGTAGTTGGACAGAATCAGTGTGGACTACGAATACCAGGAATATGTTCTATTTTTACGGCTGAGGCTTGTGCCTTATATTTGGCACTTGAATATACAGTATAGATCAGACTAAACAACAAAAGTCCTTTTTTAAAATATTTTTTACAGACTCTAGATCATGTCTCCAGGCATTGGAATCCTTAAAAACTGACCATCCTATTATTGTCAACATCCTTGATAAACTAGAAAGTCTAAAGAACAAGAACTTGAGTGTAGTTTTTTGCTGGGTCCCAGAGGAAACGAGAAAGCGGACAGTGCTGCTAAGCAAGCCCTTAACGAAGAAGTCACAGAATGTCAAATCCCTGCCTCAGACCTTAAACCTATATCAAGTAGTCTATACCAGATGCCGTATAGGACATTCAAGATTCACTCATAGCTTTCTATTGAGTGGTGAAGATCCTCCATTATGCCAATTTTGCAAAACACCCCTGTCAGTGAGACATATTTTGATCTGTTGCCCTGCCTTGAAAACCAAAAGACAACAATTTTATCATCAAAATTCTATAGCTGATGTTTTTAGTAAGGTCCCACCTTTGAAGGTTTTAGAATATCTTATTAGCATAGACTTTAAGAAACATATTGAAGTTTCTATAACACACAATGCTCTGGCCATTAAATAGCCTTAGTTGCGGAAATGGCCTTAAATTAAAACAAAAAAAAACAAACAAACAAACAAACCTTAAACCAACCATCAGGTTAGCTTTGACTTCAGCAGGCCTGTGTTAAACTGCCCAACCACATCTATTTCATTCTTGGGAGAGTGAGGTGTCCAACCTAAGTGTCTCACTTTTCATCAACATCTGGCACATTGTACTATAAGCGACAAAATAAAAACAAATCAGACCAGAAAAAATTCCCAGGATTTCTAACATTTATTTATCTAAATTGATTTTAATTTCATTGTTTTTATATAGCAATACAACAGTAAATGGCAAAATTGTAAAAGCTGCTCCATTTTAAAATGTAATCGGAGGGAAGGCAGAAGGGTCTCAGTACGGCCTGTACTGAGCACGGCCGGAGTACTTGTTCCGCATCACATAGTTGTCATCTGGACACACAACACAAACAGTTATTAGAGAAGATTCATATGAAGCAGGTACGTCACTTACACTATACAAATCTTCAAATGTTTTTTGCATGATGCATAATTAATATCTAGATCACATATTTTTCAGACATCCCTCCCATTCTGATGATGCAAACTATTTCACAGTGTTAACAATGTAAACAAGTGAAGAGGTGGATTTGGGACATTTGGGGTACACACTCATGATCACAGTAAATCATATCACTGCAGAGTCTAATATTTACATGGCTCATTTCATTTCTTTCAACTATTAACAAACAGTGATGTGTGATTTCACTGTGCATCAATTCAGGGGAAAAACATGAACATTTCATAGCATGAAGTTGGTCTTTCATGTGAATCAGGTTGACATTGAAAATAAACCAGACTTGAACAAATATGTAATTCATATTCATTTAACAAAATCTAAGCACTACATGCATATTTTTAAAAAATCAACAAGACCTTACTTGGAGAGTGGTGTTGATAGTTGCCAAGAGAGAAGCCTGGGTCTGGAGTGGAAAAAAATGACATGACGCACTTCATGATAAATTGGAACATATCAATGTTTTTTTACATCTTTACTAATTTATAGAGGTCTTAATTTGGTTGGGAGCCACATAAAGATTACAGTGTAAACTAAAGTATTATCAAAATGAAACATTGGAATCAAACTGTATGCTACACCTTTGGTCCTAGTCGTACAATAAGACTGTCCAGCCAGCTGAGGTGCAGTGTAGCCTCTGGAGAAATCTTGAGAAACAATGCAGTCATAAGGAACCAATGTTCTTACAAAGAATAGGCAAAACAACACATAAGGACATAGGCACATTTAGAGTTGATTGACAGAGCACTAGGGCAATTTTCAGTCAGAACATATTGGTCAAGAGAAAATCAACATTACATCAATATTTGCCAGGGGTATGAATCATTTTGTTCTTAACTGACTGTATGTATGTATGTATGTATGTATATGTATATGTGTGTGTGTGTGTGTGTGTGTGTGTGTGTGTGTTGTGATACATGATACAGTATATAAAAAACATAATGATATTGATTTGGTCATCATCTTTGGCCATTTCATGTAATGTAAATATCCTATTCATTGGAAATCAAAGTACAAAGTAAATACTTCAACATTTACCTCTATAGCAGCGAGAAGGCTTTGTTGGGGTGGCAGGCGGCAGGTAGAAGTCATCCCTCCTTTCCTGAAGGCTGCTTCTAGTGACTGTGAGAAGATTTATGTTTAGGGTGGGAGAGTGAAGGCATGTGATGTGAACCAGGAGATGAGGTCAGATAACATCAGAGCGTCCATCTCTCGTCCCTCTCTTGTTAGCTGCATTCTGGGAAGTCCTTGGTTGCTGGTACACATCATTGCTAGCTAATTATAATTTTGCTTGAGAAAACTCTGATTCCGACCCATTAGTCAGAGACATATCACTGGATATGAGGAAATGCTGTATAAAAATACAGATAGTCCTTGGGTTATAAATTAAATGAGAGTGTGGGAGAAATACGATGACCACCAGGGGCATGTAAACACAAAAGGCCCTCTCTTGATGCAGTGTCTTGGTTTGTCAGTTCTGTTTTATTGTAGAAACATGGCAGACTGTGGAGGGGCACCCATTCATTCAGCATTTAGGCATTAGGCACACTTAAATACAACTACTGTAAATGAGTTATAGAATATTTCAGGATCATGTGACTCCAGAATTTTGTGATTTCATGTTTAAAACGATAGTTTAACTCTCACCTCCATAGCAATGGGGAATCTTCAAGGGGCTGTCAGGCAGTGAGTAGCAGCCAGCCCTCCCTTCCTGGAGTCTCCATCTAGTGACTGTGTGAAGGTTTATAGTTAGGGTAGGAGAGAGTGAAGTAGTGTGATGTGAAGGAGATGAGGTCAGGTAGAATCAGAGCGTCCATGTTTCGTCTTTTTGCTGTTACCTGAATCCTGAGTATTCCTTGGTTGCTGGTACATCACACTGATAGCCAGATCTTGTTCACCAAAACTCTGATTCACACCTACAAGACAGACACACGTCACTGGATGAGAAGGAATGGCGTGCATGAATAAATTGATTTGAAATGGATACATTTAATTGACCATGAAAAAAACAGTCAGAAAGGAAGAGACTAGCAGTGCTACAACAAAGTTAAACTAATCTCTCCAAGGTTACCTGAATTTTGGGCATTCCTTGGTTGCTGGTACACATCACTGGTGGCTGGATCTTGCCAATTCGAACTCACAAGAGAGACATGCCTCACTGGAAGAAAGGGAATGACATATGTATAAATTGATTTTGATATCTATTTATGACACAGATTGTGGCGTATAAAGGACACTGCAATACAAACTACTGTAAAACAAATTACAAATGAAGCAACTAGCCAAACAAAAACATACCGTATGTCTGCAAACACACACTCTAATAAATGTATTCTATGTACATTGTATTATATTGTACCTATTTTTGACAAAAACACGTTTACCTGCAACTCCATAGCAGCGTGGAGCCTTCGGGTGGGGGGTAGACATCATGTAGCAGTCCGCCCTCCTTTTCTGGGGTCTCAAACTAGTGACTGTGAGAAGGTTTATGTTTAGGGAGGGTGGGAGAGAAGAAAGTAGTGAGATATGAAGGAGATGACGTCAATAAACATCAGAGCATTCATGCCTCGACACTCCTGTCATGTGATATGAAGGAGGTAAGGTCAGGTAGAATCAGAGCATCCATGTGTGGTCACTCCAAGGTTACCTGAATTCTGGGCATTCCTTGGATGCTGGTACACCTCATCGATGGCCGAATCTTGTTTGCTAAAGCTCCGATTCAGACCTATTAGACAGAGACACATCACAGCATATAATACAGACAGTATAAACAGACAGCCTATTTAATGACCCTTTTCCTTTTCGTGAAATAAATGTACTTAAAAAAAAAATACTTCAACTTTTACCTCCATAGCAGCGAGAAGGCTTCGTTGGGGTGGCAGGCGGCAGGTAGAAGTCATCCCTCCTTTCCTGAAGTTTCCAGCTGGTCTCTGTGAGAAGGTTTAGGTTTTGGGTGGGAGAGAGTGAAGTAGTGAGATGTGAAGGAGATCAGGGCCAGTAGCATCAGAGCGTCTATGTCTCGCCACTCTGTGCTTACCTGCATTCTGAGTATTCCTTGCTTGTTGGTACAGTTCATTGGTGGGCGGATGCTGCTCATTAAAACTCTGATTCAGACCTGCGAGACAAAGACATGTCACTGGATGAGATGGAACGTCATACATGAATAAATTCATTAGAATGAATTGAATAACATGATTTCAGCAGTTTAGCATAAGGGAAGCTATGATACAAATAAATGACAGCGAATGTCTGCAAAAACAAATAAAAAAATGTATTCTATGCATATTTAATGATTTCTTTTTCTCAAGAAATCATTGTGCTTAAAATGATACTTCCACATTCACCTCGACAATAGTGTGAAGGCTTTGTTGGGGTGACAGGTGGCAGATAGAGGTCATCCCTCCTTTCCTGGAAGCTCCACCTGGTGACTGAGATAATAATGTTTATATTTAGGATGGGAGAGTGTGAAGAAGTGTGTTGTGAAGGATATGCATGCAGGTAACACCAGAGCATCCATGGCTCATCTGTGTCCTTCTACTGTTACCTGAATTCTGAGCATTCCCACATTGCTGGTACATCTCATTGGTAGTTGGATCTTGCTTGCCAAAGCTCTGATTATAAGACAGACCTATAAGACAGACACATGTCACTGAAAGAGAGGAAATGCCAAACATGATTGCAGGTAGTCCTCAGGTTGGAAACGAGATCCATGTCTAAGAGTGGGTGAGAAATATGGTGGCCACCAAATGGCATTCAAACATAAAAGGCCCTCTTTTGATACAGTATTTTGGTTTGTCCATTCTGTGTTCCCGTAGAAACATGACAGACTCTGTGGAGGCGGATCTGTTCCCTTTGTAGATATAGAGCACTCATTCTAATGAAAATGCGACAAATAGTATTTAGACGCTGTGACACACTAATGAAAACATACTGTAATTATGAATACTACACTCTTAAAACGAATGTGTTGAAAACACCACAACTTGCGTTGTTTTTACACTTTTGTTTTAAGAGTGTATAGTTATTTTTTGCTTATAGATCATACTTATGGTAATCTAATCCTCCACAATGTGCCTTTAAAATAGCTCGCTAGGTTCTCCATTCCTAATGCCAATGGTCAAATGTTGGACGCGGGGGAATGCCGTCCCCCCACTTCTTGGGGCATTGTTTTGAGCATTTTAATATGCATGTATTAATATAACAAGTGTTGTTACCATTGATAACGCATCACGCAAACGTCTCCAATTAGGCCTCTTTGCCATAAAATTTGTTACAAGAATGACAGTCATGCTGTAGCACTCCACCATGCGTAAAATATGTTAAAAAATGATGCAGCTCGTCGTTCCGCGTTACCCGAAAGTAGCTAGAAAGTGGCTAGAAAACCATAGATCATACAGCTGCCTGTATCCGAATCTAGCAAGCATCTTCATGGCCAACTGTTGCAATTCCTTCGTTTGTGTTTTGCAGAAAGCAGGTAGGCTAAATGACACGATAAGCATGTGTGAGTAATACGAGTGATTTTTATCGAGGGAGCTCCAATATCATAAAACAACTTTAGGAAAAACGTACGATTGGTGCAGCTACTTTCATCCAAACAAAAACTTTTGTTTCTGTTTTTTTTTTGTTTTGTTTTATTGACTGTGCACCTCTGCATTTTAATCATTCGCAATGACATATGACGCCCCCTGAAACTGAAGCCATGCCGCGGCATGTTATGCGTCAAGGAGATTAGACTACGCTAGATTACATAGGCTACTCTACATTATGGTTCGTCCTACTACACCATCCTACTACAAAATTAAAAGGTACAGACGATATTCATAGACTTTGGTGGAAAAGTGTAGTTTGGGTGAAGACATTACATTTTGAAACTAATCCAAGTCATTTAAAAAAAATTTGAATTTGTTTTCATGTTCACGAAAGCTGGTAACAATTCATTTTTGTTCATCATTTTGCAATGATGTAATTAAAGCGATGGTTCGGAGTAATTTCACTCTAGGGTCCTTTGCACCATGACCCCGAGCCAAACACCCTCCCAGAACCCGCTTTCCCTTGGTCGAACCCTGGTCGAGTAGCGCTGTCAGAAAATAATGACTTTCTGCAGGCGTAATGGAACCAACTTAGTATCTCGTAAATTACCCCACTAATAATGCCCTGAATGGTACGAAACTTCTACAGTAGTACAACTATGTTCTTTACTCATAAAACAAGGTTTGTAAGTACACCAGGAGTTTATTTAAATAACACTTGCCTGATGGATGCTACTATCTGCTACTATCTACCGCTGGGTCGACGTTACTTCGGTGATTTGGGAAAAGCCCGTAAAAGTCCTGGCAGGAAGCATGCATAAGGATGTAGATCCAGGAATGCACTAATATTTTGTTCGTAGTACCAGTTTGCAACAATTATTAGTTAACACTAAGTTGTAAACACTTCAGAAAAAAAATATTAAAAACTGGATATACCAAAAAACTTTGATGTAATCGCTTCCTGCCAGGACTTTCACAGGCTTTTCCCAAATCACGGAAGTAACGTCGACACAGCGGTAGATAGAAACCCTATGTCTACATCACACCACACACACACAATTCAATGTACAGTTAACGATACGACTCGTTTTACAGAAATCAATATCCTTGGAATTACACTTCAACACTCACCTCCATAGCAGGATGGATTCTTCATGAGGGTGTTATGCGGAAGGTAGTGGTCACCCCTCTTTTCCTGTAATCTCCATCTAGTGACTGGGAAAAGGTTTCTAATTAGAGTGGGAGAGTGTGACGTACAGTAGTGAGATAAGATCAGGTAGCATCAGAGCATCTACTTCTCATTCTTAGGTCGTTCCCTGAATTGTGAGGATTTCTTGGTTGCTGGTACATCTCCATGGTGGCTGGATATTGCTCGCTAAAGTGCTGATTCAGACCTATGAGACAGACACGTCACTAGATGAGAGGGAATGGCGTACATGAATACATTTAAACCTGGGTTTTTAGTTTTAATTAATCAATACAACAGTCAACAGTTGTAAAAGGAGCAAAATGCTATGTTGTGTTTTATCTGAGGGGGTGCTAAAATCTATTTTTTATTGTAAATGTTTATTTTGTTGTTCCCAAAACATCTGTAACTACATGCATTCTGTGAATGGGATTTGGTACAATATTGGTACTTTACACACTAAATGTCCACATAGATTTTTATGGTCCTACTAGCTACCCCACATACCATTCCAGTTGCATGACAATGACACAAAAATACAATCACGCCTTGTTTTATCCTTATTATTGTCATGGCCTTTTGTTTTGGAGACTTCACATTTTGGGAAAACATTAACAAAGGGTTATATTTCTAGAGAAAATACTGATTGATGGCAGGTGTGTCACATTAAAGGAGTTTTGAGACCCTCAATATCACTTTTTGCATGTTTTTTCTGAAACTAGGGACTTTTATAAAACCAATGAGACTAGTACAAACTTGTAATGATTGAATCGTACTGAGAACATGTTTGTCTTCCATTCTACAAAGTTTGGTCAGGCTAGGAATAATATTTTTTAAGATGTGAATGCCCAAACACGGCCTCCAAGATAAGGGCCCCTATTTTGCACCCTGGCGCATGGCGTAAAACTCGTTTTCCACCCTGCGCAAAGTTTATTTTCTATTTTTTAAACACTGCTCCCAGTAGTGTGGTAATTACCAACCTAGGGAGTGGCCTAGCGCATTGTCTAAAAATCGATATCGTACACTACCTAAAACGCATTACGCCACTGACCAAAAGAAACCTGGTCAGAAGTCTATGGTGAGTTGTTTATATGTTACACAACGCACCATCCTTCTATCATCCATGAAAGCGCACCAGCGCACTTCCATGCAAAACATTACAAATTACACGATTACCATGGGAAACATAGTTAAAATAAAGATATTACGAAATACATCTCACGATGAGTAGTTATTCACCATCATTTGCAAATTGGTAATGACGGTTAAACGTGATTAGGAGAGGCGAGAGACACATATGGAGCACAGCTTAAGACACACTGTCACAAGATATAAGCAACTCCTCTGCAGGATAAACGTTGTTTTATTCCGTCATTTGAACAATATTAGGGTAAGTGTTGCTTTTTCCAGCCTAGGTTTTCAATGGTAACCCATTGTCAGTCAATAGTGAAAGTAACTTACTGTGTATAACTGTTTTGTCTTTGACTGAGTTCAAATAATAGACGAGTGCAAATGCGTGAAAGGCTATACTATGCTAGGTTTTAGTAAAGTATGGTTTAGTGGAATGACTGTTCCATACAGTCTCACAAGCAGACTCCTTCAAATGCGCCGCTGACTGTCAAAATACTGATGCATTCTTTGACGTCACAGTTTGCACTGTTAAAGGGAATGACAGAGGTCATTATCATTGGTTTAAATGATGTCATGCCCCAAACACACCCATGACTAATTAAGAAACCTAGGAACGCCTTGTTGCGCCATCCACCCGATGTTTGATAACAAAAACACTCCCAATGTGGACTGGACATCCTACTAAATTTGAATAAGCTTTTGACTAGTGACCATGTGCTTTAGACTGTCATAATAGGCAAAAAGACTATGAAAACAATAGAATTGAACAAAAATATTTTACAGGTTTTAATTATGGAAGTCGGTGCTGCAACCATTTTCCTGGATTTTTTCTGATTTGACACGGAATGACTCTATAAGGTACACTTAGAAATACAAATTATACTGCAAATACATTACAAAACACAAAACCAACAAAAGCCTATGTCTACATCACACACAGTTATAGATCTTGATATATAGAGAAATTGATATGTTTAAAAAGTCACCTCCATAGCAGTGCGGAACCTTCAAGGGGCTGTCAGGCAGTGGGTAGCAGTCAGCCCTCCTCTCCTGGAGTCTCCACCTAGTGACTGTCAGAATGTTTATGTTTTTACGGTTGGGACAGAGTGAATAATGTGACTTGAAAAAGAGGATGTAAGGTAGAGTGAAAAGTTAAATACTGCATGTTTTACTTGAGACCAAATTTTTCTTGGTCAGTGTTGTCATCATTTTCAGTGGCAATGTCAAAATGAGAACAAGCAATGTGCGATCGATGTGTGACCACACCTCATTTTACAACACGTCTGTGGGTGTGCAAGCTCATTTGCTATTTAGACAACGTAGGCACCTGGCAGGATAATGTTAACTGCGATGACATAAACTAGGAAAGCCTTGTTGTGTTGCACCTCAATACGCTGAACATAAGATAGGGCCCTAAGTCTCTTCCCTTCACAGTTACTGTACATTACAAACAAAGTCTGCAAAAACATATACTGTCATTTAAATAGTCAGAGAGATTGTTTTCGAAAAATCCATATGCTTAAAATTATTCCATAACATACCTTCAATTCCTCAGGTCTCCAACTAGTGACTGGGCCAATCCCAAAGTGAGCCGTGAAGACTAAAGACTCACAGACTTAATTGATCTCAGGTGCTAAGTGAGTGAGTGTGTGAGGCCACTCGAGCAGCAAAGCTCGAGTGTCTGTGTAGAGACCCTAGTGATACAAAGTTTCATGTTGTGTCGAGCCTTCTTAGTGTTTTAAAAATAGCGTCAAATCATGCATCAAAATAGCAGTCCCATTCAAAGAGCCCATTTGACCCAAAAATGACTACGGTCCAGCTTAAAAGTGGCACTTCCGACATAATTATGCTTCTAAACTTAAGTTTGACTCGGGTATATTCACAAAAAGACCCTAGGTTGCATTTTGGTGAGAGTTATGCTTTAAGGTATACAATGCAACCATGTCTCATCTCTCTGAGGTTACCTGGTCTTTGGGCTTTCCTTTGCTGTTGGTACATCGCCTTGGTGGCTAGATCTTCGCTGCTAAAGCTCTGATTCAGACCTATAAGAGAGAAAACCCTTATTGTGAAATGCCGCAGATGAGTTGATCTGAACAAAACAAACACATTCCCTTCAATTTATCATCAAATAAAAAACACTATAATACAAGTGCACTCTGGACAGCTCCAGCTTCATAAAATGGTCTGGTATTCATTACACACACACACAATATAAGTATATAGTACAGTATAAGTCTGGTCCCACACAACTGTCATGAGAGCTTTAAAGACTTTGCTCTGTCTCTTTGCTTTCTGGTGTGACCTTTTGGGGGCTGTGATGGTGGCAGCTCGACACCCCAGGCGTTGGCGACGTGCGCCAGCAGCAGGCAGGTGATGCGGCGATGGGCCACGGCGTTCCAGTGCACCCCGTCCTTCATGCGGTGCTGCAGGCTGAAGCGGAACTGGAAGTGTAGGTCCAGCACGTCCAGGCCGTACACGCTGGCCAGCGTGGTGCTGCAGTAGTTGGCCTCGATGATATCGAAACGCAGCGACGGGCCAAACTCCGCAATCTAGGGGTAAGGAGACATGCCTCTACACAGCTGAGTATCTATCAATGTTTTAGTTTCTGCAGTTTCTACATTTTATATATATATATATATATATATATATATATATATATATATATATATATTCTCTTAAAATCAACATTTCATTAACGTAATACTCTCAGTTCAGCACAGGTCAACGACTTTCTTTTTGAGTCTTTTGCAGGTCCTTTCACACAACCATAATCTATGCTCAAAAAATTGGTCAAAATGTTTTATCTGATCTAGACATGTTCAGTATGTATATTTGATCTACCTCTGGCACCAAAAAGCCACCAATAATGTTTTCTCCCAAAGGCATGGTGAGGTTCCAGATAATTAAAACCTCTTCTGGGAGGATGGCTCTGATCTTTCTGAAAAATGTGATCAAATTTTCCATGTAGTCTGGCTCCCACTGTCGCCCATATCTGAGAGTGAACAACAAACTACGTAAGTCAGTGAATCATACATAAAACATGTATGCATGCATGTATCTGTTTCATGTGTGAAGACTTTAATGATGGCACACTGAAAGCCGATAAATACCTGGAGATGT
This sequence comes from Alosa pseudoharengus, assembly GCF_046254945.1. NCBI lineage: Eukaryota > Metazoa > Chordata > Actinopteri > Clupeiformes > Clupeidae > Alosa > Alosa pseudoharengus. The sequence goes on from NW_027468640.1 coordinate 32,987,619, forward strand.
CCCAAACGCAAGAGTTCATGATCACCAAATCCGGTTTGGGACCTTTTTCCAAGTCCTCCAAAATGCTCTGTACATATTCAGAATATATGCGTGTAATAAAATAAAAGCGAACTTGGTGGTGGTCTGAACTGTATTGTCGGATCTCCTTGTACTGAGTCCCATTGGACATTGGACCTTTAACGCCACCCTCAAGAAGCTCATCGTTCTCAAATTGCTCCTCACCCTGGGAATACACAGAAACAGAGGTCAACAATGGTTCGCTCGCTGTACTAAACCTGGATCATGAGTGAGAAATAATGAAACATTTAGAGAAGTAATTTGAATGAACTACTCAAAGCTGAATCCAGGCTGTGACAGCATGCCATGATGTGGAGAGGCCCCTGGTTACTCATTTCACATGAGTAAGAAATTATGAAACATTTACAGAAGTAATTTGAATAAACTAGGCAAAGCTGAATCCAGGCTATGACAGTGTGCCATGAAGTGGAGAAACCACAAATTACCTTCATAAATATATTTAGTACCCTACCCATTTATGTAAGTCCTACTATTTGCATTTTGATGCATCTCGCTTTGCTAGATTAGGTACATCTAACAAATAGTAAAATAGGGAAAGCTTTTGAGTATGGGCACTCTCACATTAATAGTGCAGTCAGGGATTTCACATTTGTATATGGTTATGTTGATATTTGCATTTTATTAGCAGACATTTTTGAACAAAAAAAAATCCTACATATTTTAACCAAGGACCAAACAAAGCATGTCACACAGAGGTAGCTCACCCCTACCGTCAGTATTCCCAGAGAAATTCCATGCAGTTTTGGTTTTATTTGGGGGACAGGCTGCCCCCACTTTGTTCTGTTTTCGAAGCCTGGGCTGCATATGGAGACCATTTTTTTTGTTGTTGTTTATTAGTATTTATTTATTATTTCCCTTATGTCTGTCGAATAGTGTCTTGAGAGATGTCAGTTGTGATTGATATATATATATAACTATACATTATAAAACTTTTAAAATGTAATCTGATATCTGCACCATAAATAAAGTGGGGGAAAAAAAGAGACCATTTTTTACAGTGATCGGCTACTCATGGAATGGGCAGCATTTCGTGAGATAATGATTGGTAAATGTGACAAAAAAATTGTATGGTCTTGAAAGTGGGTAAAATCCCTGACTGCACATTTAAGTTCGCCTTGAAATAAATCCACCGTTTCCCTTTTAGTCTGAGCGAATTAGCCTAGAAAAGGGTCAAAGGTGGAAGTAAATACAGCAAAAGCATATTTGGTATCATTTGAATCGTAATTTTTTGTAGATTAAGAATTTGTGGTGCCTAGCTCCACTAATCCATCTGGGATCGATCCATTGGAGTGGTGTTTCAGAAGGCTGGGCCTTATCAAAAATCCTTGCATATGATTGGATAAGCCACTTGTCCGTCCTCTATTAACATGCTACTTCAACCACTCACATTGAAGCCAACCCGTGACGCTGAGAACAGTCTCACAGTCGCTTCTACGCTACGTCACATCTATCAAACTCCCGCCCTGCGTCCTGATTGGCTCTACCATAAAATCTGGTGCCGAAATCACTCTCTTTGCTTCCAAATCCAACTGTCCAATTAACAATTACCACTTGATTATTTTGTAATTTAGCACTCTGGAACAAGGCGTCCGAAGGAGACAATGTAGATAGAAGATTTTACGAAGACTGTTGATCTTTATTCACCGTATTGCAATGATAGTACAGCCCAACCAAAGTCCAGACCAACCATCAAAGCAATAGGGAGGAGATGTCATCAGCTGGGGCCCCCGACAAGATCTCCCCTACGGATGGCTATACTGTACACTATATTTTATACTCCTCAGCCCTTGAGAAGTGCCACCCTCTCACGTCATCTCCATCAACACCCTTCATAGTGCAGCAGATTAGTAAAAAAAATCGTTCACTTTGGTATAGAAGCATGAAATTTGGCACAGATACTCTTTAAGGGCCACTATTTTGGAAAAAGGCGCTGGCCACTCAAAAATTCAATATGGCGGCCATTTTTCAAGATGGCCGCCATTGCTATTCAATGCTTATTATATCAATTATTCAAACAGTTATTTAAGCATATCATTTGATACAAATACTCTCTAAAGGAAATGTTAATGGGGAAAAATGCTTGTCCCTCAAAAATTCAAGATGGCCGCCATTTTTAAAGATGGCCACCATTCCTGTCGAATATTAATCATTTCAATTGTTCAAATGGTGATGCAAGCATGAAATTAGGCAGACATACTCTTCAAGGAACACTCTTTTGGGAAAAGGTATGTGTCACTCAAAAATTCAGGATGGAAACCATTGTTCAAGATGGCTGCCATTCCTGTCCTATGTTCATTGCCACTGTTTCCAAAAAGTGATACAGAAAATATGCCACAAATATTCTGTTAAGGCCACTTTTTGAAAAAAACTGGATGGCCAATAATAAATTCAAGATGGAGACCTTTTCCGAGATGGCCGTCATTTCGGTAGTATGTATGCACACATGCATGTTAGCAAAAATATTCTAACGGCCACACTTTTAGAAAAAGGCAATTGCAAAAATTCAAGGCATTTTTCAAAGTGAGTGTTGCTTTAATAGTGTACTCTGTTGGGACTGAGATAAAAGGAAGGATTGAAAAAATAACATAAATTCACATTTTTACCAGCTCAAAGGCCTTGTGGTTAGAGTGTCCAGCCTGAGCTTGAGAGGTTGTGCCCTGTCGAGTCATAATAAAGACTGTTAAAAATGGTAGCCAATGCCTCCCTGCTTGGCAGTCAGCAAGTGTTGTATTGGGGGCAATATATCCAGGAAGATGTTCATATACATCATGGTCCAGAATCAGGAAATCGGCTCTCGCCCACTGCAAACTTACTTTTTTATTCACATTTGCAATTGCACAGTTCTGTGCAAGTGAAACCCAATCTAAAACATTTGCATCCTCCACGGCACTCTGATTTGCAGCCACACTTGGCTAGCTGTTCACAACTTTGTGCAACTGGTGCATTTGCTGTCCAGAAGACCCCCCATTGTTCACCAAGCTTTTTTCATCTCCAGTCAGCATGACTCTGCTTCTGACTGACACTGGGTTGCTTGACCCCATATGCAGCCTGCCTGATATGCAGCACGTTTAGTGTGTTGAAGCAGAGCTGCCCTTGTTGGAGGAATGGCTTCATATGGCCTCTGCTTTCGGGCAAACATGTCAAGTCTAGCCTCATCTACACTGACAGCTGTGCTTGATCGATCATACAGCAGGACCACAAACTTCTCAAGGATCTCCAGGTCACTATTGTGAAAGAGTGGAATGTTGGTGGCAATCATTTTATAGCCATCATGTTGAGAAACATGATGGGTAGGTGGTGATAGGAGGGGTTCCTTTGTGGCCAACATTTCATTCAATCAGTTGATCTCTTGGCTGACATGGGATTTTCATTTGCCATTTTGGGGGATTGTTGTCTGATTAAGGCAGAGGGGTTATCCTTTTACCACCTCAATAATAGACATAGTACACATTCAAGTATGGGATACAACTAGGTTTGGGTCACTTACACCTAGCCAGATCATTCATCCAGTGCCATTTAAGTCCCGTGTGATCTGTACACCTTCCAGGTAAGCATACATGAACAAGTCATGTATTGCCCCGTCATCTTGAATTTTTGATTTTCCAAAAAAAAAAAAAACATTCTTGAGAGTATTTTCACAAAATGTTATGCCTACATCACTGTTTGAACGATTGACATAATGACATTTGAGAGAAATAGCGGCCATCTTGAAAAAATGGCCGCCATGTTGAATTTTTGGGTGGCCAGCGCCTTTTTCCCAAAAAGTGACCCTTAGAGAGTATCTGTGCCAAATTTCATGCTTCTATACCAATTTGAATGATTCTCTTGAAATATGCCATTAATCTGCTGCACTATCACCAATCAGTACCAAGCAGGGTCGCTTACATTGGTGGAAACCATCTTCCCATCATGCATAAAACTATATGCAAACCTATGTAATGCATAGGTAACATATGTAAAATAGTGTAGCCCTAAGTTTTTCTGTTACCTTCCAGTTTGGTGAAATAAAGCCTTATCTTATTCTCTTCCTAGCTAGACAGGCCCTAACTCGTAAGGCACAGTGGCCTCCTCATCCCTGTCCTGTCCAGTCCTCACCAGCTTGATAACACCCCCTCTCCCTTAACCATGTAAGGAGGAGATCCTCTCATCCTGGTACCCCCAGTACTTTATGAAACCCATGATTACATCCCTTCACATCCTGAAAACCCACCATAATACCTAATAGAATCCTAGGTAATATCAGTCCGCTGCTGCCGTTGCTTATATGCCTACTACTAAAGTATAACTATTGCAATGCAATGCAAGGGTAGTTTTTATTTCTAACAGTATTCTATCAACATAGACATTTACATCAATTGTCTGGCGTTATAATTTAAGTTGAAGGAAATAGCTGTAGATGACAATGTTTTTTAGATGTTTGACAGAAATGGTTTGGATTTAATCTAAAACTCTGAACTGAAACAGTTATTTTAAAACAGGTATTCACACAGATGTTTGCATTTTTAAAACAGCAAATTATTTAGATTTCCCCTGGTTTCAGAGAGGCTACTACTACAATACTAAAATAAGATGTGGAGGTTGAAACAACTGTTTTTATACAGAAAATAAAGTTTATTTTGCTTTAATAAATGTCTTAATCTTTTTTAATGTCAATTCAGATAGTTGATTCTATGCCTCAGCCAGTTATAGCCTCATGACCTTTAACCTCTACCTGTGACCCCATGATCTTTAATGCCTTATTAGTTAATTTAGGCTTAATTAACTGTGTTGGGTTTAATGAGGATCCTTCAATCTACTTGAGAGGTATAAAACAAACATTGCCAGTCAACTATGACCTCACGTGACCTTGACCTTTGACCCCAAGACATTAAACACCTACTAATTTCATCAAGAACCTATGGTGAGTAAGTACACCAAGTTTGGTAAAGATCCTTTTACCAGTATGGGAGATATCAGCTAATATCTAAATGTGATAATATACGATTTTGGCCCAATAATCATTATACCATGGTCCATTCAAAGCTGTATATCTTTTTTCTGGTACAAATCTGCACTGTAGGCACCTGAAATTCTTAATCTACATGAAATTACGGTTCGATTGATACCAAATATACTTTTGCTGTATTTACTTCCACCTTCAACCCTAATTCGCTCAGACTATTTATCTTATCTTCCGGATGAAGGTTCATCAGGACGATCTTTATAACAGCACATACCGTTTCTTTGGCCAGAGCCTTGCCCCGTCCTGACCACAGATGATATGCGATCCGTGATTCGTTCAAAACCTACCTTGGTCTTTAGTTGAGATGCAGCCAGATAGTTTTCCTTCTGCAACAGCATAACAATATCTTTGTATACCCCACGCTGAACTAGAAAAGAGGGGCAAAGTGATGACTTTATGAATGAGGTCGCTATGCTTAGCGACAAACCTGGGTAAATTAACTTAGATTACGTGGTAAATTTCCAAATATAAGAGCCCAAAGATTCATTAGCAAACCAAAGCGAAAAGGCTTTTCTTTTAGGAGGTTTGTGTTAACGGTAACATTAACTAAGGTTTGTCATGTCCCTAGTTAAAATACCACTCTGGTATCAGTAACGTTAGCAACTAGCAGCTCTTTTAGTTTTGTACTCACTGGAGTCGCCCAGAACAACAACAAATTTGTTGTGGAGAAGCTGGCTGGCTTGTTGGTGTGTAACATGTGCCGTCTTCATGCTCACCACTCTGGAAAAAAAAACCTTAATCTCAAACCAGTTCATACAAAACTTGTCTAAAACAAAATACATCATTGATGCATTCACAGCGTAGGCCTACATGTAAAATAATAAAACTAAAACTAACATTATCATCATTGTGTCCCTAACGGAACATTCAATGTTAGCGCTCAGAACTTGACACTTGAAACCATAGACTAGCTAGCTAGCTGCTACTTGAAACATTTCTCACGCAAGCACACCATGACCATGTGCTACAGTTATCTAGCTGAGTTTTAGTCAAAGGGATTCAGCCGGTTAAAATGGACAGCTACCTTCTATGCAAATATACAAATCTGTGGTTAGTGGGAAGTCTCTGAAAACATGCTCCTCAATAAAATAAACTGGGCATAATGTAGACCTGCAGTCTTCAATCTAAAAGCATTTGTCTCTCCAAACAAGCCATAACCAGAAAACGTCTGCCAAAACTTTACACAGAGCCCGTTTACGGATACTTATTACATTCTCTGGTATCCACAACAGGATGTACACGTAGGTTAGAAGGCGTGGCTTCTGTGATTTTATTTAATAAAAATAGTCTACTACTTACACGCGACATCACGATGACATTCATTGATAAATAATTATCATTAAATTATATTAAAAAAATAGATGGGTTGGCACCTAGGCATATCACCCATCTGACATCCTGTGCTAATACTGGTAGGCTACATTACATTAGGCCTATGTAATTATGTTATACATGAATTCTATAAAAGAACAGCAAATGAATAAATAGTGATTGTGTTATGTGTAGTCTGCATTCAACTTATCAAATACATACAATAGTGCTGTCAGTTTGGGCATTTTCTTTGTTAATATCAGAAATGCTTATTGTGTTCAGGAAATACTTTGACCAGAGCTGTAGGCTACGTACGTAGGGGTGGGTAAGCTCTACCTGGACAATGGATTGATTGCTTAGTGTAGGCGATGACCTTTATCATTTCTTTAATCAGCATCAAAAGTGTACAGCTCCAGCTGTCAGCTGAAGTCATACTTTCATACATGTTTTGCAAGTCAGATGAGTGCAAAAACATTCAATAACACTTAAAGCAGAGACAGCATGGAGTCACTTCATTCATTGTAGCTCTGTGGGAAATAAATATTCCATTATGAATTGTTAAAATCCTTCTTTAATATTTCAAGCTTTACATCCCCAACCACCCACTGTGGTTTTCTGATGAGTGTCTGTTGTGTCGACCAGCCATAAACGCTAGATCAAACTCAAGACTCTTTTCCCTCAGTGGTGGAATTACTTTCCTAGTACTCTCACATCATGGACTTTGCTCCTTTGAGCCAGCTTCAGGGTGCTGGCCAGTCTCCTGCTGAAGGGTAGCAAATTCCTAGGGACTTCCATGGCATTCCTTTTAAAGAGGACCACAGCCTAATATTTAGTGATGGCAGCAGAATAACCTCTTTGGTGGCAGCAAAAACCCAGCCAGTGTTAAACTGCCCAACAAGTGTCTCACTTTTCATTGGCATCTGGCACATTGGACTATCAAGAGTGACAAAAAAAACTTCTGGGGATTTTTTTTTAATTTTTTTTTTTATCTAAATTGATTTCAATTTTATTGTTTTTATATAGCAATACAACAGTAAATGGCAAAATTGTAAAAGCTGCTCCATTTTAAAATGTATTCGGAGGGAAGGCAGAAGGGTCTCAGTACGGCCTGTACTGAGCACGGCAAGAGTACTTGTTCCGCATCACATAGTTGTCATCTGGACACACAACACAAACAGTTATTAGAGAAGATTCATATGAAGCAGGTACATCACTTACACTATATAAATCTTCAAATGTTTTTTGCATGATGCATAATTAATATCTAGATCACATATTTTTCAGACATCCCTCCCATTCTGATGATGCAAACTATTTCACAGTGTTAACAATGTAAACAAGTGAAGAGGTGGATTTGTGACTTTTGGGGTACACACTCATCACAGTAAATCATATCACTGCAGAGTCTAATATTTACATGGCTCATTTCATTTCTTCCAACTATTAACAAACAGTGATGTGTGATTTCACTGTGCAAGACCTTACTTAGAGAGTGGCGTTGATGGTTGCCAATAGAGAAGCCTGGGTCTGGAGGGGGGAAAAAACGACATGACGCACTTGATGATAAATTGGATCATATCAATGTTTTTTACATCTTTACTAATTTATAGAGGTCTTAATTTGGTTGGGAGCCACATAAAGATTACAGTGTTAACTAAAGTATTATCAAAATGAAACATAGGAATCAAACTGTATGCTACACCTTTGGTCGTAGTCGTACAATAAGACTGTCCAGCCAGCTGAGGTGCAGTGTAGCCTCTGGGGAAATCTTGAGAAACAATGCAGTCATAAGGAACCAATGTTCTTACAAAGAATAGGTAAAACAACACATAATCTAGGCACATTTAGAGTTGATTGACAGAGCACAAGGGCAAAGCATCTAATCACAAGGGGCCGTATTCACAAAGAATTTTAAGGCTAAAAGTAGCTCCTAACTGGCGAATTCAGGAGCAACTCCTAATTTTTCTCACTAAAAGTAATTCACAAAGCATTTTAGACGTAAAAGTAGCACCTAAGTCTGGGACAGCTTAAAAGAAGTTGAGAGGACTCCTAACTCGCGATGTTTTGAAGTCCTATGCAGCTACAGGAGCTTCCAATCGCGAGGGAACAATTTTGCATTGTAGGCATAACTAAGGATGCAATAACGCCACCAACAACCAAAACTACTCATTCTCAACATGTAAATATGTCTCATTGTGAATCAAATTAAAATGTTCTCCTCTTTGCAAACGTATAGGCATAGGCAGATTAATTTAATAATGTTGCAAAGATAGGCTACTGCATCAATCCGTATGTTTCATTATGCTACTAGGCTATTTGTTTTGCCTTACTCTTTATTCATTTAGGCTAGGCCTTTTTATTCAGTTATTCATCATCTTCCGTCCTTTACACTACTTGTGTAGCACACGCATTCTCAGACCTGTCACTCATCATCGTAAGGGAGGTGTTTGGAATGATTCCAGCGTTACAATCATCAGCCAATCAAGGTGGCCACTTCAGTCAAGCTCGTGCATGAGTAATGACGTCATCTATAGCAACGAAGACTCACTCTTAGTTTAGGAGTTGTTATTTTTCCTTACTAAGAGTAGGTCTGAAAGGCTTTGTGAATAACTTTTAAGAGAAAACTCCTAGCTAAAATCTTTTAGTGCGATTTAGGAGTACTCCTAGTGGTAAGATAAAAGGCTTTGTGAATACGGCCCCAGATATTTACCTCTTTGAAAATATGGCTCCCTGAAATGTGGCTTCTTGTATGGATACTGGTAATTCTCACACCTTTCAAATCCAGTTGGTTCTAGTAGAAACAAACAAAAATTGCATGTGAGTGACGTGAAAATCATACCACTTTTTGTTTACAGCAGGGGTCTCAAACTCAAATGAGCTGGGGGCCACTTCTGCCAACGTCATCTAATTGAAGGGCCGGCTATATCTGAAAATGCAATGGTTTTTTTTTTCAAATACCACACAAAACTGCAAACAGAAAGTGCAAGTATTTTTATCTCTTTTTAGACACCTGTGCTAGCAACCTTAGCTTATAAATAAAATAATGATAAAATAAATATTAATACAAATTATGAAACAAACAAAAAGCATAAAAACAGGTATTTCCTCTCATAACTTATTTAAACCTGCATGGCAAACTTTAGGCACCAGGGTTAAGAAAACACCACCATTGGATTTTGACATCAAAATTTCAAAAGGTTTGAAAGTAGTCAGAGATAAAGTCCTACTGTAAATATAAAAATCTAACAAAAGTTTATGAAGGGGGTACATGTAACCATCTAATTTGCCAGTGGATAGCAAGCACCTCAAATAATGCACCTTTCAGTAAATACTGGATGTTGAACATATTTGAGCAGGTTTACTTTCTTTTTTGTCATATTACCCATATAACAAATTAACAGGAAAACAGTAGGCCTAAGATGTAAACCAACAATAGTAAACTATTACTAGCCTATAACTACAAACCGTTATTATAGGCCTACAATAATGTACCCTGGTCTAATCAGTTCCTATCATGGGTGACTTTGTAATTCTTCAGAGCCCTAGTTTTACTACCCCTGCTACAGATAGTCCTTGGGTTATAAATTAAATGAGAGTGTGGGAGAAATACGATGACCACCAGGGGCATGTAAACACAAAAGGCCCTCTCTTGATGCAGTGTCTTGGTTTGTCAGTTCTGTTTTATTGTAGAAACATGGCAGACTGTGGAGGGGCACCCATTCATTCAGCATTTAGGCATTAGGCACACTTAAATACAACTACTGTAAATGAGTTACAAAATCCCAAACCAAACACACAGACCAAAAACAATAAATACAACACACACACACACACACACTCTATGCATAGTTCAGAATCCAACTTGTTTTTGTGATTTCATGTTTAAAATGATGGTTTAACTCTCACCTCCATAGCAATGCGGAATCATCAAGGGGCTTTCAGGGAGTGAGGAGCAGCCAGCCCTCCCTTTCTGGAGTCTCCATCTAGTGACTGTGTGAAGGTTTATAGTTAGGGTGGGAGAGAGTGAAGTAGTGTGATGTGAAAGGGATGAGGTCAGGTAGAATCAGAGCGTCCATGTTTCGTCCTTTTGCTGTTACCTGAATCCTTAGTATTCCTTGGTTGCTGGTACATCACACTGGTGGCCAGATCTTGTCCGCCAAAACTCTGATTCACACCTACAAGACAGAAACATGTCACTGGATGAGAAGGAATGGCGTGCATGAATAAATTGATTTGAAATGGATACATTTAATTGACCATGTAAAGCCACAGTCAGAAAGGAAGAGACTAGCAGTGCTACGACAAAGTTAAACTAATCTCAACATCTGAGGTGACCAGCAGCTGTCTATACGTGGCTTATACATAAAGGACACTGCAATACAAATGACTGTAAAACAAATCACAAATCAAGCAAGCAACTAGCCAAACAAAAACATAAGTCTGCAAACACACACTCAAATACTCACAAATGTATTCTATGTACACTTAAAGATTGTAGAGATGCACCGATATGGAATTTTAGGGCCGATAACGATAACCGATATTTATTGGTTTGTTGTGGCCGATACCGATACGATAACCGATAATATTACTCTTGAAAAGACCTCCGGAGCCGCATGCGGCTCTTTGATCCCTCTGATGCGGCTCAGCTTTTGAAAATAATTAATGAGTATTTCATTAAAATGTATTTTATTTTAGTTCATTTTCAAAATGTAATATTGTAGGTCTATCTGAGTAATTTAGCCTATATAACTTTCCACCTCACTTGACTCCGTAACCGTAGCCTGCACAATATTGTTACATTCGCGGTTTGTTGCCAAGTCAATATCAAACAAAAATATAGCTGCAAGCAGCAATGAGGGGGCCAAGCAGAATAGGCCGGAGTAGCCACGGCGACAAGATAGAACTCAGCAGACACACGCAATCAACACTTTCAACAAGTGTCACATCAACATAACTGATTTTGTATGGCTGAAACAGGGCTGAGTATTGCCACAGCCTCCGCCAGCCAGCCCCCCACTTAATCACCCCTGCCCGTCCCACCCCGTCCCGCCCCGCCTCGCCCTACCGCGCACCAGGCACAGCGCTACGGGTGGGCCTGGATGGGCCTAGGCCCACCCACTTTTCAACAGGCCCACCCAGAACTTTTCTTAAAAAAAAAAAAAAACTTTTAATATAGTCGTTGTTTAGGTACCTTAAACGTGCACAAACGGTCTCGTTGTATCGCTGCAACCAGGAGATGAAGGATAGCTGAGATCCATAACACCTAGCACATCTCTATGGCTTAATAATGGCTTCTGAAATGTTTTGTTTTTTTTGCAATGCAGCTTGTTGATATTGTGATCGTTGATCCGATTTGCATTAAAGGGCCTAATGGGTGTGATTGATCTTTATGAGCTCTCTTGGAGCATGTTTTACATGACGTTGTCAATGAACAAGTTCTGTGCCCGAGGTGTAGGCCTAGTAGCCAGCTGATTTTGCCAGGGCTTCAGCCCCGAATGTATTTTGTACAGTTGACTAACAAATATGAAACCATTATTCCGATCGCGCATTGAAACTTTGAGATGAGATGGACGTGACACGGGTGAACTCACTCTTCTTCATGCAGCAGATTTAACATGAACGTTACCTTCCATAACACATAATTTGGAACGTAGGGTACGTGCGCACGCGAGGTTGGGCATGTCATTGTTTGCATTTAATATTTGGTATAGGCCTACGTTACAAGGAAATCATGAAGTCATCAATAACAAGGTGGTGGTGGAGTTATCCTGTTCTCGTCATTTAGACTAGCCTACAAGTTCAGGTTTGTTATCAGCCTCGAGCTGGCCAAACAGTGGTGGCCTGCTTTGCCTAGTTGTAAAATCGAATTAGGGAGTCTTCAATGTTCCCTTCTCCCTAAGCTAAGCATAACAAACCATATAATGCATATTGCTATTTAAAAGCCACTCTGCTAGGTGGCTATATAGTTCGTTTCTAGCAAACAGAAAATGTCAAGATAGCTAAATGTCATTACATCCTCTAATTGTCAAAATGTTATTGTCCATAATATTTAATAAATGTGGTGCAAATGAGGCTTGAGTCAGTGGATTCATTTATGAAAAGTGAGCAGCAAGTCAGGCAAAATGGGAATTATGAAAACCGTTTAGACTCTATGGGCTAAGCCCCGAATGTTTTCAACTGCCCTGCATATTGATTGAAACTGTCGGGCAGTGTGATTGATCTGTATTGTTGAAAACCTAAAACAAATGAAATATTCGACTTCATGTTATACAAGCAGAACTAAACTATGTTTGGGGGAAATATTAGATTCCCACTTTTACAGCCTATAGGCCTTAGGTCTATTCGAGAGATGCGCTAAAGCACAGCAGCCAGCAGGTATGGTGCGTAATGGAGATTCCAAAGCGCTCTTATTTGGTCAGAACCAAGGACAGTGATCGAGGATAGGTACGTCCGTCCTTTTTACAATGCAACAAACTATTTAAAAGGCATCAAGCTATTCAAATCTCTATTATGTAAGCACAAATAATATAACAGTATATTAGTCAGTCATTTTTATTAGGTTAAACAGTGATTTGATAAAGTTTTTTTTTAAGGCCCACCCACAATTGGTCTGGCCCATCCAAAACTGGAATCCTGGCGCCGTGCCTGCCGCGCACTCATTAGAATGAACTGGATGGAACATGTTGTCATCAGTTTCACATCCAAAAATAAAAGATCGTTAAAACACATCGCAACTACAGATCAAAATGCAATATTGCTAATTGCAGCACCCCCTACAGGTCAAAGGTCAACATATTTTTTGAGCGTCTTCTTAATGGGGTTCTGAACCTATGTAGTAAGTTTGGTTATGATACATGGCAGGGTTGCTGAGCTATGAGCTCACTTCCTGTTTGGCGGCTTCACCGCAAATTTCGATTGGCTGTTACAGCCGAATGCTACTGTCAATCGTTCTAAAAAGCGATGCACTGATGAGGCATGGTCTGAAGATGGTCTCTGCCAATTTTGGTGAGGATCCGCTGAAATTTGTGACCTGCGAAAACTGGTACGTGTTTTTGATTAAATCCAATATGGCGGCCGAATCAATTACAATGACATCACAAGTTGGCTTGGGTCACCTTAAGGACCTCCAACAGTATTACCAGACACCAATAGTGCGTTTTAATTTTAAGCACAACTGCAGCAACAGCCCAAAAGGCATGTTTCGCAAATTTCGATTGGATATTTCGGATGAACGGTTATAGTTCCGAAGACAAAACACCACAACTTTTGTGAGACTTGGTCTGAAGATCAAGTTTGGTGACGATCGGACAAAATTTGTGACCTGTGAAGTTTTTGTTTCACTTTCACAAAAATCCAATATGGCGGAAAATCCGTCATGGCAGAAAATGACGTCATAGGGTGCGTTGAACTCGGCTTGGTCCAAGGAATCCAACGATACCTCATTTTTAAAAATTGGGTCAACGGGTCAGAAGTTACGTGCGTGAACGCAAGTCCAACTTTGGCCTGTTGGTGGCGCTAGAGCGCTTGAGGTGCCAACATGAAACTTGGTGAAATGAATCATGGGACTGTCCCAAATCGGTGTGCCAAATTTCACAACTTTTCACCAGACGGTTCTACTTCAATGGCAGAGGAATAATAATAAGAAAACTAACAAACACAATGGTTGACTTCAATAATGACTTCAATGGCAGAGGAATAATAATAAGAAAACTAACAAACACAATGGTTGCCTCGCAGCTTCGCTGCTTGGCCCCCAATCACCGATTTCCCTCCATTTCAGTCAACGAGAACACTTTGTTATTGTTGATGTGTGCACTTGCTGTAGGCTAGATAAGGAAAATGTCAAAAAGGAAACGTCAGCAACCACAGCTTGCGAGCGCGAACACAAGCGGGCTGAAATGGGAAAGTTTCCATCCAAAGACTGATTCTGAAAACGCGAAATGAACTGCCCGTTATATATCGCACACTGCAACGAGTTAGTAGGCTATTGCTGTGTTAACCCTGTTTGGTTCCACTTGCATGTGAGAAATCTCTCACATATGAAAAATATAAAGACAAACCTGCGCTCACGTTTAAGGGTAATTTCGGGCAAAACTGTCACATCCATAACGCCAACACAATGCCATGGTATTTAGTTGCCGTTATGGATATGACAGTTTTGAGTGCACAGTTGCCCTTAAATGGTGACAGCCTCAATTCTTGCATGAAACTTCACCTCACTGAATATGAGCCAGCCAGACTCCAAGGCCATCACCAAATCTAATATCTGGTATGCCTAATGTTCAATTTCGCCAATGACATGTCAACGAAAATTAAGTGTTGTGTTGTTAACTATGATTTTACATTGCATACCAAAGGACACTGGAAAAATAGGGGGTGGTGTTTAGCCTACAGTACATGGGAAGCCTAAGGTCTATACTACTGTCATTCCAGTTTACATTTCAAGTTACTTGCACATTAGGCCTACTTTTAAAACGAGTAGAAAATGTATTTAAAAATCCTCTGTTGAATGAAAGTAACTGTATGTTAAATATCCAAACTTTTTTTTTGTAACCGTCTTTATGTGGCTCTTCTGAGATAAAAAAAAAATGGTAAAAGTGGCTCTCCAGGCAAAAAAGGTTGCCGACCCCTGGCCTAGCCCTACAGTATGTGTGGCTCCTTTCAGTGAACTGACGTCAGTGAATAGCGAGTGAGTGGCTAGAGAGTATGAATCGTTTTAATTTAGGACTAAACGCTCATAAACGGCTCAGCTGGGAATAAGCTACAGTATAGTGACCAAATCAGAGTTTGTGAGGGAAACTTAGGTTTAGTTTCAACTGCGGGTAACTGAATAAAGCTGCAACTCCTTAGACTGTATCTTATGTCCGTCTACTCTGTTGCGCACAACCTGCTGCAGCAGAAATGAAAGGCTTTAGCCCCGAAGGTTTTAATAACTTATTATGATTACCTGTCTGGAACTGAAGCAGGAATGGTTAGCATATTTCTAGGTAGTAATACAAAACCCAAGCTAACGTAATGCAAATATAATACTAAAACCCAACTTAGAACTAGGCCTACTTATGTACTCGTCCCACTAACGAGTTTGCTTGTTTGTTTCCCCGACCAGCGCGGTAAAGTGCAAACACACCAGCACAAGACGGCTCTAGATAGGGCTGAGCTCCGCTCTGGTAAGGTTAAATGGCGGATCATTCACGAGACGATTTTGAGATGCAGATTCCCAAATGAACGCATATCCACAGATTTTGTTAGAGTTTGTAGAGTGGTGAAATACATTCACACCGCTGACATTATATTGAGGAAAAAGTATAGCCAACCAAGCTCAAGTAGCTCAGTGTAGCCAGACGGACCTTATACGTAGGCCTAAATTAGGACTTTATCGGCCAGAATTCTGTTATCGGACCGATAATAATATTTTAATTTTTTCACTTATCGGCCAATAATATATCGGCCGCCGATATATCGTGGATCCCTAAAAGATTGTACCTATTTTTGACAAAAACACGTTTACCTGCACCTCCATAGCAGCGTGGAGCCTTCGGGTGGGGGGTAGACATCATGTAGCAGTCCGCCCTCCTTTTCTGGGGTCTCAAACTAGTGACTGTGAGAAGGTTTATGTTTAGGGAGGGTGGGAGAGAAGAAAGTAGTGAGATATGAAGGAGATGAGCATTATTGCCTCAACACTCCAAGGTTACCTGAATTTTGGGCATTCCTTGGTTGCTGGTACACATCACTGGTGGCTGGATCTTGCCAATTTGAACTCACAAGAGAGACATGCCTCACTGGAAGAAAGGGAATGACATATGTATAAATTGATTTGAATTAAATTAATACTAAAAAGACATGTCACTGGATGAGATGGAACATCATACATGAATAAATTCATTAGAATTAATTGAATAACATGATTTCAGCAGTTTAGCATAAGGGAAGCTATAATACAAATACAGTAAATGACAGCGAATGTCTGCAAACACAACTGAAAGAAATGTTTTCTATGCATATTTAATGATCTTTCTTCTTGTCAAGAAATCATTGTGCTTAAAATGATACTTCCACATTCACCTCGACAACAGTGTGAAGGCTTTGTTGGGGTGACAGGTGGCAGATAGAGGTCATCCCTTAGCCTAGAAATCTAGACGCACCCTAGCGGCGGCAAATTAATTTGCTCAGCCTGTACGTCTAGTATCAAACCATAGGGATTTCTATTGGCTGACGCCGTGGACGTCATCCAATCACAGCGCTCTATTTTGTTAGAGAGTCTTAAGGCGGGCTTAACAGGATAACGACAGTCCTGCAACGGTGAACAACAAGTAAGGTGGCTATGGCGAACGAAGAGCGGTTGTTTGAATCGGTGTTGGCGTCAACTTTGGAGGAGTTGGACTTGTGCTTTTCTTTGAAAGTTGAGCAACACAATGCACTTAAGTCATTCCTTTCGAAAAAGCATGTATTTGCCGTTTTGCCGACCGGATAAGGATATGGTCGTAGCGCTGGCCTATTGCATGCCTAGGCAGTTTGAAAGACAATTCTCTGCCCGCCCCTTGGATTAAGCGAGGTGAATGGTTCGATTCCAGACTATACATTTCAATGATCTAGGATGGCCCGCCAGGCTAGTCATCCCTCCTTTCCTGGAAGCTCCACCTGGTCACTGAGATAGTTTATATTTAGAATGGGAGAGAGTGAATAAGTGTGCTGTGAAGGATATGAATGCAGGTAACATCAGAGCATCCATGGGTCATCTGTGTCCTTCTACTGTTACCTGAATTCTGAGCATTCCCACATTGCTGGTACATCTCATTGGTGGTTGGATCGTGCTTGCCAAAGCTCTGATTATAAGACGGACCTATAAGACAGACACGTCACTGAAAAAGAGGAAATGCCAAAAATAATTGCAGGTAGTCCTCAGGTTGGAAACGAGATCCATGTCTAAGAGTGGGTGAGAAATATGGTGGCCACCAAGCGGCATACAAACATAAAAGGCCCTCTTTTAATTCAGTATTTTGGTTTGTCCATTCTGTGTTCCCGTAGAAACATGACAGACTCTGTGGAGGCGGATCTGTTCCCTTTGTAGATATAAAGCACTAATTCTAATGAAAATGTGACAAATAGTATTTACACGCTATTTAGTTAATTTTTACCCGCTTATAGTTAATTTTTGTTTATAGATCATCCTTAATCTAATCCTACACAATGTGCCTTTAAAATAGCAGGCTAGGTTCTCCGTTCCTAATGCCAATGGACAAATGCAGCCTAGCAACGATTCATGAGTATTACAAGGTATTGTGTGATTCATTATGGACCATCTTATTTAACACATTTGTTTATCAGAAATCAAAATGAATGCAACAAATACATGTAAACTAAAGTATTATCAAAATGAAACATAGGAATCAAACTGTATGCTACACCTTTGGTCGTAGTCGTACAATAAGACTGTCCAGCCAGCTGAGGTGCAGTGTAGCCTCTGGGGAAATCTTGAGAAACAATGCAGTCATAAGGAACCAATGTTCTTACAAAGAATAGGAAAAAAACACACATAATCTAGGCACATTTAGAGTTGATTGACAGAGCACTAGGCAAAGCATCTAATCACCAGATATTTACCTCTTGTGACAAAATGTGGCTCCCTGAAATGTGGCTCCTGGTATGTACACTGGTAATTGAGGCGATTCTCACACCTGTCAAATCCAGTTGGTTCTAGTAGAAACAAACAAAAATTGTATGTGAGTAATGTGAAAATTAATACCACTTTTTGTTTACAGTGACAATTTCCATGAAACCTAATCATAACCGACAAACTCTTATTTAAAATAAATAAATTTCAGTACAATACACAAAACAGACAGACAAACAAAACCCTATGTCTACATCACACCACACACACAAATATATTCAATGTACAGTTAACGATACGACTCGTTTTACAGAAATCAATATCCTTAGAATTACACTTCAACACTCACCTCCATAGCAGGATGGATTCATCATGAGGGTGTTATGCGGAAGGTAGTGGTCACCCCTCTTTTCCTGTAATCTCCATCTAGTGACTGGGAAAAGGTTTCTAATTAGAGTGGGAGAGTGTGACGTACAGTAGTGAGATAAGATCAGGTAGCATCAGAGCATCTACTTCTCATTCTTGGATCATTCCCTGAATTGTGAGCATTTCTTGGTTGCTGGTACATCTCCATGGTGGCTGGATATTGCTCGCTAAAGTGCTGATTCAGACCTATGAGACAGAGACACGTCACTAGATGAGAGGTAATGGCGTACATGAATACATTCAAACATGTATATTTAAACCTGGGTTTTTAGTTTTAATTAATCAATGTACTTATAATTATACGTCCACCTTCACCTCCATAGCAGTGTACAGCCTTCATGGGGGTTTCAAGCAGTGGGTAGCAGTCAGCCCTCCTCTCCTGGAGTCTCCACCTAGTGACTGTGTGAAGGTATTTGTTTAGGATGGAAGAGAGTGAAGTCATGTGACGTGGTCAAGTAGCATCATAGCATCCCTGTCTTCACCTGTAGTTACATATACCTGAAATCTGGGTATTCCTTGGTTGCTGGCATTTCTGATTGTCGGCTGTATTCTGCTTGCTAAAGCTCTGATTCAACCCTGTAAGAGACACACCTCACTGAATGAAAAGGAACCTCGTTCATGAATAAATTCATAACAATAAAATAAATACATTAATTTGAACATCTATAGGACACTATAATATAAATAAATTGTTGTTATTACACGGCTCTTCAGAGTGCTGCAGAAAGTTCCATTCACATGAATGGAACTTCCGTGGAACGTTCGGTGGTCTGTTAAATCTATATAATCACCAGCAAAGTATATAAAAATCACCGCTGTCAGTGGCAATGGGTTTTGTGCTTCTAATTAACGTCTTTCATAACACTCTGCAAGAAGTCGGTTCGCCTCTGCTGCACGTTGGGGTTCTGTTCTCCCTATCGGGACTTATTTTCTGATAATTACCGGTGGACAATACATTATCCCTTACTGAATAAATTACAAAGAAAACAGCTGAACAGACAAGGAAAAACCTACATATAAATACACACAGAGAAACAGATATCTAGATGTAACATTAACCACCATTGTAGTGTGAAGGCTTTGTAGGGGTGGCAGGTGATAAGTAGTAGTCAGACCTTTGCTGGAGTCTCCACCTAGTGACTATGAGAAAGTTTTTGTTTAGGATGGGAGAGACTGAAACAGATGAGGTCAGGTAGCATCAGAGCATTCATATCTTGTTACCTGAATTCTGGCCATTCCTTGGTTGCTGGTACATCTCCTTGGTGGTCGGATCTTGCTTGCTAAAGTTCCGATTTAGACCTTTAAGAAAAATACAACTCACTGAATGAGGGAGAATCCCATAAATTACCTCAGATAGAGCCCCAGTTTTAACATGATCTATTCCGTTCATCTGTTTCTAAATCAAATTTATACTTAAGAGTCATTGCTTGAGAAAACCAGACAAAGGTCGGAAGATGGGGTTGGCCAAATCGGCTCATACTTTGTATGTGTGATAGGTATGTGGAACTATGAACAGCCATATGATTAAAACCCTCCAGCTATTTTTCGTTTCTGAGTTCTGGGGCCCCCCTTGGAGACCCTTGAAAATCAAGCAATTTATGGCTGAAAATGACTGGTTTTGCCTGATTTTCTCGTGCAATGACTCTTAAGTTGGACAGGTACACATCCTACAGTTAATCTTAAATGTGACTTAGTGATTGCCTTATCAACTGAGTGACTTTGTGCCTGAGTTTAAGAGTTATAAATCCCCGCGCAAACTAACTGTCAGACAGGTTAGGTTATGCCTGGGTGGACCCAGGCATGGATTTTGGATTTCTTTGACAGACGTATCACATTCCCTTTATCCAAAGAGTAAAAGAACAGTATAAATCCAGTATTTGGACTTTACAGGCTGTGAACAAGAGAAACAAAGCCTGTACAACCACTAGATTTATACTGCTATTTTACAATTACGGAGTTAAACTCATATAGTGGTGTCACATAAGGACCCTGTTTATGTTGCAAAGCATTTGTAATGACATTTGACTAAAATCTGCCATCATAGCATTGTTTTGTAGCCGCCTGGCTGCGCTAGGTACTAGCAGGATAACTCAAGCTATTTTTTTTCCCTACCAACAGTACTCGGTGACCTATGTATTGTATAGTTATAGTGGATGGAATCCACTATCTTGAAATCTCCTGGCTTCTTCTTCTTATAACCTTTTCTTTTTACCTTTTCAAGAATGTACGTTAAGCGGTTAGAGTCACATTCAGACATGTTGAAATAACTGTTCTGAAAGTCTAGAGTGGGGCAAGAGAGTTATTATTTCTGATTTTTTAAAAAGTTTATACTTTTTGAGAAATAGGGGATTAAAAATGTTAAAAAGCTCATTTTTCCCCCAGACTTGAATGACTGTGATGTCATAATGGCCTAAAGCCAGCTGCGCTCGTTAAGCTCCCAGAGTAGTTCCCGGGCTAATCAGAACACTCGCACAGGTGTCACCTGTGAATCCAACTGTCTCAGCTTCTAATGCATACAATCTGGTGCTCCCTAAAACTACACATCCTGTTTAAGTGTTAAGTCACAGCCATATCTCATGCTTTGAGCATTATATCTCCAGAACGGCTTGACGCATATGCTTCAAATTTGGTACAACTGTTTGTATGGACTCAAAGATAAAGTGAGTTGATGTTGGAGGTCAAAGGTCAAGTCCATGAATACTCTGAGCGCGATATCTCAAGAATGCCTTGATATACATGCCTGAAATTTGGTATGAGTGTTTGTATGGACTCAAAGATGAAATGAATTGATGTTGGCGGTCAAAGGTCAAATGTCAAGTTCAAAAACATCTTGAGTGTTATATCTCAAGAACGCCTTGACACACAAGGTTTTTTGGTACAAGGGGTTGTATGAACCCAAAGATTAAGTGATTCAATGTTTTTTTCAGGAATCTCCCACCAACATTAAGCCAGCAGCTTTCCATCCACTACTGTAATTCCTCTGGCATTACATTTCTAGTATTGTTTTTGAGAAATTGCTATGTTTAAAGTTATAGTTCAACCGTCACCTCCATAGCAGTGCAGAACCTTCAAGGGGTTGTCAGGCAGTGGGTAGCAGTCAGCCCTCCTCTCCTGGAGTCTCCACCTAGTGACTGTCAGAATGTTTATGTTTACGGTTGTAAAAGAGTAAATAATGTGACTTGAAAAAGAGGATGTACCTTATTACTGTAGATAGAATCTGAGATTCCAGGGGCCCTATTTTGACGATCTAAAAGGCATGTGCTTTTTGTGCATTTAGGGTGGGTCCAGTCCACTTTTGCTAGTTTGATGGTGGATCAAGTGATCAGATGCCAGGCGCATGGTTAAAAAAGGGTTTCTTAATCATGGATGTGTTTTGGGCGTAACATCCATTAAGCCAATAAAAGTACCATCTCCCTTTAAGAATAAGGGGCGCTTGGACCATGGCATGTTGGTATTATAATGATGAATGAACACATCTCTGCAGAAGGAATCTGCTTGCATGCACGACCGTCTATGCATCAGCAGGATTCCACCAAAGTTTGTTTTGCATAAACAGGTGTGTGTGTGTGACAAGCAGGGTGCACACACGCCTGTACTTGCATAGTGATTTGAAGCTGTAGGCAAACGACAAAACAAGGTCCTACAATAGTAATATACTTTCACAGAAATGATTGACAAGGGGTTACCAAAAACAACAACAACAAAAATGGCTGAAAAAAGCAACACTTACCAACATTATTTGAATGACTAACTTAAAATAATAAAAGACATTATCCAAGCATACTAGTGCAGTCTTTTTTATTGCGCTGGTAGGGACTCATTGTTAAGGTTTAGCCACTAGGCAGATCACAAGTCTTACTGACAGTGTGCTCTCAATATAAAAGTAAAATACTGCATGTTTCACTTCAGACCAAGTTTTTTTTGGTCAGTGTTGCTATCATTTTCAGTGGCAATGTGAAAATGAGAACAAGCAATGTGCGATCGATGCACCTGACCACACCTCATTTTACAACAGAAGTGTCAAAGTCTGTGGGTGCGCAAGCTCATTTGCTATTTAGACAACATAGGCACCATGCAGGATAATGTTAACTGCGATGACATAAACTAGTAAAGCGCTGTTGTGTTGCGCCGCAATATACTGAACATAAGATAGGCCCCCAAGGCTCTTCCCTTCACAGTTATTGTACATTACAAACAAAGTCTGCAAAAACATATACTGTATGTTATATAGTCAGAGAACTTTGCTTTCGAGAAATCTATATGCTTAAAATTATTCCATAACATTCACCTCCATAGAAGTGTGGAGTCTTCCAGGAAGTAGCGGGCTGTGGGTAGTTGACCCTCCATTCCTTAGGTCTCCAACTAGTGACTGAGAAGGTTTATATTTAGGATGTGTATGAAGGTATACAATGCAACCATGTCTCATCTCTCTGAGGTTACCTGGTATTTGGGCTTTCCTTGGCTGTTGGTACATCGCCTTGGTGGCTAGATCTTCGCTGCTAAATCTCTGATTCACACCTATAAGAGAGAAACCCCTTATTGTGAGATGAAATGCCGCAGATGAGTTGATCTGAACAAAACAAACACATTCCCTTCAATTTATCATCGAATAAAAAACACTGTAATACAAGTGCACTCTGGACAGCTCCAGCTTTATAAAATGGTCTGGTAGTCTGTCTCCCAACATGAACAGAACAATAAATGTCTGGTCCCACACAACTGTCATGAGAGCTTTAAAGACTTTGCTCTGTCTCTTTGCTTTCTGGTGTGACCTTTTGGGGGCTGTGATGGTGGCAGCTCGACACCCCAGGCGTTGGCGACGTGCGCCAGCAGCAGGCAGGTGATGCGGCGATGGGCCAAGGCGTTCCAGTGCACCCCGTCCTTCATGCGGTGCTGCAGGCTGAAGCGGAACTGGAAGTGTAGGTCCAGCACGTCCAGGCCGTACACGCTGGCCAGCGTGGCGCTGCAGTAGTTGGCCTCGATGATATCGAAACACAGCGACGGGCCAAACTCCACAATCTAGGGATAAGGAGACATGCCTCTAAACAGCTGAGTATCTATCAATGTTTTAGCTTAGCAACGTTTTGAGTGACACAAAGAATGAAGGATGAAATACAGTATGTTACAATATGAAATAGAAATTAATTTAAAAACGTTAATGTTAAAAGGAACCATATGTAAGAAATGCATTTCAGTTAATCATAAAATGGCCCTGATATGTCACTAGACATTAACAAATCATGTTCATTTCAAATACTTATATCACTGACAACAGTAGTCCGGCCAGGATATTGCCATTTAAAAAGTGAAGTTGCAGCCCTCAACTGATGTTGTGTTTTGTCATGTAATGTTGTGTTTTGGCCTGATGCGCCACCCTCTACCTATCTACTAATTACAAAGTCAGTAGTGTTTTGGCATCCGGGTTGGCAACCTCGAGTCAGGGGGGAGGGGGAGGGGATACACCCTCACAATTAGCGCCTGAACTTCTCTCAACTAATAAATGCAATGAGTTTTCATCTTTTTTTAAAGGTAAAATTGACAAAATCAGACTCAACATATCTGCTCAATTACAAATTCAACAACCTGAACTTCCAGCAACAAACAGAGGGAAACTAAACTTGATGTCAGAGTTCAGCTTGATAGACTACGAAACACTTGAAAAAACGGTACAGAATCTCAGCTCTTCCACATGTGTCTTAGACACTCTGCCTACCAATTTCTTCAAAACTGTTTTTCACCTCATAGCGGCGGATGTCCTTCAAATTGTAAATGTATCACTGCTGTCTGGCACTTTTCCTAAGTCACTGAAAACAGCTGTTGTAAAGCCACTTGTCAAGAAGAATAACCTGGATGCCTCCATGCTAAACAATTACAGGCCCATATCCAATCTGCCTTTTATTGGCAAAATTATTGAAAAAGTAGTCTTTAATCAATTAACCACCTTCCTAACATCAAATGGGTATTTTGATTACTTTCAGTCTGGTTTTCGGGCAAATCACAGCACTGAAACAGCTCTCATTAAAGTTTCCAATGACATACGCCTCAACACAGATTCAGGTAAAACATCAGTCCTAGTGCTACTGGACCTTAGTGCAGCATTTGACACTGTTGATCACAATATTTTACTACACAGACTAGAACACTGGGTTGGATTTACAGGCATAGTTATCAGCTGGATAAAATCATATCTACAAGAAAGGAGCTTCTTTGTTGCCATCGGAAACTGTACCTCAACACCAACGTCCTTGACCTGTGGTGTTCCCCAGGGGTCAATCTTGGGGCCACTATTATTCAACCTCTATATGCTCCCACTTGGACAAATCATTCAAAATAATTTGATTTCATATCATAGCTATGCAGATGACACACAAATTTACTTAGCTCTATCACCAAACGACTATGGTCCTCTTGAATCTATGTGTCAGTGTATAGAACAAATCAACACCTGGATGTCTCAAAATTTTCTTCAGCTGAACAAAGAAAAAACTGAAGTAATTATATTTGGTAAAAATGAGGAAAGACTTAGGGTTGCCACTCTCCTTGGCACAAAAGGGTTGAAGGCAAAGGATACTGTTAAAAATCTTGGTGTATTAATTGACAGTGATCTAAATTTCAACAGCCACATGAAAGCGATAACTAAATCAGCTTTTTACCACCTCAAAAATATTGCCAAACTCAGAGGGCTGATGTCAAAATATGACTTAGAAAAACTCATTCATGCATTTATCTCCAGCAGAGTTGATTACTGCAATGGACTGTTCACAGGCCTTCCTAAAAAGACTATTAAACAGCTTCAGGTGATACAAAATGCAGCAGCTAGGATTCTAACAAAAACTAAAAGAACTGACCACATTACTCCAATTCTTAAGTCCTTGCACTGGCTTCCAGTAAGTCACAGAATTGACTTTAAAGCACTATTGCTTGTTTATAAATCAGTAAATGGAGCAGGACCTAAATACTTGTCAGACATGCTTCAGCAGTACACACCTTCTCGTCCCCTCAGGTCCCAGGTGAAAAACCTGCTAGTAAAACCTACAGTTAGAACTAAACATGGTGAAGCAGCTTTTAGCTGCTATGCGGCTCAGCTGTGGAACCAACTTTCGGATGACATCAAAAAGGCCCCAACTGTAGCCAGTTTTAAATCTAGACTTAAGACCAAACTGTTCTCAGATGCTTTCTGCTAACTGTGCCGAGTAACAAATTCTGAATCTGCCTTGATAATTATTCTACTTTGTCTTTTATTACTTTTTTTTACTACTTTTGCCTTTGTTTTGCTTACTAATTATTCTTTATTTTTAAATGATTTTACCTTGTTTTATGTTTCCTTTTTATTATGATCTTTACCTTTTAACTATTCTTTGACTATATTCCCCCTCTATGCTTTTATTTGTTATTATTGTTTGGTTTTGTTTATGTAAAGCACATTGAATGACCTCTGTGTATGAAATGCGCTATATAAATAAACTTGACTTGACTTGACTTGACTACAGTAATTTGAAAGTGATTGCAGTACCAGTTTTAGCCACAATCTTACATATGGTTCCTTTAAGTTCAGGACAATGGATTTTTTCAAGTTATTTTACAGGTACTGAAGAAACCTCAATATAACCTGAGTCTTGTTTATGTAGACATATAACTTCATAATATTACACAACTGGATAACTGAAGCTTATAGACGTAGTAAAAATGGCAATATGAATTTTGTCAAAATGATTCATGCGTGTTTGTGTGAATAAGACAATAAGAATGCATATTTGAAACAGTCTACCTCTGGTACCAGAAAGCCACCAATAATGGTTTTGCCCAGAGGCATGGTCAAGTTCCAGATGATCAAAGCCTCATCTGGGAGGATGGTTCTCAGCTTTCCGAAAAACGTGTTTAGATTTTCCAAGTAGTCTGGCTCCCACTGTCGCCCATATCTTAGTGTACATTAACAAAGAACATGTGTGAAACTGTCAGGTCAAACACTTTGAAAAGACACTTTATGATGGCAGACCCCATGGTGATGAATACCTGGAGACGTCCCACACGCAAGAGTTGACGATGACCAAGTCTGGTTTGAGACCGTTTTTGAAGTCTTCCAAAATTCTCTGCACATACTCAGAATATACGCGAGTGATAAAATAAAAGCGAACAAGGTGATGGTCCGAAGTGTATTCTCTGACCTCCTTGTACTGCGTTCCATTGGACATCGGTCCTTTTCTGCCACCTTCAAGAAGCTCATCCTTTTCAAATTGCTCCTCTCCCTGGGAATACAAAGAAACAGTACATCCAGAAAATATTCAGACTCATTTACTTTTTTCCAATTTTGTGTCGCCTTTAAGCAAAATTGTTTTAAATGCTAAGGTTTAACTTCATGCATTTTTATTTGATGCTTGTTTCACTAACCTAGTCCTGTCTAGCAAGGAAAAATAGGGTAACACGCATTTAAAAACACACCATGCTGCTCTGCTCTCTCCCGTCCTTCCACCCCATTATCTGCATGATGAATTTGACTGACCCAACTCCTCTTCGCCCCATTTTTCAAACCTTCCGTTACCATCTCTGTAATGTTGCCTTGGCTGTGTAGCAGCCTAGGAATGTATTTCCATTTTAAAATACAGAATCCCCATCTGCATTATCAGAATTAATACCAGGCCAACTGAAACATTACTACCTTACCTTGTTCTTTAGTTGAGACAGGGACAGGTAGTTATCTTTCTGTAACAGCAGCACAAGATCTTTATATACCCCACGCTGAACTGGAGGAGAAAAATAGTGGTTTATTAGCATGGTGTGTTACTGGCGTGTCATGTTGACCAATTGTCCAATTTACAGAGATTTTAGACCTTAAGCTTTCTGTAGCCTACTTTGTGGTGGTTTGGTACTCACATGAACTACCTAGGACAACAACAAATTTGTTGTGGAGCAGGCCGCTGGCTTGCTGATGGGTCACATGTGGAGTCTTCATGTCCATCGCTCTATTTTTTTTAGAAATATATAATAGACATTGTGTCTTTCTTGACGAATCTTATAAAATAAGACTAAAATGCTATATTCCCTTCATGTAGGTCTATGTTTGTGTTCTACAAGTCACCACTATAGCAAAATAGCTATCTTACCTGATCATACCTCCGCTCATGCAAGCACGCCAAGCTTTAAAAACGAATTGAAACTGAATTTAAAATGCTGAGTCTGCAGTCGAGGCTGCCGAAAGTGTAGACTTGGTGGTGGTGAGGGCTAATCCGATAGCTGTTGGCTGAGTTTAATATTCCAGCATTCTATCTCATTTAGATTGGCCTACCCACCTTGGTTTGGAAAGCCTTGACCTAACCACAATCGTGCCTGCACCTACAAGTAGGCCTATCCGTAGGCTACACGCGTTGGCGTGGCATTGCATGCTGAACAAGCGATTGCCAGAGAATGTCTAATATCCGTAGACGGGCTCTGCTGTTGCTATGTTTTTTTGTTTTTTTTTAGTGCGATTGTGAACAGTGCAATATTCATGAATTCATTCATTTTAATATTCAAATAATCTATAGACTTATAATCAAGTCAGAGAGGGCATTAGAACGTGTGGACCTTTGCTTTTATGAGACAATTAGTTGGTTGAGCCTTTTAAAGAAATTAAGACCAAGGTTTTCACGGTGGAAAATTGTGTTTACGTTTTTACTACAGTGTCGCCTACTGAGCAAGGTCAAGGTTCTGGAGGGCAATTTGAAATGATGTGATCACAGTCACTGTAGAAAGGGTGCTGTTCATGTTGTTCAAGGCCAACAGAGGGAGCCTATTGTTGCCATCGCTTGACAACAAAGTTTCTGAGCATTAGTATTTTACACTGGCACACAGAAAATTGTGCAGGAGTTATCAGAGGAAGTATGTGTAGCAATCACCATCAAACTTCTCTTTTTGGCAACCACATTTAATTGCCAAATGCCATAAACTGTCAGTCATGCCCCGGGGCCCTTCCTTATCCTTATCGATATTTTTTACAGTCTATGGGTCGGATCTGTCATTTGGGTAAGCTAAGAAATACATATTTGATTATTTTGGAATGTATTGGCAGTGTAGGTAGAATGTGGCATTTATAAGTTTGAATTTAACAGTTTATGTTTCCCCAGCAGTGATGCTGTTTAATTACTTTATCATGGCCAGAAAATTTCTCAGATGCGTTGGTGCTGCTGGCTATGTGTAGCATATGTTTCTGAAAATCAGAGAAACATACTGTTCCAACCATTTGCTTAATCAGCTCATTCCAACTAGCACAACCCCTCAGCCAGGTAGGCCTTTACCAGTGAAGCACATGTCCTAAGCAAGGGCGCGTTTCCCAAAACCATAACAATTATTTGTAGCTAAATTCTTCTCAGTAATGTCTATACAATGTGCAGACAAAAAAAGGTGTTTAAGATCCTGATACAGCACATCCTGATCTCCAGCTGTCTCCTGATAGGAAAGAAATGAGTGGAGGAAGCAACCTGCAAAATCTCACTGATAACCAAAAGATTTACAAAGGCTCACTCTGTCCTGGGAAAGCAGTGCTTCACTGCTGGTAGATTCTACTATGAGGTGCAGGTCAGTGGGAAGACCAGGTGGTCATTAGGGGTAACCAAAGAGTCCATTAAGAGGGGAGGCCGCATTTCAAGGAAATCTGGGAATGGACTTTGGGCTGGATTATGCGGCAGATTTGGTTTCGTTTTATGATGCAGACAGATGGAATAAGGTCCACACTTTGAGAGGTTTCCCCTTCAAGGAGAACATCTATCCATAATTCTTTCTCGGTGCTCCAGCGTCGTCTACACTGCTCATCGGCAGTCCAGGCTTAACACAACTGTAAACGCAAATCTGACATGAAAACAATTTTTTTTTACATTTTTTTTTTAACTTGAGGAACCGCCTTCATCTACTGTATGCTGAGAGCTCTAAAACATGTCACATACCCTATATTAATAATAAAAGATTATCTTACGGCAATGTTATTTGTCATTTTTCATGGCTTTATTTTATTCTATATATTATTTACAGATCAATTCAGATATTGGCCTTACTTTAACCAGTGCACAAATTACAAAATCACTTGATGAGTCTCCTGCATGAGCTAAACCATGGTGCGAGAGCACTGAACTGGCCCACCCATGTTTGTGCATACAGTAGGATCTTGCTCATGGTATTCATTAACAATTAGATTTGACCTCTAAATTACGGTCGTATCACTGAGCCAGGTTCTTATTTAATTATAATAATGTCAAATTTTCTTTTACCTTTTTTAACAGATTGTGTCTGGTTGAATTATTGTGTAAAGGTCAAATGTTTGCTTTGGCCACAATGTTTTGAAAGAATCACATCAGAGTGCTGGGCAGGAGCTGAGGTTAACAGTTTTAAGAAATAAAGCATGACAAAAAATACAATACAAATAGAAAAGACAGGTCAAAACATATCACAAGATCCATTCATCTTGGGCATACTGAGTATTAGAGCTATCTGAAACATTAGACAAAGTCATTCCACCAGTGTTTATGTCACATGTGGCTGTTGCAACTGCAGTAAAACTTCAGTTTTTGGTAGTCATGCTGCCTTCCTCCTCAAAATTCAGGAAGACAGATAACAGCGGCACACCTTCCTGTTCTACCTTGCTGCGATCTCTGTGTGCAGAGGGAAGTGTGAAGAGGTGTTGGGAGAGGAGGAGAATGTCTGGGTACATTATGAAAATCCAGATGTTTGTGAGAAATACAGCATAAACCAAGACAAAAGGACACTGATGGTTTATGAGCATATGCCCAAGTCACTGTCAACAGTTATAGCCTCCTGACTACCAGCAGTTCAATTTTGTCCTCTCTAGAGGACCTTTATAAACCGGAATATCTCCCACACCATACATTCTACTGAGCTAATTCCTTTTGTTCTCTAAAGAGGACATTTAGGGCTTTTGAATGGTATCACATGTATGGGGGTGGGGTTTTGGGAACTTCCTCTTTCTCTTCAAAGAAAATGGTGGCCATCACCAAAAGGACATTTTATGGAAAGAAGAAAAGTAAGTGCTTAATCAAGTTAGTTGAGCATTTAACATTTAAAATGTTGTTGTTGTTTTTTCTATGAATCTCTTAAAAACACTTAAAATAATTTTCTGAAGTAATGTAACAATGTTTTACCATCATAGGAGAGTGTTAAACAATTGTCCTCCGCAGTGGACATTTGTAGTTACTACCTCCATTTTGTTCTCTATTTTACTTATCCTTACATTATTTGATTCAGTTTTATGTGTACGGTGTTATGAAGTCCACTGAAATGGACACTTTATATTTCTTAAATAAAAACATTTTTTTCAAAAAAAAAGTTTTCAGTTTGCTCATTGTCTTCCAAACTATTGGGGAAGTTAAGAAAAAAAAGAATTTGGAGATATTTTTTTTCTTGGTAGTCAGGAGGATAGGAGAGAGTTCAAGCATAAAATGTTTTACAGGGAACCAAATTGGTGTAAAACTGACTAAGAGGGCATGTTCCTACCTGATAGCAATGTTACATGCAATACCGGGTCTTCTGGGTGGGCATCGGAAATGTCTGATTCTCCTTATAGTAGCTCAGTATGGCATCAACAAGCTTGAAACCGTTATTTTAAATATTGTGTGGCTTTATGTTAGTGAAGTAGAGGGTACGAAGAACCAGTTTGCATTATTTTGGACAAGTCAAATCTCAGCATAAACATAATGAACTTCATATTTTTAATTCAGGTAAAAAACTTGGCCCATCTGTTATTTCTGTGTCCTTTGTCCTTGTAGCATTGACTTTTTCAGAATATTCCCCAAAAATATTATGGTTTATGTGACACCTGTCCCCTATGATGGTAAACACACCCCTTCCGTTGTTGCCTTTCCTCATTGGGGAGGCCATTTGAATGACCAATGTGCATGAATTGTGTTGAACTTGCTTTGCTTTTACTCTGCTGTTCTGCATTGACAGTGTTCAACTGTAATTGTAAATGCATAGGTTTCCTGTAAACGGACTAGTCCTAAAAGCTTTTTCTCGATGGAGATCTCCAGTGAAATTCTCTTGTACACTACTCACTCTACTGTTACCTTATCCTGCCCCCACTCTCCCCTACCCCTCCCCTCCTCCGCCCTCCCTGAGCAGCAGCTCCTTGGCCAAGTCGGGCCGCCCGGCGCGCACCAGGCAGCGGGCCAGCAGAGGGGCCTTGGGCGTGTGTGAGGGGAGGCTCCTGCGCCACAGGCCCAGCACGTGGAAGGCCTGCTGGGGCAGGCTGTCGGCGGGCGCCCTGAGACGGGCCAGCTGCACCGCACTTCGCTTCACCCGCAGCGCCAGCAGCAGCAGCGCCGCCTCCTCCTCACACAGCTCCTCACACAGCCACGCCAGCAGCTCGTCTGAGAGAGAGTCTGAGACACCTACACACACACACACACACACACACACACAATGAGAGAGAGAGAATAGAGATTAGTATGCAGAGACATTCAGACGGTCAGACGGATCTATATCTTGCCTTAAGTTAAGACAGACAGTTTTTGTTTCTACTAGCTAGCTATTCACAGGCTGTCTTGGTGAGATCTCTACAAAAATGTTGTTTTTGTGGAATACTATTTACAAATCTCACCATAATGTGTGTGTGGCATCACTTTTGCACTTGCTAGCCGACTGGTTATTCTCAGTTTCTGATCAAACAAAGAGTGAGAGAAAGAAAATATTTTCAAACATCAACGATCAAGGTTGTCTTACAGGAAGAAGATGCTTAATTTATCCATAATCAATTTGTTTAAAATATTAAGTTGCTCATGGTGTATACCTTGGGTAGAGTGAGAGAGAGTTTACACACAGGCTCCACTAGAGGGTGCTGTGGTGAAAGAACAGCTGTGTTATCCATCCAGACCAGCTGGGTTCTTGGGATCCGGTGAAAGACAGCTAAGCCTTTGTAGTGTGGAGAGCTGTAATTCCCAAATGAGTCCACTACGGTCAGTTTGAGATATTCGAAGCTCTTCCGTTGGTGGTGAAAGGTGATGGTCTTTGGAGACGTTGATCCTCGATCAGCTATAACCCAACAAACACATACAAATACACATGTACTCTCAAGTTCATATAGACCCCCCCCCCCCCCCCCACACACACATACATCATATGTTTCTCTTTATCACACAGGGTGCATAGGGTGAATCGTATCAGTCTATGTGTATGAGAAGGCAGTGCGTACGTGTGTGTGTGTGTGTGTGTGTGTGTTTGTGTGTGAGTGAGTGTGGTGTGTGTGTGAGGGTATACGTTCATGCCCTGATGAGTCTGTTGTTAAGCAACTTCACTGGAATGCTAATGCAAGTGTCAGCATGCTTGTGCACTGCATCTAGATAAGTTCCTGGATCTGCTCTGAATTAAAAAATGATTTTTTTTTTTTTGTTTTGCAATGCCATGCAATACAATTTTGTGCTATTTAATATTCAGGTATGAGCAATACTTTGCAAAATTTGCAAAGTGTGAATGCATGAGATGTGAATTAAAGCTGTCTCAGCAACTTTTTGGAAGAAAAGGAATGGGTAAGCCAGTAGTTCTTTAGACTAAGGAACCGTGTAAAGAGGGATGTGGCATAGGTTACTGTAATTTCACTGTGGTACATAATTAAATTAGCTTACCTGACCTGGCGCCTGTGCATGTACCTGTGATGTTCCCACTGAAGCTCAGCAGTAGCTGGTCTCCCTCGCTCATGGCGATCTCCCCGGAGGGATCGGGCGGGCCGCAATAGGCCTGGCCCTGGAGTTTGGCCAGCTCCCAGCCCAGGTCTCTGCTGGGCAGGGCTGCCACCACCACATTGTGGGGGTCCTGCCTCTGACGCCGGAGAACAATGGTTACCATGACGCGGCGCACACAATCCTCAATCTCCTCCACCATGGCCGACAGATTGGAGGATCTAGTAGGGAACTGCAGACGCAACACTATTAGCCTGCAACAGAGAGAAACAAGGACAAAATCTTTGACACATTTTTACTGAGTTTAAAGATGAATTAAGGATGGGTATGCATGTGATATATACTATTATTAGCCACTTGGAGGCCCTTGATGCGAGAATCACCTCTCAAAGTGCTCCATCAGTTCAAAGGAAACCAGGCCGTTCTGCAGGTTCCTGATGGAGACATCATCTAGAACGTTCCACTGTTCCTCCTTCCAGCCCAACAGAATCAACTGTTCCTTGGCAAACTCTCTGGATGTTTTTACCGAAGCACTCATAGCCCTAAGTGTGCAAACACATTCTACATCACACTTACAACTGCATTAGTCAAACATACATGCACAACACATAACATTAAGAAAAATATAACATAGAAATATGATGGTAGATCATAGATATGACAGATGTTACGAGCAAATGGAATGACAGAAAAAGCCATTATTTATTTTCGGGTAATACTAATTTTGTTACTGTAAATTGTGAACAACGTTGCCACTCTGCTTTGATTGATTAGTATTAAATATGTGGTGGTTGCCAGTAGGGAAGAGTACACTTCCTGCCAGTGGGCAGAGTACACTCCCTGACACTTGGGATCCCATGAGAGATGTGCTGGGAACCCTGTGGGTTCTAAACTCCTTTAGCTAGCTCGTCTGCCCTGCGTGTCTGAAGTTGTGAGATTTTGGCCAGTGCAGGACTACAAGACGTTGACAAAGTTAAACTAATCTTAACTTTCAAGATGACAAGCGTTGGGCGACGAGTGAATCTCCGGCTGTCTGTGCCTGGATAAAAAAGGCCTCTATTCTCACCGGATTCTCTGCTGGAGCGGAGAGTCCTGGATGTAAACAGCACTGGTCGGCCGGGGTGGACCAGACTCTCCGTCCTCCCCTGGCCTTCGCCTTTCAGGGTTGGGGGGGCAGGGCAGCGTGAGGACCAGGGGCCTGCGGGGGGGCTGGCTGCTAGGGTGGCTGAGGTAGAGGAGAGGGCTGGTGGACAGGACGGCCTGGTACACGTCCTTATTGGACTTCAAAGCAGACAGCAGGCTGGGCTCCACCGGCTGGACCTGACACAGGGAAGGATACAGACACCAGCTGAAAGGTGACTTTGTATTTTCACCTCTTCACATTTCACATTTCGCTTTGCCCGAAATAACAGCGCGAACTACTCAACGTGTTACAAGGGGGCAGAACCCAATTTGGGAGTTCCTCTTTCTCATGTGTTGCCATGTGACAGTGAGACAAAGATTTGAGACAAATCCACACACTTTCTCATGCTTAACAAAGAGTTGGTTATTGAGTACGCAAGTTTGCACACATCTGTAAGATACTGTGTATGTGAGTGTGTGCGTGTCTGTGTGGACTGCTGGCGCTCCTGTTTCTTAGCTTGCTTGTTTTTAATTACTATGGCCATCATGTCATCTATAGTCCTGTTTCTTAGCTTGCTTGTTTTTAATTACTATGGCCATCATGTCATCTATAGTCCTGTTTCTTAGCTTGCTTGTTTTTAATTACTATGGCCATCATGTCATCTATAGTCCTGTTTCATTTCTTTTTAAATTGTTACTTTTAAATTGTCATACCTGCCCAGGGACTATGGTGGAAATTAGCAATTGTTGCTATAAGCTGGCCAAACACATATTTTCTTGTATCACAAGATTAATGTTTATTTGTGCATTGTCCCTGTTTTAAATACAGTAAATTCCAATTCCAATCTTTGGTACAACTGTGGTTCAGCATTTATTCAGGCACCAATTCAGTTTTGCTTTTAAATAGCCAGAACATTTGCTATTCTAAATTTCATTCCATGTTTTTGTATATGATCCATAAAAATATTGGAACTCAAAATAGTAAATGTTATAGGGTGATTTTGTTGCCTTCGTGAGTGCTAAGTCATTTGGATTCTATAGCTTATGGTATAGCGTTTCGTCTCACAATCCAAATTACAAACTGGATTCAGTGGCCTATGTTTCTGCATGATAGGTACTGTACCACAGCTTGAGCGATCACGGGAGAAGTGAAGGATCCTGGGAGGTAGTCCAGGCAGATTCTGGGGTCTATGCTCAGCTTTAGGGAGAGACCTTTCTTGGGGATGGTGTAGCTCTCCTTCCTCAAGCAGGACACCACTGCAAACACACCCAGAGTGTACACGTGCACCTCTGCATACGAACCCTGAGAACACACACACACTTACATAACATACATAACAAAAACTGTGCGATCATGTGGTCATAAATAAAATTGGCAAAGATCTTAATCAACGACAAAAAAACAAAAAACACCTTCTGTCCTTCGTAGTTGCCCTCCACGGACACAGGGTTCACATAGCTGACCCTTGATGCCTGGTCAACAAATTTCACTATGATGTCACGATAGTTGCTGCGGTAGCAGGATCTGAATGGAATCGCCACGGTGATGGGAAAGGAGCACTTGGTGTTGTTCGGCAGCTTCAGCCTGAGGACGCTACTGACTAGCTCCTCCAGATCTGACACCATCAGTGAACTCAGGCCGTTCACAAGGTCACAAGTCATGACCTTCGCCACCCCCAGAGGGGCCGTGATGTAGCAGAGGGTGGGCATGTCTGATGCGTGCGACTCAGGCTTTCCTGTCAGTCTTACAATGAGAGGCTGTATTACTGAAGAGGCGGCTGTTGCCATTTTATACAAAAAAAAAATTATGAGCACATGCATTCACTGCAGCCATATGTTCCTGAGTGATGGTTAGTTATAAGAAAGACAAAATAAAGCAGCCTAGTGATATCACATATAGATCATCCAATTTACACTCACCCTTTCGTCACCCAGCCATGCCTCACTCCTTGTTTTTCCTCCTCCAACTGAGCATCCCTCTGCCGTGCCTCCCCCTCCCTCAGACCCTCTTCATCTTCTTGTCCTTCACCCAGTGGCGTCCTCCCAGATGACCCACACATCTGCCTGCGTTGACCCCCAGCAGCACTGTCTCTGTTTGTGGGGGATACGCACCCCACGTGGTCCTCACCGGTTCCAGGAGGCCGTCGGCCTGTTGACCCTGAGTCCTGCTGGACGTCAGTGCTGTGTGATGAGTGACACCCAGCCCCCAAAGGCGACATGCCATCTTCAGAGTGTGCTGCGCTGTGGAGGCTCTCTCCATCTTGTAGGTCAGCCGTAACATTTTGAGCACTTTGACTGGTTTCCGTGTTGTCTGGATCTGATTGGCAAAGGTCCATTGATATGGTTGTGCTATCCCGAAATGTGTCCACCTTATGTTGCTCCGTATGTGCGTGTGTCCCTTGATCCTGTGTAGCACAATGTGTATCCACAGATGCTCGTCTCCTCTCCTCTTGTTTATCCATATCAGTGCATGTGTACTTCTCCTCAGAGAGGGTACTGACGGCTCGGCTAAGTTTCTGTGCCATTTCACTTAGTCTGGACTCTATACATTGAATATCCCCCAAAACACTATTGATGGTTTCAGTTATCAAGTGACGAGGAGGTTTGTCATCAACTGGAACATCTACAACAACCATTGGAACAGTCTAGTTTGTAATTCATGCATTTTTCTCTCTGTAAGACTTTCTACACTTGCAAAGTAAGCATCTGGAACAAAAACACATGGGGCCTTAAATAGTGGACAAGTGCAAAGCCTAAAGTCGACCTAAAGCTAATTTAATAACTTGGCAAAAATCAATTGCCTAAGTTAATACCATGATTAAGTGCCTAAATACAAACAGTGACGGGCCAGTCCAGTGATCTCATGCACCACGTAATAGTTTTCATGTGCATGCATGAGACACTTTGCTCTTTGCCTGACTTTGCACTTTGTACATATTTAAAAGAGGGTTCACAGCATTCTAAAACTAATAGACTACTGTATATTTTATGTCTTTCAACTTCTACCCAACGCCTTCTTACCTGTCAGTGGAGTATACTGCCTCCCATTACCTGCCTGTTGCCACTGTGAGCAAAGCTGTGCTGTGGCGCTCGCTGCATGTCTCCAGGCTCGGATTCTCTCAGTGTGCACGTCTCCCAGCCCCCTCAGGAGCTCCAGCAGTGTCAGCAGGGACTCAGCAGTGATTACCTGCCCCAGGAGGAGCTCCTTGCCCTGGGGAAGCTGTCCCTTCTGTCCCCCTCTTGTGGTTTCCCCATCCAAGTGATGCTGAATACTCTGGGAGATGTCCTCAAGCAGCTGAAGCAGGTGGTCCTCTGTGTGACTTGCTGTCTGAGGATCCTTGCAATGTTCTGGGGTAGGTTCCACTTGAAGTTCTCTAGTATGGAGTTTTGTCTCCATTCTGAGCTAAGTCTGGCTCTTTCTCTTAATGCTGGTTCTCCTTACCTGGTCGTCCAAGGTTTCATTCACGATACAATTGGAGCCAAAGCTAACTAGTTACTTTTGCGGAGTATACTGACTCTTCATTATATTTTGTAAACATGCTATCTTGGCCTTTCATTCTCTCTCTCTCCCTCCCTCACACTCTCTCATACTATCACTGCCTCTCCTCCTCTCCCTCTTACATTAGCCTTGTGAATGCTATAAAAGGGTGTCCATGGCAACAGGTAGGTGTGTCCGGACACAAAGGGGGCTCTTTTTTTACGGTGAAGAGGACCCTAAAAAAGAGTTATGTCTGTGGACCTGAATGAGACCATGCTCAGTGGCCCAGTAAACAGGTCTCTCCTCTTCAACAATGTATCCAAACGTCACACTCCAGTTTAAATAGCAGTGCACACAAATATATAAACACACACACACACACACACTCTCTCGTTCTCTCTCTCTCTCTCTTTCTCACACATGCATTACCGGTACACACAATTATGGGCCCTTAACACTTACTGATGACGTATACGTATACAGGTATGGTCTGCATTCTAAACCAATACATTCTTTTGTCAAATTCACCTAATTATTCCTATAGTTTACTGTTCAGTATTTTGCTTAAACAATTCTGATGTTCACAGTCTAAGCTCTGTAATGGGAAACAAATAAGAAACTCTGATTGGGCCATAGACAATCAATAAACAATAAAAAATCAACACAATTCAATTCAGAATTTTGTGAAATTGAAACTCCAAAACTGAATCATAGATATCAGCGTATCTGTGTATCTTGACATGTGTATCTTTGGACAAAGGCGTCTGCCAAATCCCATAACCATAACTTTAAGAATAACCATACAGATTATCAACATCATGTGCTAAACACTTTTAATTTTGGCGAGACCACAGATAGCACAACTCTCTCTCTCTCTCTCTCTCCCTCTCTCTCTCTCTCTCTCTCTCACACATATGCATGCACGCACACACACACACGCACAAACTCAGCACTCAATAATTTTCACTTCAGTTTTCACACGCTGAGGTGTGGGGCTTTATCAGTATGCTGTTACAGAAGAGGGTCACTCAGAGACCAGTGCTGGTTGTCAGCAATCCAAACAGCTTTAGGCTCATTAAAGTTCTGCTCTTATCAGTCACACTCGTCTGTTGAAAGGGGTTAGATGATTTGAGTGATTGTCAAACTCCAGTTCTGAGCCTTTCATGGCTTATTTACATGTGATCCCTCACTTTAGCTTTGACATGACTATGCCTGCCTCTCTCTTTTACACACAAACACACACACACACACACACACACACAGACACACACACACACAAACACGCACGCACGCATACAGATGCCCCATCGCACATACATTTAAAGTCTGTCTCTCTTTCTCTCTCTCTGACCTCCTCTTGGTCCCCTATCCTCTCTGTCCACCTATCTCCTCCCTCTCATCACACAGCTGGCATCAGGCCTAGTTGGCTAGCACCAGGCATCCTAACGATCCCCCCTCAATAACCGAGTGCCCTGGGCACAATTACCAACCCCTACCCACTCCCCTCTCCTCCACCTCTGGATAAGCACTGCCTTTTAATTACTATTAGAATGAGGACACAGCCACATCAAGGTTGAGTGACCTTGAGCGTCAGACATTTCGAAAAAAGCACATGGGCCTCGAGGAGATTTTAAAAATCAATGTTAAAGGCTAGCAGGGGGGACAGAGAAACGGGCACAGAGGTATTTTTGAGGGAAAACATGCAACATACATATGATCGCTGTGGAAGTGTTTTGGACAGCCTCCATGTATTGTTGTGGTCATCAAAAAGAATTATGTGCTGGGAGTGTTGACATGGTGGAGGCTGATAAGAAAACATGTCCCTGCATGTATTATAGGCTGACATGTCTTTAGACATAGAGGCATGCAGTGAGATAGAGACAAACATATTAACACAAATGACCCCCTGCCCCTTCCCAACTCACATATAGTAGGTTACTCACAGACTCACACAAAGTCCAAGCTCAGTTTATAAACTACTGCTCTGTCCGAGCTCGGAGGAGCCTGTCCGAACTTGCCCAGTACTGCTCTCTGGTGGTCAAACGTAGCATTTTTCTTGTTCAGTTCAAGGTGCTTTCAACACTGAAATAAAAAGATCCTTGATTACTAACCTCTCTGGTCAGTGCCGACATTGCTGTCCAATGACCAAAGTGTCCAAAACTCTCACAAAAATATACTCTACGGTAAGCTGTTCCATTAAGTCCATTTTTTAAATGACCGTAATCTGGAAAAATGTGTTGGATGTCATTGCTGAAAAATGCAGCAAGTTTGAAATTAGGCCTACTGTACATTCCTTGGATCTAACTGCCATTACACAGATCAGACAGTTACTTTTTCTAAATAAAAAATGTACATGTTTTTACAACAAGGTTTATTTATTACCGAATGAAAACATGTCACCAATTTAGCCTTGCATTTTAAGGTCCCACTCCCAGCACACAGCAGCATGTGCTTCGGTTATTGTCTATAGGCTACAGAAGAGACACACAACAGGAAGTGCAAGTGATTATAATATTGTCTCTATTTAATATCAATTAATAGGCTATATCTGCTTGTTAAATATGGCTGCACACATAACTGAGAGATTTCAACACTATACTATGTTTTTCTCTTCTCAAAATGATCAAATGTCATCTTCTTTAGTTTTCTCCAATCAGGCTACACCTGGGTTTAACTTGTTGGCAGGTTATGGCAAGTTGAGATAACAAAAATGAAATGTAGAAGTGGTCAATTATCCTGTGGAGTGTGCACACAACCTATCACACTTACACATCATGGCCATGAGTTTACTATGTGAGTTCTGTGTTGACAAAAAGGAAGAAGTGCCACTGAAAGAAAATGCACACGTGTGTAGCCTAGTGTGTTATGCCCGTCTTGCACAGGAACACCAAGGTGCATTCTTTTCTGCAGAAATGCATAGCCTGGGGCCCCGTGTCAAGTTGAAACCTGCACGGACAGGATTGCTGAGCAGCGCATTCTGAATACAAAACACACCCTTTCGCCTTTCGCCCATCGTTGTAAGTTTCCGTCAAAGCGGCAAGCAAATACGAGAATAAAGTAAGGCTAAACAACATCTTTTTCAAAGCTAATTAACATTTTCCGCTCTAACTGTACACAGCGCCATGTAAATAGTGCTATCCTAATTCCATTTACATTCATTGACTAACCTTTGTTCACAAATAGGACTTAGCCTACATGAAGATATGAAATGAAAACGAAGGACAGTTTACCAGATTTATGTGTGGCAGGGATGGGCGTGGAAGGTTCATTATGACAAGCCGTTCCATTCTGCCTAGGCTAATTTTTAACAACATGTCTTTTTCTGTGCACTCAAATAAACGGGTGTAGAAAGATTTACTAGGAAGTAATCCCATCATACCCTAAATCCACCATTTAAAGTAACACAATTAGTAGCCTATCTTGCATGTAACAATTACAGGAGTGAAGAAGTAA
The DNA here is from genome assembly GCF_046254945.1 of Alosa pseudoharengus. Classification (NCBI taxonomy): domain Eukaryota; kingdom Metazoa; phylum Chordata; class Actinopteri; order Clupeiformes; family Clupeidae; genus Alosa; species Alosa pseudoharengus. The sequence goes on from NW_027468640.1 coordinate 33,028,757, forward strand.
ATGAAAGTGAATTAATTAGTTGTTGTAATAATTAACAGACTCATAGCCTATAGGTTCATGAAATTGTTTTTTAAACACCTTTATCAAGGAATGTAACACATTTCCAGTTTATGTCTGATATCAAACGAGCATAGCCTGAACTTGTTAGATTTTCATTGCATCCATTTCAATTACCCAGAGTCTAAAAAGTCGAAAGGACTTGCCTTAGTATAATTTCACGCCTGAACAGGAAAAGCGAAACAGACGCGTGTAGCGCTAAACCGCGAGTAGGCGGCTACGTCCAGTGGAAGTGCTGGCGGTGAAAAACAGTTTAGCCTACTAAAGTAATGTTAGCCAAAGAACACTGATCAGAAATGAAATGACAACTGGGCATCCGTCTAAAGATTTTGAGGTAAGATTCCGGCGGCGAATTACTCATTCTAATTTACTTGGCTCAGGTGAAGAAGACTTTATCGCAACAGTGTGGTGCTCAAAGTTGAGGGAGTGATGACTGTCAGTCAAGGAAGCCCATCAGTTTGTGGGTTAGACAAAAATTGGACTTTTAGCTGGATTTGACAAATTCTTCCGAGTGTAGACTAAGTACAGTTTTCATTCAAAGTAGCCTGATAATGAACGAGAGTCAAATTATTATTATTTTTTTCAAAAAGAAGTACAAATGTATAGGCTACTCTAAGTTATCAACACGATTCGGGGATGACAGACGGATAGGACATGGTTCGCAAACTGTCCACGTGCGGTGCAAACAAGCCTAATTTGTAACTTGAAAGAACAAACTTGAACTTGTACAGTTAACCTAAACGTTTAGAAAAAGTGCAGTGATCTTGACTAACCACATGTTTGTCATGTTCTCTATATGAGGCTGTCTCTGTTGGGCAGAGAATGTTTACACCAGACCTTTATGCAATAAAGATCTTGGCACAGAAGGTTGATTACAATATAGGCTGTTGTGAAATCAGTAGTGACCTTGTAAACAGAGTGAGTAGTATTTTTTCCAGACCTGTGTATCTAAACATATATGAAAAGTCCTCAACTGATTTCATATACACTAATTACATGGGCTAGGCCTATTGCATAGTAGGTAATACTGAACCGTCACTCTTACTACTGTAATACCAGCTTCCTCATGGTCACTTAAGTGGGATCATCTTACAAAATTATTGCTTGTGGTGAGTTAGCGAGGGCCCTTGCAAAATGACTTTAGTCAGACGTAAAACAGTGGCGGCTGCGAGAGGTTGGACTTTGCTCAGGCATGGCTACTGTTAAGTAATGCCAAGCACGTATGAGTCACTTAAGGAAGGGCTCAGTCATACCTGAGATAGACAGACAGACAGACACACACACTTTGCCTACACATGGTATTCTTGTTTGTATTTGAGAGAGAAACAATACACACTGACACAGTGGTGACTCTCTTGGTACGTGTCTATATATGCATGTTGCTGGTGTGTGTGTGTGTGTGTGTGTGTGTGTGTGTTTGGGCCCACTATTGACTTCCTGCAAAACCACCACTATGATCATGCATGAGAACCTTTGATAAGAAGTGTGGTCCTCACTCTGCATTCTCCCTGGTCACAGTCATCTCATATAGAGACACGTTTTGCTCCCTAATGCATCTTGTGTGCACATACCACTCCTTCACATAGCACTACTTCTGCTGAAGTCACCCTTTTTCAATTCAGTTCTGTTGTATGACATTAAACCCATTGAAATCATTTGAATGTACTTTACAAAGCCTGAACTGGACCTTCTTAGAGCAAATAAAAGGTTAAAGATGGCATAAGAACAGCCTGTGGTCTATTTCATTGGGGACCAAAACGCTGGCGTTGTAGTTTTGACTTTTGAGTATTGACCGGAACATGCATTGAGAGTGAAATAGCATATAACGATAGTCTTGGGGGCAAACACACTACGTCAAAGTAAATTGCTACTTTAAGCCACTAACAAGGCTCAAAATATCATTGCACTTTTGAAATGCTAGTAATGTAATGCACTGACTGCATACATTGTCCACAAGGTTCAAATGACTAGTTTGTCAGTAGGTACCCTCTCCACACACACACTAGTCTATCAGACCAGAAGAGTTATTTCTTCCCCTGAGGATTTTTTTAAAATGTTTTCACTTCTGCATATCTTATCCACAAGGAGCCATTTTACATAAATAGGAACATTAAGTGTGAACTTGTGGCCTGGTTCTCGAAAGCGTGGTGTGAATCCTCTTTCCACTGACGGCTTCTTTAGGTGTCCCCTAGAGACAGCATCATTTGTTTCTGCATGAGGAGATTGTTAATAAGAAAAGAAGTGTTTACTGCAAGTCTAAACAGAGATGGAAGACAATAATATTTATATATTTAAGACGATGTTAAGTCTAAACAACATATTTAGGTCTTTGTCAGATATTTTGTCATGTGGAAATGAGCTCTTGGAAGATGATTTATTAGTTTTCTAGACATTTTTTCTTCTGGTGTTGGAAATTCATGCAGGACTGTCCACTCACATGGTTGGCATTGCCAAAGCTAGGATGGCAATACAACAATAGAACGAGCAGTAATTACAAAATAATATGATCAATAGCACACAATGTTTACACAAGTCCATGTTCAGTTTGAGTGATGATAGGGACTATCCATTAGTAATGGTGAAGAAGACCATTCACACAGGAGAGTATGGTTCCCCCCAGACCAAAATAAATGAGATTAGACTACAGAAGCTTTTACAACTCAACCAAATGGTTCTATATAACTAGAAGGCTTATGCGTGCTTGACAACATTTTTGTAAATGTTTGTATTGTAAGTAAAGTCATCTTGCTGTGGAGTGCCCCCACTCGTATTGCTAATCAAATAGAACCTCATCCCTTCCACTGAAGTGGCATTCTGTTCAAGTCCGGTCAGCATCCTTAGCAACCTCTGACCTAAAAGTTGATCTTCTTTCTCAGAGGAACTATACTATACTTGAGGGTTTGTTACTTCCCCAGATTTTCTAGGCAAAGATATTTTTTACTCATTTGTCACTTTAAATACTCTTTAGCACAACCATTTTACTGTTCGATAACTTATTTAACGTTTAATATTTAACTGATGAAGTACGATGTAAAAATACAATGAATATGTAGAATGGAACATGTCCGATATTAATAGACCATGAGGAAAGCATTAGATGCAGTTAGCAGGACGGGGGGCATTTTTCTCTTTGAAGTCTTCATGGAAGTGACAGACATTTTGGCTGTTTTGCCACAATTGCAGCAAAGGTTGGCAGGACAGCTGTGCAGACAGGACCTGAGTGAAAGCAATCCCATGTGGACGGGCTGCCAAGATGCCCGGCTGCCTCACCGCCCTGCCATCCAGCTAATAACTGTTAAGAAGCTCGGCCAGGCAGAGCTAATGCCAAGCTCTATAGAGTTGCCTGAATATCGATTCTCTCTCTCTCTCTCTCTCTCTCTCTCTCTCTCTCTCTCTCTCTCTCTCTCTCTCTCTCTCTCTATTTCTGTCCCTCTACAGTTCCCTATCCTATTCCCTTCTCTTGTCATTGCTTGCAAGTGGGGCTTGTGTGTGTGTGTGTGTGTGTGTGTGTGTGTGTGTGTGTGTGTGTGTTTGTGTGTGTGTGTGTGTGTGTGTGTGTGTGTGAGCGTGGGTGCGCGCGCACGCGAGTCTGCGTCTGCCTGTTTGTCCGGGTTGGTGTGATGTGTGTGTGTGTGTGTGTGTGTGTGTGTGTGTGTGTATATTCGACTGTTATGTGGTATTGGACTGTGTTAGGTCCTCGTATTTGGATGGAGAGATTGTATTTTTAGGTCCCTCCACCCCCAGGCTCATTTGCACAGTCTGTCCAACAGTGTAGTCGCCCTGAACCCTGGATTAGAAGTGACAGAGTGAGATTGGTGCAACAGAAATCAGCCTTGTTCACAAGATAAAGATCTGCTGCTGTGTGTGTGTGTGTGTGTGTGTGTGTGTGTGTGTGTGTGTGTGTGTTTGTTTGTTTTTGTGTATGGTTTGTATGTGCAGTCAATCTTATTTGCTGACTGCTGTTTTGCTGGCCACAGGGACTAACAAAACCAATGATGGGGAAAATGGCCACAGTGAGATGGGTGAAAGAAATAGTGCAGTGGCCAACAGAGCTGCTAGTGTTACTATCCCAGCCGAGCAGGCCTGCATTTTTCCTCCCAATGACTCCCAACAAAATGAAATAAAAATCTAAAGTAAAATAGTCAACGGCCCCAGTACCCCCATCCGATCTCAGGCATTATTATTATTATCAGAAAAGAAAGACTCTGCCTCTCTTCTCTATCCTTCTCTCTTTCTGTCTCTGTCTATCTTCTCTCTTCTTCTATCTTTCTGTCTCTGTCTATCTCTACCACTGTAACACCACTCTTTTTATTTGGTACTCCTCTTTTGTCTTGCTTATTGTGTATTGATTCCCTCACCCTCTAGTGATAGGATGTCTTCAAAGGTACAGCTGTGATGTACTTCAGATGTCTATACAGCACAGAAGCTCACTGTATCTCGGTCCTCCCGAATGATTGTCTGCATCCGGCTCTGAATGCAGACGCTGGATGCTGGAATTTGGTTTTACTTTGGATAACTTAGCGTAGCACAGGCAAGGGTCTGCAGTCACACGAGTGCTCGTATTAATGTTTTTTTTTTCTTTTAGCAATTTACGGGTAGATATGGTCAGGACTGAGTAACCACGTGTGAAAGATAACATCTGATGGGTGTCCGGTTGTGTTGCGGTGACACTCTGGAAGGTACAGTAGACCATGGCTATGTGCATGGTGTAGTGAAACACAGCGCTGTTTTTGCACAGATGACTACTGCCATTTTCAGTTCCTTTCTATTAGTGCAATTTGGTGTGTGCAAAAGAAATCAGTAAAATAGGGTCCTGTGACGTGTGACGGTGATCATGTCTGGTGTGCATAAGCTTGACAGTACCCAGCTGCAGAGTGATCATGTGGGCGTCAGGGCCCATACCAGGTTCACACTGCTGTTTTTATATTAGGGTTCACACAACACACATACAGTGTGCTGCATACCAACCTACTACACTTCTTTTTTTCCAGTCTTTCAGTCGTACTATGAAAAGTCATATTTCACAATCCCTAAAGAAATGAAATCATTAATGTACTCTGGTTGTTGCTAGATTGGTTAACTGTAGCACTGCAGACTAGATCCGAGAGATTATTTATAGCTGTGACGTTCAGGGCTTGGTTTCTGCTGTGGTTTTTTCCTCTTCATTTTACACTATGCGAATAGCTGAGTGTCATGTGATTTGCATTGGCCCTGGCATTGGCTGTCTGTAGTGACCTGAAAGAAGGACAAATGAAAACAGACAAACGACAATCCTCTGACTTTAGAGGGAAATCAGCTAGTCGGGTTGATTTCTTTGCACTTCTACTATGTATTTTGGGCTTACCTCAGTATGAGACGAACCGTATGAAAATATCTTGGGAAGCCTAGTTTATAGTTGATCTATTTGCAGAAGTGGTGCACAACATAGCCTACGCCGTTTGAGTGACATTTCTGCATGGAAATGAAAAATAGATAGGGAACTGAATGATTTTGAAACCTATAAGGTTTGGCTTGATGTGTTTCCTATCTGGTCCATGCTGCAACCCACATTTTATCTTTATTCTCCATTCTCCAATTTTCATGTTTGTGGTAAGGCTTACAGCCACTAGGCCAGTGGTCCACAAACCTTTACTTCAGAGGGCCAGCTCACTATGCCTGGCCCTAAGAGAGGGCCAGAGACTTAGAGTGTGTCAGTAGCTGTAAAATAGCTCAGTGCCGTGAACAACAGCCTTTTACCTTAGTTGAATATTAACCCATTACATTTAATCATAGGCTATTGCAATCTAATACCATTGTTAGCTGTGTTTATTTTATATTGCCATCATGCCATATCGATATAAAATGTAGTTCAACATGGAAATAACTCAAATTAAATAATACTAATAAAAATACTTTAGCATTCCCATAAGTATATTTTATTCAAAATTTGTGAACTCTAAACTCTGTGTCTTTGCATACACAGCTCAAGTTGTGACTTGAATAGAAGTTAGCCCTATTAACAATTAATTGATAAACTTTTAGAATACTTTGAACACTGATGCAGTCAGCATAGACCTATCTTACATTGTTTGCAGCTAGGCCTACATTTCAGTATGTTTTCAATGGCAAACTCAAAACAGCGCCTAAACAACCACCGGTGGACAAAAAAAGGATTACATGTGTACTTTTAAGACTCCTCATAGAGAATGTTTTGGGAGGCCACCCAGAATGAGGTGGCGGGCCGTAGTTTGGGGACACTGCACTACGTCTTACTCTTCTTTCTAACATAAATTCTGTTCCTTAACACAAAAGCACATCTCCCTATGAAGACCCAGCAAGTTTTGTTTTGTAAAGAAAAGCCAGTCCTCTCTCCTCAAACCCAATTAACAGTCCTTAACGCTCCCGCTGTGACATTCTACATACTAGACATTCCTGACACCGAGTAGCTCTGTTTTGTTGTGTTCATGGGTTTTGATTTAGTGCTGCACTGCTGTCCCTCCCCACACCACACTATCATATTTCCATGTATTCTGAGCCATCCACCAAATCCCATGTGTGTGGATGCAAAACGATTCTGTTGTTTTTCAGTCCCTTCAATTTTGGTTTGTCTCCACAGTCAAACTCCACCAGTGTGTCCTGCTGTCTGCTGGGGAAGAGCTGCGCTCACTACAGTGTCTCTCTGCTTGCCTGAGAGAGAGAGGAAGATAGTGAGAGAGTGAGAGAGTGAGAGAGAGAGAGAGTGAGAGAGAGTGAGAGTGAGAGTGAGAGTGAGAGTGAGAGTGAGAGAGAGAGAGAGAGAGAGAGAGAGCATATGGATCGATCCAGATGGCGTGGGTCCCAGTTGGGACACCCCCTCGAGCTCCCCGGTGCCTGCCGAGGACCTGGTGGACTGGCTGTGCAGCCTGCACCTGCCCCAGTACGCGGCGCTCTTCGCCATGGCGGGCCTGCGGAGCCTGGCCGAGCTGCGGGGCCTGACGGCCGAGAGGCTCCAGGCGGTGGCCGACTTCCCCACGGGACACCGCCGGCGCATGCTGTGCAGCCTGGAGGCCCTCGGGCTGGACAAGCCCCCGGAGGAGAGGGCAGGAGCCGGGGGAGCGGTGGAGGCAGAGGCCGCGTCGTGGGCGCTGGCGGACACTGCCGGGGACTCGTCTTTGGGTCCTTCGAGGCGGAGGCCCGTGCCCGTGCCCAGGACGCGGCACGTCTTCCTGAAGAACCGCAAGCGAGGCGCCTCTTGCCACACCCTGCAGGCCGCGCCGCCAGGGGCGATGACTGCAGCGATGAACACAGGCAGCAGCATGACACTCCCGGGCAGGTCGCGGCCGTGTCCGGGGGACGTACTCCAAGAGCCCACCCCACCCGGCATCTTCTCCAACTCCTCCTCATCGTCTCTGACGGTACCCCGGTCAATGCCCGGTACCCGCTCCATCTCTCCCAGCTCCGTCTCCGGTTCCACCCACAGTACCAGCAGCAGCGAATCGCTCTCGTTCTCCTCCAACTCGCTGCCCTCTGATTTGGAGAATGTCCTGGAGCAACCCGCCCCTTCCTCTGCAATCCCCACCTCTTCTTCTCCAGATTCCGCCCCGTCA
>NW_027468640.1:33041378-33046378 GCF_046254945.1 Alosa pseudoharengus
GGCTATACTCATTGCCCAAAGTAGACAAAGGACTTCATTACCCATACATCTACTGCAACTTAAGCACGTGACAACTCGCACTCTGTCGTAGTTTGACAGATTTTACTCTTTTGTTTGTCAAAATCCAGCGCGAAATTAAACACTTACTATAGCATTCCTAAACGGCAACGATAGTCTGTAGAGTAGCGTTACGTTTGATGAAGGGATTTCCTTAATGTTAAAGAATAATTTGGCCCTTGCTGCTAAAACGATGTACCCAGTTCATTGATATGTAGGCCTATGTTGTTCTAGCTATGAGAAAAGGCCAAGATTGTCTTAAGCACCGTTTTATTTTATTTCGGTATTGTCTTACCTCAACAATAGGCTACAGCTCCTTGAAAACAATCAGATATAACTCTATAAAATCTATAAAGTCTATAAAAATGTATTTTTATGTTGTATCTGGCTGCTTTGTTTGGCTGAAATGTAGACTATTCTTTTTTCATTTCAATACAATATATGATACAAACCTCAGTTTAGATAATCATATTCACACATTTGTTTTTGTCTAATTGACATGACCATGATAATTTATAATATAAAATTAATTTGCACCTTAAGCAAATGATAAAAAATCTTTCAGAATGCTTTCCATTCTTCAACTGCATCGAACTGCATCGAATCGCATCGCATCGAATCGTACTGAATCGTTTTTTATGAACATGTATCTTTTCTTGTATCGAATCGTGCCCATGTATCTAGATGTGAATCGTATCGTCTTTTACATGAGAGATTCACACCCCTAATGCTAAGCATATAGCCTTGACTCAAAACAGCTGTTAGGATTATGTCATTTTGATTTGTAAAAAATGTCACATGCAGCCATGCTTAAATTCTGCTCACTTCACATGTATTATATTATTATATTATCTGTAGGCCTATTCATTATTGAATGCTTACCTGGAATTATGTTTTTCTCTATCATCCTATTTTCAAAGCAGGCCTACCTGCAGGCATGTAATTGGGCTACAAGAATAGCATGTTTGAACGGACACTGCACTAGTCATTTTAAAGCAAGCACATGTATGGTGTAAATGTAATACAGTGGGTACTACATTTGATATTCCGCTTTTTGCCAAAATTTACTTACTGAAATACTAGATAGGGTAAACATGATCACTCACTCTCACTGCTGTTTTATAGTCACTTGTGTAGGTGTGTTTTGTACACATACATACTGTACACACACGCTCGCACACAAACACACAAACACACACTGAGGTCAGTAAGCAAGGCGGTGGCTGTAAGTAGAAGAACAGTAAAAGGAGAAGTAGGTGTCTGCTGTGTGATGTGTGTACCCTCATACACACACTTACAGACGCGCAGATGCACATATTTAGGGCCCCATCTTTTGCCTGCTGCATCAAAAGAAAGTCATGGACTAAAGTGAAATGGGCAGTGGATCTGCCTAGTAGCAAGACCTTGGGCTGTATTTTGGGCCACCAGCGCATGGCGTAATACTCGTTATTCACCCGCGGAAAGTTGAATTCGGTATTTTGCACGCTTATTTTTTAAGCATTGCGCCCAGGGGTGTGGCAATTAACAACCTAGGGAGGGCCCTGGCGCATTGTCTAAAAATCGCTATCATACACCACCTAAACCTGGTCAGAAGTCAATGGCGAGTTGTTCATATGCTATTTTAAGAGCGCATGTCAACAGTCATATTGGCAGGTGCACGCACCATCCTTCTATCATTCATGAACGCACACCAGCGCACGTCCATGCAAAGCATTACAAATTGCACGATTACAATGGGAAACATAATTAGAATAAAGATATTACGAAATACTGTACATCTCATGATGAGTAGTTATTCACCATCATTTGCAAATTGGTAATGACGGTTAAAAGTGATTAGGGGAGAGGCGAGAGACACGTATGGAGCACAGCTGAAGACGCACTGTCAAGAGATATAAGCAACTCCTCTGCAGGATAAATGTTGTTTTATTCAGTCATTTGAGCAACATTAGGGTAAGTGTTGTTTTTTCCAGCCTATGTTTTCGATGGTAACCCATTGTCAGTCAATAGTGAAAGTAACTGCATATAACTGTCTTGTCGTTGACTGACTCCTTGGTGAAGTTAGTTTCACTTTGCCAATGAGTTCAAATAATAGACGAGTGCAAATGCGTGAAGGCTATGCTAGATTTTAGTAAAGCATGGTTTAAGAATGACTATTCCATACGGTCTTGCAAGCAGCCTCCTTCAAATGCGCCGTTGAATGCCAAAATACCGATGCATTTATTTGACATATCGCGCGTTGCGCCGTTAAAGGGAATGACAGATGTCATTCTCATTGGTTTAAAATGATGTTACGCCCCAAACACACCCATATGACTGATTAAAAGGCCTAGGAACACCTTGTTACGCCATGCGCTCCACTTTTGAGAACGAAACCCCTCCCAATGTGAACTGGACATCCTACTAAATTTGAATAGACTTTTGACGAGTGACGATGCACTTTAGAATGTCATGATAGGGCCCCTTATAGTACACACTCCTGGCTCTTAAAGGGAATGGGAGATGGCACTCTTATTGGTTTAATGAATGTTATGCCCTTTTAAACCATGTGCCTGGCATCTGATTCCTTATTTATTGCACCATCAAACTAGCAAAAGTGGACTGGACACGCCCTAAATGCACTTAAACCATATGCTTCAGACCATGGGCCCTTACACACACCTACCCTGTGGTTGGGGGCTGCAACTGTGGACATACACACACACACACACACAGACAGACAAAGACACACACACACACATACACACACACACACACAGCCAAAGACACACACACACACATATACACACACACACACACACACACACACACAGACAGACAAAGACACACACACACACACACACACACACACACACACACACACCGACAGACAAAGACACACACACAGACAGACAAAGACACACACACACAGACACACACAGACAGACAGACAAAGACAATACACACACACACACACACACACACACACACACACAGACAAAGATACACACACACACACACAGAGACATACAAAGACAATACATACACACACACACACACACACACAGCTCGGGGATGCTGTGAGTGCTCATGTGCATGTGCATTCATTAACAGGGCCATGTCTGTTGCGGTTGAAACCACAGGCCTATCCCTTCGCTTTGAAGGGCCTTTGATGACCCAGTATAGATGAGAAGGCAGGAAGTATAAACTGCCTCTCTCGTCTGGTGTTTTGTAGTAATTAGCACCCAGGCAACGTCTAATACTGGCAGCCCTATGAAAGCCACCTGAATGTACCTCAGCCAAGGACACATAAATATACTTAAATTAGTGATCTCAGTGTTTTGGAGGTGAGGGGGTACATTGTGTAGGACCAGGGCCTACTGTACTAGTACACCAAGATGCTGTAGTATTATGTAGAATATGATGTTAACCACAGAAAGGAAATCATATATATGCCACAATGTACAATATGAGTGCAGTGGGTGTTTATGCAACAGGATGCAGCCTATGAGAGACAAGAGACAATGAAGTCCCAAAATGACCTTTACCTACAACTACCAACATGTACACCAACAGTCAGCATGGGTCCTCTGAGTGCTGAAAATAGCCCAGGAGAGTAATGAGGAGAGCTTACATTTACCGATTCAGTTGGACTTGGATCAGGTTGCCTTGAGTCAGTGTTGAATCAGAAAAGTGCCAAAAGAAGACATTGACATGAGCAGTTATATACCAATGTACCCACTCTCTATGCACCTACCTGTCTATACCTTTTACAAATCAATGCACCTATGTATCTGTATACAGTATATTAACGCCTCTGTCAATATCTACTTAGCTATACATATCTATACATATATAGCATCTATCTGTGTCTCTCTGTTAAATCCTACTGCTTCATATAATTGGGTGGATTTTTTTCAGAAATCCTTTTTACTCAAACAAAACCTTCTGAGAACAAGAAGGCTACTGTAGCAGTGTTAATGAAGGGTACAATGCTGGATTCGATGATTCTAACAACCCCCCCCCCCCCCCCCCCTTCTCCTGTCCCTTCTCTGGCTGACCCTCATCAGTAAGAAGCAGCCTAAGCAGAATGAGCAGCGACCGGGCAGCAAAGACCAGCAGGTGGCACCTGACCCAGTCCCCGTGGCCGTTGAGGGTGTTGATGACCGTAACCGTGGTGAGGAGGAGGAAGACGCCGACTACTCCACTGTCCAGGGCTTCCTGGAGCCTCCGCGGCCGGCCGGCCAGAGCGGTCAGCGCTCCCCCAGGTCGCCGTCCCCTGCCAACCTCTCCACGCCGGCGCCATCTCAGGGTCAGCCCCCTGGGGCTGAGGTGACGGCGATATCGTCGGTGCCGGTGTCCTCGGCTGTGCCGCCCGTACGTGCGGACGAGAACGACGTCTACACGGAGCCGCTGGACGCGCTGGCGGGGCCGGCTAGAGTGGAGCTGCCCGAGGACGTGGAGTCCGCCATCTCTCCCTATGCCTGCTTCTATGGAGGGCCCAGGGCTGCCCTTAAGACCGGTTGGCTGGACAAGCTCTCCCCTCAAGGGTAAGGCTCGCAATATCTTCACACACACACACACACACACACACACACACACACACACACACACACACACACACACACACACCAACCAAACAAGAAATGCCACATTTCCAGTTTGTTTTTGAATTAGATTTATTTGAAAGAAAACACCTTGAGTGTTGTGACAATGCCTATTTAATGTGTATACACCAATGGGTTATCATGTAAGGGATAATGTATTGTCCGCCGGTAATTATCAGAAAATAAGTCCCGACAGGGAGAACAGAACCCCGACGCGCAGCGGAGGGGTTTTGCTTCGACCTGAAGGGACTTATTTTCTGATAATTACCGGCGGACAATACATTATCCCGCTTATAACACGGTTACTTGCCAAAACGAGGAAAGAAACCTAACATAATGAATCTTAAAAAATGACGT